>NC_134094.1:66851566-67177566 GCF_000715075.1 Nicotiana tabacum | reverse complement strand
TTTTCTTTCAATTACCCATTACATTTCTTGAATTATCAACTTAAAATCTAGAGTTTTCACGGTAGAATTAGCGGTTAGGGTAGAAACTAGGAATTTCGAAAATTTGGGGATTTAGACCTCAATTTGAGGTCGGATTGCAAAACCAATTATATATTCGGGCTCGGGGGTGAATGGGTAAATGGATTTTGGTCCGAACCTAGGGTTTTGACCAAGCGGGCCCGGGGTCGATTTTTTGACTTTTTGGAGGAAAAATCGGGAAATTTAATTTATGCAATATAATTGATTTCTTTAGCAATATTTGACATTATTGAGTCATTTTTGAATAGATACGAGTGATTTGGAGGTGAATTCCAAAGGAAAAGTTGTGATTGAGAATTAAGTGGCCTTCCGAGCAAGGTAAGTATTGTGTCTAACCCTGACTTGAGGGAATTAGGAACCTTAAATTATTTGCTAATTAAAATTCATGTGAGCGGCGTATATGTGAGGTGACGAGTACTTATGCGCCGTCAATTTACCCATTTTTCCATGTTTCTTCCGTTTTCTTATATTGTCTCTTCCTATGCCTAATTGCTACATGTTTATACTAGTGTTGTTAAATTGATCGTCATTATCATGTTTACGGATTTTCTGTTGGTAATCGAGTATTTATTTAAAAGTTGAGATTTATATTGTGGAACCAAATGTTGAAGTAAGGTTTGTACTTGTTATTCTATCTCCCTGTTGTTATTTATGCATTGCATTATGGTAAGGGAGAGTGTTAATGCAAGAAGGGTGATGTCGTGCCATGATATGAGAGTTAATGCATGAAGGGTGATGTCGTGCCATATTGTGAGTGTTAATGCACAAAGGGTGATGTCGTGCCATATTGTGAGTGTAAAAGCACGAAGGGTGATGCCGTGCCATATTGTGAGTGTAAAAGCACGAAGGGTGATGCCGTGCCATGATACGAGAGTTAATGCACGAAGGGTGATGCCGTGCCGTTTCTATTGATTTTATGGTGAGATTGAGAGTAAAATCACGAAGGGTGATGCCGTGCATTTTTCCTTACTGTATTCACTATTCCTGTTGATTCATGGTATATTGACTGCTCCGGTGATCATTCTGTTGTAGTTCTTTATCTTATATTCCCCTCTATATGTTCCCCTCCCGACATTTCCTATTTTGTTCTTCATTTCTGTTATTTGTGTATACACTGTTAAATTGTACATGTGGATTTGTAGGTGCCTTGCCTTAGCCTCATCACTACTTCGTCGAGGTTAGGCTCGACACTTACCAGTATATGGGGTCGGTTGTACTGATATTGCACTCTACACTTTCTGTGCAGATTTTGGTACCGGCTCGGGTTGATCGAGATTTTTGCTATTGGTCCGCTGTCCGGAGACTAAAGGTAGATCTGTCGGCGTTCACAGACCTTGAAGTCCCCGTCTATCTTCTCTGTCCTACTGTTTCTTTCATTCAGACAGTTGTATTTCTTTCAGACTATTACTTGTAGAAAATTCTAGAATGCTCGTGAATTGTGACTCCAGATCCGGGTGGTAGTAATTAATACAGTTTTATGATGTTCCGCACTTATTATATTTCATTTTAGTTAATTATTGTTAATTACTGAATAGGAATAAGGAATTGGTTTAATGCTTCTCTAACGTTGGCTTGCCTAGCAAGTGAAATGTTAGGCGCCATCACAGTCCCATCGGTGGAAAATTTCGGATCGTGACAAGTTGGTATCATAGCACTAGGTTGCCTAGGTCTCACGATTCACGAGCAAGCTTTGTAGAGTCTGGATGATCGGTACGGAGATGTCTGTGCTTATCTTCCAGGGGCTATGAAGTTTAGGAACAAGTTTCACTTCTATTCTTCTCTGTCGTGCGATTTTGCTTTCGCAATGCTGATTGAACTCTTCTACTCTTATTCTCTCGTAGATGGCGAGAACACGTACCGCTTCCTCAGCTGAGCAGAAGCCAGAGCCTCCAGTGGCAGCTCCTACGCAGGGCAGAGGTCGAGGCCGAGGCCGTGCCAGAGGCCGAGGCAGGGGCAGGGCTCAGCCTAGAGCCCGAGCAGCAGCCCCAACAGTGGAGCCTCAGATAGATCTTGATGAGGAAATTCCAGCTCAGACTATTCCTACCGGACTAGCTAAGGTTCCAGAGGGGTTCATTGCTACCCCAGTACTTCAGGACGCTTTGGTCCGTTTGGTGGGCCTTATGGAGAGTGTGGCCCAGACTGGCGCATTTCCCATGGCACCAGCAGTCTCTCAGGCTGGAGGAGGAGCCCAGACTCCCACCATTCCCGCTCCGAAGCAGATAGCTCCCCAGTGTCAGGCTCCAGTAGCTCAGCCAGTCGGATTAGTTCAGCCGGTTATTGCGGCACAGGTCGGGGATGGGCCAGGTATGTCTTCTGAGACTTTATGGAGATTGGACAGGTTTACCAAGCTCTTTCCTGTTCACTTCAGTGTTTCTCCTTCAGAGGACCCCCAGGAATATCTTGACAACTGTCACGAGGTCCTACGAAACATGGGTATAGTGGAGACCAATGGGATCAATTTTGCTACATTTTAGATGACTGGTTCCGCCAAGAAGTGGTGGAGAGATTACTTGTTGACCAGACCAGCTGGGTCACCTACTCTTACTTGGGACCAGTTCTCTCAGCTCTTCATAGAGAAATTTCTGCCTATCACATTGAGAGAGGAGCGTCGCCGTCAGTTTGAGCATCTCCAGCAGGGCGGTATGACTGTTACTCAGTATGAGACCCGTTTTGTGGATTTGGCCCATCATGCTATTCTTCTGCTTCCCACCGAGAGAGAGAGAGGGTGAGGAGGTTTATCGATGGACTTGCTCAGCCTATCAGATTGCAGATGGCTAAGGAGACTGGGAGTGAGATTATTTTTCAGGCGGATGCTAATGTCGCCAGACGAGTCGAAATGGTTCTTAGTCAGGGAGGTCAGGGGTCTGACAAGAAACTTCGTCATTCCGGTGAGTTCAGCGGTGCCTCATCTAGAGGCATAAGTACTTTCGATAGAGGCCATCCTCCCAGGCCATTTCATTTAGCGCTCCAGGCATCCCACGGTGCCTCAGGTGTTCGTGGCCCTCAGATGCATTATTCTGACCAGCTAGCCTACGCTGCACCACTAGCTCCTATTAGTGCACCTCCACTCCAAAGTTATCAGGGTGGTTATTCAGGTCGACAAGGTCAGTTTCAGGGTCAGCAGTCACAGCAGCCGAGGTTATATTATACTTGTGGTGATCCGAGGCACATTGTTAGATTTTGCCCCCAGGCAGCTCACAACATCAGAGTTCTCGTGCCATGGTTCCGGCACCAGTTGCTGTACCACCTGCTCAGCCAGCCAGAGGCAGGGTCAGGCAGCCAGAGGTAGAGGTCAGACTGTTAGAGGTGGAGGTCAGGCTGTTAGAGGTGGAGACCAACCAGTTAGAAGCCGTCCTAAGGATGTAGTTTAGGGTGGTGGGGCCCAACCCCGATGTTATGCTTTCCCAGCCAGGCCTGAGGCTGAGTCATCTGACACTGTTATCACAGGTACTGTTTCAGTTTGCAGTAGAGATGCTTCAGTTCCATTTGATCTGAGATCTACTTACTCCTATGTGTCATCCTATTTTGCTTCCTATTTGGTTGTGCCTCGTGATTCTTTGAGTGCTCCTGTGTATGTGTCCACACCAGTGGGAGATGCTATTATTGTAGATCGTGTTTATCATTTGTGTGTGGTCACCATTGGGAGTCTTAAGACTCATGTAGATCTTCTACTTCTCGACATGGTTGATTTTGATGTCATACTGGGTATGGATTGGCTGTCACCTTATCATGCTATATTAGATTGTCATGCCAAGACGGTGACCTTAGCCTTGCAGGGGTTGCCTCGATTAGAGTGGAGAGGGAATCTTGGCCATTCTGCCAGTAGGGTTATCTCTTATGTGAAGGTTCGACATATGGTCGAGAAGGGGTGTCTAGCTTATTTGGCTTATGTCCGCGATTCTAGTGCGGAGGTTCCTTCCATAGATTCGGTGCGGTTGTTCGTGAGTTTCCAAAGGTGTTTCCTGCAGACCTGCCGGGGATGCCACCCGACAGGGATATTGATTTCTGCATTGATTTGGCTCCGGGCACTCAGCCTATTTCCATTCTGCCATATCGCATGGCCCCGCCAGAGTTGAAAGAATTGAAGGAGCAGTTGCAAGATTTGCTTGATAAAGGCTTCATTAGACCTAGTGTCTCGCCCTTGGGTGCACCTGTGTTGTTTGTGAAGAAGAAAGATGGATCGATGAGGATGTGTATAGATTATCTGCAGTTGAACAAAGTCACAATCAAGAACAAGTATCCATTGCCGAGGATTGATGATTTATTTGATCAGCTTCAGGGTGCCAAGGTGTTTTCAAAGATTGATTTGAGATCCGACTACCATCAGTTGAGGATTAGGGCATCCGATGTCCCTAAGATAACTTTTCGGACTCTGTACGGGCATTTTGAGTTTCTAGTGATGTCATTTGGGCTGACAAATGCCCCAGCAACATTCATGGATTTGATGAACCAAGTGTTCAATCCCTACTTGGATTCCTTTATGGTTGTGTTTATTAATAATCTCTTGATCTACTCCCACAACCGAGAGAAGCATGAGCAGCACCTTCGGATCGTTCTTCAGACTCTGAGAGACAGCCAGTTATATGCTAAGTTCTCAAAATGCGAGTTTTGGTTGAGTTCAGTTGCTTTCTTGGGTCACGTTGTATCAAAAGAGGGTATTCAGTTTGGATCCTAAGAATATTGAGGAAGTTCAGAACTGGCCTAGACCCACATCAGCTACAGAGATCCGTAGTTTCCTGGGTTTGGCGGGCTATTACCGTCGATTTGTGGAGGGGTTTTCATCCATAGCAGCCCCGTTGACCAGATTGACCCAGAAGGGTGCCCCGTTCAGGTGGTCAGATGAGTGTGAAGCGAGCTTTGAGAAGCTCAAGACAGCTTTGACTACGACACCAGTATTGGTGTTACCCACGGGTTCGAGATCTTATACAGTATATTGTGACACATCTCGTATTGGTCTGGGTGTGGTATTGATGCAGGGTGGCAATGTTATTGCATATGCTTCGCGGCAGCTGAAGGTTCACAAGAAGAATTACCCTGTTCATGATCTAGAGTTGGCAGCCATTGTTCACGCGCTGAAGATTTGGAGGCACTATCTTTACAGCGTGCCATATGAGGTATTCACGGATCATCGGAGCTTGCAGTATTTGTTCAAGCAGAAGGAACTCAATTTGAGGCAGAGAAGGTGGTTGGAGCTATTGAAAGACTATGATATCACCGTATTGTATCATCCCAGAAAGGCCAATGTGGCGGCCGATGCTTTGAGTAGAAAGTCAGTCAGTATGGGTAGCCTTGCATATATTCCAGTTGGTGAGAGACCGCTTGCATTGGATGTTTAGGCCTTGGCCAACCAGTTCGTGAGGTTGGATGTTTCTGAGCCCAGCTGTGTTCTAGCTTGTACAGTTGTTCGGTCTTCTTTGTTTGAGCACCTCAGAGATCGGCAGGATGACGATACTAATTTACTTGTCCTTAGAGACACAGTGCAACAAGGTGGTGCCAAGCAGGTTACTATTGGAGATGACAGAGTTTTGAGGATGCAGGGTCGTATTTGTGTGCCTAATGTGGGTGGACTTCGTGAGTTGATTCTTGAGGAGGCCTACAGTTCCCGGTATTCTATTCATCCGAGCGCCGCCAAGATATATCGGGACTTGCGGCAACATTATTGGTGGACGAGGATGAAGAAAGACATAGTTGCATATGTAGCTCGGTGTCTAAATTATTAGCAAGTAAAGTACGAGCATCAGAGACGTGGTGGTTTGCTTCAAAAGATGGAGATTCCTGAGTGGAAGTGGGAGCGTATCACTATGGATTTTGTTATTGGACTTCCACGGACTCAGAGGAAGTTCGATGCAGTTTGGGTCATTGTGGACAGGCAGACTAAGTCAGCGCATTTCATTCCTGTGGCAATTACCTATTCCTCAGAGCTGTTGGTAGAGATTTACATTCGAGAGATCGTCCGTATTCACGGTGTGCCCGTGTCTATTATATCTGACCAAGGTACACAGTTCACCTCGCACTTTTGGAGGGCAGTACATCGTGAGTTGGGTACGCGGGTTGATTTGAGCACAACATTCCATCCTCAGATGGACAAGCAGTCCGAGCGCACTATCCAGATCTTGGAGGATATGCTCCGCGCATGTGTTATAGACTTCGGAGGATCGTGGGATCAGTTCTTTCCCCTTGCAGAGTTCGCCTACAATAACAGCTACCAGTCGAGCATTCAGATGGCTCCCTATGATGCATTATATGGTAGGCGTTGCCGGTCGCCAGTTGGGTGGTTTGAGCCGAGAGAGGCTCGGTTGTTGGGCACATACTTAGTACAGGATGCCTTGGATAAGGTCAAGATTATTCAGGATCGACTTCGCACAGCTCAGTCCAGGCAGAAGAGTTATACTGACCGTAGAGTTCGTGATGTTGCATTCATGGTTGGAGAGAGAGTGTTACTTTGGGTATTACCCATGAAGGGTGTAATGAGGTTCGGAAAGAAGGGCAAGTTGGGCCCTAGGTATATCGGAACTTTTGAGATTCTAGAGAGAGTGGGAGAGGTGGATTACAGGCTTGCGTTGCCACATAGTTTAGCAGTTGTTCATCCGATATTCCACGTGTCCATACTTCGAAAGTATCACGGCGATCCGTCCCATGTGTTAGATTTCAGCTCTGTCCAGTTGGACAAGGATTTGACTTACGAGGAGGAGCCGGTGGCAATTCTAGCCCGGCAAGTTCGCCAGTTGAGATCAAAGAGTTACCCTTCAGTTCGAGTGCAGTGGAGAGGTCAGCCTATTGAGGCAGCTACTTGGGAGTCCGAGTCCGATATGCAGAGTAGATATACCCACCTTTTCACCAGCCCAAGTACTTTTCTTTGTTCGTTCGAGGACGAACGGTTGTTTTAGAGGTGGAGAATGTGATGACTCAAAAGGTCATCTTATATTTTAGAACTCGAATCTGCGCTCTTAAGCCTTAAAAATCTCATTTTTTACCCTCCTCGATTTGCGTGCATAGTCCTGGCACGTTTCCGGAAAGCGTTTATGTTGAAAATTGATGAAAATAAGAATTTATGCCTTAAAAGTTGATTTTAAATGACTTCGGTCAACTCTTTTGGTAAATGGGGAGTAGAGACACTTTGTCTAAAATAATATTAACTAGGAAGTGGTGACCCTATGTTGGAAAAAAGACTATGGAGTGGCGACCCTCTGTCTAAAATATCATTAACTAGGGAGTGGAGACCCTATGTTTTGAAAATAGACTAGGGATTGGAGTCCTTATGTCTAAAATATCATCAACTAGGGAGTGGAGACCCTATGTTGGAAAAGAGACTAGGGAGTGGAGACCCTATGTCTAAAATATCATCAATTAGGGTGTGGAGACCCTATGTTGGAGAAGAGACTAGGGAGTGGAGACCCAATATCTAAAACAAAATAAACCAGGGAGTGGAGACCCTATGTTGGAAAAGCGATTAGGGAGTGGAGACCCTATGTCTAAAAAAAAATGAACTAAGGAGTGGAGACCCTATGTAGGAAAAGCGACTTGGGAGTGGAGACCCTATGTCTAAAATATAATCAACTAGAGAGTGGAGACCTTATGTTGGAAAAGCAACTAGGGAGTGGAGACCCTATGTCTAAAATAAAGTCAACTAAGGAGTGGAGACCCTATGTTGGTAAAGCAACTAGGGAGTGGAGACCTTATATCTAAATAAAATCAATTAGGGAGTGGAGACCCTATGTTGGAAAAGCGACTATGGAGTGGAGACCTTATGTCTAAAATAAAATCAACTAAGGAGTGGAGACCCTATGTTGGAAAAGCGACTAGGGAGTGGAGACCCTATGTCCAAAATAAAATCAACTAGTGGATGGAGACCCTTTGTTGGAAAAGCAACTAGGGAGTGGAGACCCTATGTCTAAAATAAAATCAACTAGGGAGAGGAGACCCTATGTTGAAAAAGCGACTAGGGAGTGGAGACCTTATGTCTAAAACAAAATTAACTAGGGTGTGGAGACCCTATGTTGGAAAAGCAACTAGGGAGTGGAGACCCTACGTCTAAAATAAAATCAACTAGGGAGTGGAGACACTATGTTGAAAAAGCGACTAGGGAGTAGAGACACTATGTCTAAAATAACATAAACTAGAGAGTGGAGACCCTATGTTGGAAAAAAGACTATGGAGTGGCGACCCTCTGTCTAAAATATCACCACCTAGGGAGTGGAGACCCTATGTTTTGAAAATAGACTAGGGATTGGAGTCCTTATATCTAAAATATCATCAACTAGGGAGTGGAGACCCTATGTTGGAAAAAAGACTAGGGAGTGGCGACCCTATGTCAAAAATATCATCAACTAGGGAGTGAAGACCCTACGTTGGAAAAGCGACTAGGAAGTGGAGATCCTATGTCTAAAATATCATCAACTAGGGAGTGAAGACCCTATGTTGGAAAAGAGACTAGGGAGTGGAGACCCTATGTTGGAAAAGAGACTATGGAGTGGAGACCCTATGTCTAAAATAAAATCAACCAAGGAGTGGAGACCCTATGTTGGAAAAGCAACTAGGGAGTGGAGACCCTATGTCTAAAATAAAATCAACTAGTGAGTGGAGATCCTATGTCTAAAAATAAAATCAACTAGGGAGTGGAGACACTATGTTGAAAGAGCGGCAAGGGAGTGGAGACACTATGTCTAAAATAAAATCAACTAGGGAGTGGAGACTATATGTTGGAAAAGCGACTAGGGATTGGAGACCCTATGTCTTTAATAAAATCAACTAGGGTGAGGAGACCCTATGTTGGAAAAGCGACTATGGAGTGGATACCCTATGTCTAAAATAAAATCAACTAGGGAGTGGAGACCCTATGTTGGAAAAGAGACTAGGGAGTGGAGACCCTATGTCTAAAATAAAATCAACTAGGGAGTGGAGACCCTATGTTGGAAAAGAGACTAGGGAGTGGAGACCCTATGTCTAAAATAAAATCAACTAGGGAGTGGAGACCATATGTTGGAAAAGCGACTAGGGAGTGGAGACCCTATGTCTAAAATAAAGTCAACTAGGGAGTGGAGACACTATATTGGAAAAGCGACTAGGAAGTAGAGACCCTATGTCTAAAATATCATCAACAAGGGATTGGAGACCCTATGTTGGAAAAGAGACTATAGATTGGAGACACTATGTCTAAAATAACATCAACTATGGAGTTGAGACCCTATGTTGGAAAAAAGACTAGGGAGTGGCGACCCTCTATCTAAAATATCATCAACTAGGGAGTGGAGACCCTATGTTGGAAAATAGACTAGGGATTTGAGACCTTATGTCTAAAATATCATCAAGTAGGGAGTGGAAACCCTATGTTAGAAAAAAGACTAGGGAGTGGAGACACTATGTCAAAAATATCATCAACTAGGGAGTGAAGACCCTACGTTCGAAAAGCAACTAGGAAGTGAAGATCTTATGTCTAAAATATCATCAACTAGGGAGTGAAGACCCTATGTTAGAAAAGAGACTAGGGAGTGAAGACCCTATGTTGGAAAAGCGACTATGGAGTGGAGACCCTATGTCTAAAATAAAATCAACAAAGAAGTGGAGACCCTATGTTGGAAAAGCAACTAGGGAGTGGAGACCCTATGTCTAAAATAAAATCAACTAGTGAGTGGAGACCCTATGTCTAAAAATAAAATCAACTAGGGAGTGGAGACACTATTTTGAAAAAGCGACTAGGGAGTGCAGACACTATGTCTAAAATATAATCAACTAGGGAGTGTAGACCATATGTTGGAAAAGCGACTAGGGAGTAGAGACTCTATGTCTAAAATATCATCAACTAGGGAGTGGAGACCCTATGTTGGAAAAGAGACCATGGATTGGAGACCCTATGTCGAAAATAACATCAACTCGGGAGTGGAGACCCTATGTTGGAAAAGAGACTAGGTAGTGGAGACCCTATGTCTAAAATATCATCGATTAGGGAGTGGAGACCCTATGTTGGAGAAGAGCCTCGGGAGTGGAGACCCTATGTCTAAAACAAAATCAACCAGGGAGTGGAGACCCTATGTTGGAAAAAAGAGTAGGGAGTGGCGACCCTATGTAAAAAATATCATCAACTATGGAGAGAAGACCATACGTTGGAAAATTGACTAGGAAGTGGAGATTCTATGTCTAAAATATCATCAACTAGGGAGTGAAGACCCTATGTTGGAAAAGAGACTAGGTAGTGGAGACCCTAAGTCTAAAATATCATCGATTAGGGAGTGGAGACCCTATGTTGGAGAAGAGACTAGGGAGTGGAGACCCAATGTCTAAAACAAAATAAACCAGGGAGTGGAGACCCTATGTTGGAAAAGCGATTAGGGAGTGGAGACCCTATGTCAAATGAACTAAGGAGTGGAGACCCTATGTAGGAAAAGCGACTTGGGAGTGGAGACCCTATGTCTAAAATAAAATTAACTAGGGAGTGGAGACCCTATGTTGGAAAAGTGACTAGGGAGTGGAGACCCTATGTCTAAAATAAAATCAACTAAGGAGTGGAGACCCTATGTTGGTAAAACAACTAGGGAGTGGAGACCCTATGTCTAAAATAAAATCAACTAGGGGATGGAGACCCTTTGTTGGAAAAGCGACTAGGGAGTGGAGACCCTATGTCTAAAATAAAATCAACTAGGGAGAGGAGACCCTATGTTGAACAAGAGACTAGGGAGTGGAGACCCTATGTCTAAAATAAAATCAAGTAGGGAGTGGAGACCCTATGTTGGAAAAAAGACTAGGGAGTGGCGACCCTCTATCTAAAATATCATTAACTAGGGAGTGGAGACCCTATGTTGGAAAAGAGACTAGGGATTGGAGAACTTATGTCTAAAATATCATCAACTAAGGAGTGGAGACCCTGTGTTGGAAAAAAGACTAGGGAGTGGCGACCCTATGTCAAAAATATCATCAACTAGGGAGAGAAGACCCTACGTTGGAAAAGCGACTAGGAAGTGGAGATCCTATGTGTTAACTATCATCAACTAGGGAGTGAAGACCCTATGTTGGAAAAGAGACTAAGGAGTGGAGACCCTATATCTAAAATATCATCAATTAGGGAGTAGAGACCCTATGTTGGAGAAGAGACTAGGGAGTGGAGACCCAATGTCTAAAACAAAATCAACCAGGGAGTGGAGACCCTATGTTGGAAAAGCGATTAGGGAGTGGAGACCCTATGTCTAAAATAAAATGAACTAAGGAGTGGAGACCCTATGTAGGAAAAGCGACTTGGGAGTGGAGACCCTATGTCTAAAATAAAATCAACTAGGGAGTGGAGGCCCTATGTCTAAAATATCATCAACTAGGGTGTGAAGACCCTATGTCTAAAATAAAATTAATTAAGGAGTGGAGACCCTATGTTGGTAAAACAACTAGGGAGTGGAGACCCTATATCTAAATAAAATCAACTAGGGAGTGGAGACCCTATGTTGGAAAAGCAACTATGGAGTAGAGACCCTCTATCTAAAATATCATTAACTAGGGAATGTAGAACCAATGTTGGAAAAGAGACTAGGGATTGGAGAACTTATGTCTAAAATATCATCAACTAGGGAGTGGAGACCCTATGTTGGAAAAAAGAGTAGGGAGTGGCGACCCTATGTCAAAAATATCATTAACTATGGAGAGAAGACCCTACATTGGAAAAGCGACTTGGAAGTGGAGATTCTATTTCTAAAATATCATCAACTAGGGAGTGAAGACCCTATGTTGGAAAAGAGACTAGGTAGTGGAGACCCTATGTCTAAAATATCATCGATTAGGGAGTGGAGACCCTATGTTGGAGAAGAGCCTCGGGAGTGGAGACCCTATGTCTAAAACAAAATCAACCAGGGAGTGGAGACCCTATGTTTGAAAAGCGATTAGGGAGTGGAGACCCTATGTCAAATGAACTAAGGAGTGGGGACCCTATGTAGGAAAACCGACTTGGGAGTGGAGACCCTATGTCTAAAATAAAATCAACTAGGGAGTGTAGACCCTATGTTGGAAAAGCGACTAGGGAGCGGAGACCCTATGTCTGAAATAAAATCAACTAAGTAGTGGAGACCCTATGTTGGTAAAGCAACTAGGGAGTGGAGACCCTATATCTAAATAAAATCAACTAGGGAGTGGAGACCCTATGTTGGAAAAGAGACTATGGAGTGGAGACCCTCTATCTAAAATATCATTAACTAGGGAGTGTGGAACCAATGTTGGAAAAGAGACTAGGGATTGGAGATCTTATGTCTAAAATATCATCAACTAGGGAGTGGAGACCCTATGTTGGAAAAACGAGTAGGGAGTGGCGACCCTATGTCAAAAATATCATCAACTATGGAGAGAAGAACCTACTTTGGAAAAGCGACTAGGAAGTGGAGATTCTATGTCTAAAATATCATCTACTAGGCAGTGAAGACCCTATGTTGGAAAAGAGACTTGGTAGTGGAGACCCTATTTCTAAAATATCATCGATTAGGGAGTGGAGACCCAATGTTGGAGAAGAGACTAGGGAGTGGAGACCCTATATCTAAAACAAAATCAATCAGGGAGTGGAGACCCTATGTATGAAAAGCGATTAGGGAGTGGAGACACTATGTCAAATGAACTAAGGAGTGGAGACCCTATGTAGGAAAAACGACTTGGGAGTGGAGACCCTATGTCTTAAATAAAATCAACTAGGGAGTGGAGACCCTATGTTGGAAAAGCGACTAGGGAGCGGAGACCCTATGTCTAAAATAAAATCAACTAAGAAGTGGAGACCCTATGTTGGTAAAGTAACTAGGGAGTGGAGACCCTATGTCTAAAATAAAATCAACTAGGGGATGGAGACCCTTTGTTGGAAAAGCGACTAGGGAGTGGAGACCCTATGTCTAAAATAAAATCAACTAGGGAGAGGAGACCCTATGTTGAAAAAGCGACCAGGGAGTGGAGACCCTATGTCTAAAATAAAATCAACTAGGGAGTGGAGACCCTATGTTTGAAAAAAGAATAGGGAGTGGCGACCCTCTATCTAAAATATCATTAACTAGGGAGTGGAGACCCTATGTTGGAAAAGAGACTAGGGATTGGAGAACTTATGTCTAAAATATCATCAACTAAGGAGTGGAGACCCTGTGTTGGAAAAAAGACTAGGGAGTGGCGACCCTATGTCAAAAATATCATCAACTAGGGAGAGAAGACCCTACGTTGGAAAAGCGACTAGGAAGTGGAGATCCTATGTGTTAACTATCATCAACTAGGGAGTGAAGACCCTATGTTGGAAAAGAGACTAGGGAGTGGAGACCCTATGTCTAAAATATCATCAATTTGGGAGTGGAGACCCTATGTTGGAGAAGAGACTAGGGAGTGGAGACCCAATGTCTAAAACAAAATCAACCAGGGAGTGGAGACCCTATGTTGGAAAAGCGATTAGGGAGTGGAGACCTTATGTCTAAAATAAAATGAACTAAGGAGTGGAGACCCTATGTAGGAAAAGCAACTTGGGAGTGGAGACCCTATGTCTAAAATAAAATCAACTAGAGAGTGGAGACCCTATGTTGGACAAGTGACTAGGGAGTGGAGACCCTATGTCTAAAATAAAATTAACTAAGGAGTGGAGACCCTATGTTGGTAAAGCAACTAGGGAGTGGAGACCCTATGTCTAAATAAAATCAACTAGGGAGTGGAGACCCTATGTTGGAAAAGCGACTATTGAGTGGAGACCTTATGTCTAAAATAAAATCAACTAGTGGATGGAGACCCTTTGTTGGAAAAGCGACTAGGGAGTGGAGACCCTATGTCTAAAATAAATTCAACTAGGGAGAGGAGACCCTATGTTGAAAAAGCGACTAGGGAGTGGAGACCCTAAGTTTGAAAAGTGACTAGGGAGTGGATACCCTATGTCTAAAATAAAATCAACTAGGGAGTGGAGACACTATGTTGGAAAAATGACTAGGGAGTAGAGACCCTACGTCTAAACTATCATCAACTAGGGAGTGGAGACCCTATGTTGGAAAAGGGACTATGGATAGGATACCCCATGTCTAAAATAACATAAACTAGGGAGTGGAGACCCTATGTTGTAAAAACGACTAGGGAGCGGCGACCCTCTATCTAAAATATCATTAACTAGGGAGTGGAGACCCTATGTTGGAAAAGAGACTATGGATTGAAGAACTTATGTCTAAAATATCATCAACTAGGGAGTGTGGACCCTATTTTGGAAAAAAGACTAGGGAGTGGCGACCCTATGTCATAAACATCATCAACTAGGGAGAGAAGACCCTACGTTGGAAAAGCGACTAGGAAGTGGAGATCCTATATCTAAAATATCATCAACTAGGGAG
Organism: Nicotiana tabacum; assembly: GCF_000715075.1. Taxonomy (NCBI): domain Eukaryota; kingdom Viridiplantae; phylum Streptophyta; class Magnoliopsida; order Solanales; family Solanaceae; genus Nicotiana; species Nicotiana tabacum. The sequence continues at coordinate 67,163,188 of NC_134094.1, read as the reverse complement.
TGAAGACCCTACGTTGGTAAAGAGACTAGGGAGTGGAGACCATATGTCTAAAATACCATCAATTAGGGAGTGGAGATCCTATGTCTAAAACGAAATCAACTAGGGAGTGGAGACCCTATGTTGGAAAAGCGATTAGGGAGTGGAGACCCTATGTCTAAAATAAAATGAACTAAGGAGTGGAGACCCTATGTAGGAAAAGCGACTTGGGAGTGGAGACCCTATGTCTAAAATAAAATCAACTAGGGAGTGGAGACCCTATGTTGGAAAAGCGACTAGGGAGTGGAGACCCTATGTCTAAAATAAAATCAACTAAGGAATGGAGACACTATGTTGAAAAAGCGACTACGGAGTGGAGACACTATATCTAAAATACAATCAACTAGGGAATGTAGACCATATGTTGGAAAAGCGACTAGGGAGTGGAGACCCTATGTCTTTAATAAAATCAACTAGGGAGTGGAGACCCTATGTTGGAAAAGCGACAATGGAGTGGAGACCCTATGTATAAAATAAAATCAACTAAGGAGTGGAGACCCTAAGTTGGAAAAGCGACTACGGAGTGGATACCCTATGTCTAAAATAAAATAAACTTGGGAGAGGAGACCCTATATTGAAAAAGCGACTAGGGAGTGGAGACCCTATGTCTAAAATAAAATCAACTAGGGAGTGGATACCCTATGTTGGAAAAACAACTAGGGAGTGGAGACCCTATGTCTAAAATAAAATCAACTAGGGAGTGGACACCCTATGTTGGAAAGACGACTAGGGAGTGGAGACCCTTTGTCTAAAATATCATCAACTAGGGAGTGGAGACCCTATGTTGGAAAAAAGACTAGGGAGTGGAGATCCTATATATAAAATAAAATCAACTAGGAAGAGGAGACCCTATGTTGAAAAAGCGACTAGGGAGTGGAGACCCTATGTTGGAAATGTGACTAGGGAGTGGAGACCCTATGTCTAAAATAAAACCAACTAGGGAGTGGAGACCCTATGTTGGGAAAACGACTAGGGAGTAGAGACCCTATGTCTAAAATATCATCAACTAGGGAGTGGAGACCCTATGTTGGAAACAAGACTATAGATTGGATACCCTATGTCTGAAATAACATCAACTAGGGAGTGGAGACCCTATGTTGGAAAAATGACTAGGGAGTGGCGGCCCTCTATCTAAAATATCATTAATTAGGGAGTGGAGACCCTATGTTGGAAAAGCGACTAGGGAGTGGAGACCCTATGTCTATAATAAAATCAACTAAGGAGTGGAGACCCTATGTTGGTAAAGCAACTAAGGAGTGGAGACCCTATGTCTAAAATAAAATAAACTAGGGAGTGGAGACCCTATGTTGGAAAAGCGACTAGGGAGTGGAGACCCTATGTCTAAAATAAAATCAACTAGGGAGTGGAGACCCTATGTTGGAAAAGCGACTAGGGAGTGGAGACCCTATGTCTAAAAATATCAACTAGGGAGTGGAGACCCTATGTTGGAAAAGCGACTAGGGAGTGGAGACCCTATGTTTAAAATAAAATAAGCTAAGGAGTGGAGACCCTATGTAGGAAAAGCGACTTTGGAGTGGAGACCCTATGTCTAAAATAAAATCTACTAGGGAGTGGAGACCTTATGTTGGAAAAGAGACTAGGGAGTGGAGACCCTATGTATAAAATAAAATCAACTAAGGAGTGGAGACCCTATGTCTAAAATAAAATCAACTAGGGAGTGGAGACCCTATGTTGGAAAAGCGACTAGGGAGTGAAGACCCTATGTCTTTAATAAAATCAACTAGGGAGTGGAGACCCTATGTTGGAAAAGCGACTATGGAGTGGAGACCCTATGTCTAAAATAAAATCAACTAAGGAGTGGAGACCCTAAGTTGGAAAAGCGACTACGGAGTGGATACCCTATGTCTAAAATAAAATCAACTAAGGAGAGGAGACCCTATGTTGAAAAAGCGACTAGGGAGTGGAGACCCTATGTCTAAAATAAAATCAACTAGGGAGTGGAGACCCTATGTTGGAAAAATGACTAGGGAGTGGAGACCCTATGTCTAAAATAAAATCAACTAGGGAGTGGATACCCTATGTTGGAAAAACGACTAGGGAGTGGAAACCCTATGTCTAAAATAAAATCAACTAGGGAGAGGAGACACTATGTTGGAAAAGCGACTAGGGAGTAGAGACCCTATGTCTAAAATATCATCGACTATGGAGAGAAGACCTTACTTTGGAAAAGCGACTAGGAAGTGGAGATCCTACGTCTAAAATATCTTCAACTAGGGAGTGAAGACCCTATGTTGGAAAAGAGACTAGGGAGTGAAGACCCTATGTCTAAAATATCATCAATTAGGGAGTGGAGACCCTATGTTAGAGAAGAGACTAGGGAGTGGAGACCCTATGTCTAAAACAAAATCAACCAGAGAGTGGAGACCCTTTGTTGGAAAGGCGATTAGGGAGTGTAGACCCTTTGTAGGGAAAGCTACTTGGGAGTGGAGACCCTATGTCTAAAATAAAATCAACTAGGGAGTGGAGAAACTATGTTGGAAAAGCGATTAGGGAGTAGAGACCCTATGTCTAAAATAAAATCAACTCAGGAGTTGAGACCCTATGTTGGTAAAGCAATTAGGGAGTGGAGATCCTATGTCTAAAACAAAATCAACTAGGGAGTGGAGACCCTATGTTGGAAAAGCGATTAGGGAGTGGAGACCCTATGTCTAAAATAAAATGAACTAAGGAGTGGAGACCCTATGTAGGAAAAGAGACTTGGGAGTGGAGACCCAATATCTAAAATAAAATAAACTAGGGAGAGAAGACCCTATGTTGAAAAAGCGACTAGGGAGTGTTGACACTATGTCTAAAATAAAATAAACTAGGGAGTGGAGACCCTATGTTGGAAAAGCGACTAGGGAGTGGAGACCCTATGTCTAAAATAAAATCAACTAGGGAGTGGAGACACTATATTGGAAAAGCGTCTAGGGAGTAGAGACCCTATGTCTAAAATATCATCAACTAAGGAGTGGAGACCCTATGTTGGAAAAGAGACTATGGATTGGAGACTCTATGTCTAAAATAACATCAACTAGGGAGTGGAGATCCTATGTTGGAAAAAAGACTAGGGAGTGGCGACCCTCTGTCTAAAATATCATTAACTAGGGAGTGGAGACCCTATGTTGGAAAATAAACTAGGGAGTGGAGACCCTATGTCTAAAATAAAATCAACTAGGGAGTGGAGACCCTATGTTGGAAAAAAGATTAGGGAGTGGCGACCCTATGTCCAACATATCATCAACTAGGGAGAGAAGACCCTACGTTGGAAAAGCGACTAGGAAGTGGAGATCCTATATCTAAAATATCATCAACTTGGGAGTGAAGACCTTATATTGGAACATAGACTAGGGAGTGGAGACCTTATGTCTAAAATATCATCAATTAGGGAGTGGAGACCCTATTTTGGAGAAAGAGACTAGGGAGTGGAGACCCAATGTCTAAAATAAAATCAACCAGGGAGTGGAGACCCTATGTTGGAAAAGCGATTAGGGAGTGGAGACCTTATGTCTAAAATAAAATGAACTAAGGAGTGGAGACCCTATGTAGGAAAAGCAACTTGGGAGTGGAGACCCTATGTCTAAAATAAAATCAACTAGAGAGTGGAGACCCTATGTTGGACAAGTGACTAAGGAGTGAAGACCCTATGTCCAAAATAAAATTAACTAAGGAGTGGAGACCCTATGTTGGTAAAGCAACTAGGGAGTGGAGACCCTATGTCTAAATAAAATCAACTAGGGAGTGGAGACCCTATGTTGGAAAAGCGACTATTGAGTGGAGACCTTATGTCTAAAATAAAATCAACTAGTGGATGGAGACCCTTTGTTGGAAAAGCGACTAGGGAGTGGAGACCCTATGTCTAAAATAAATTCAACTAGGGAGAGGAGACCCTATGTTGAAAAAGCGACTAGGGAGTGCAGACCCTAAGTTTGAAAAGTGACTAGGGAGTGGATACCCTATGTCTAAAATAAAATCAACTAGGGAGTGGAGACACTATGTTGGAAAAATGACTAGGGAGTAGAGACCCTACGTCTAAACTATCATCAACTAGGGAGTGGAGACCCTATGATGGAAAAGGGACTATGGATAGGATACCCTATGTCTAAAATAACATAAACTAGGGAGTGGAAACCCTATGTTGTAAAAATGACTAGGGAGCGGCGACCCTCTATCTAAAATATCATTAACTAGGGAGTGGAGACCCTATGTTGGAAAAGTGACTACGGATTGAAGAACTTATGTCTAAAATATCATCAACTAGGGAGTGGGGACCCTATTTTGGAAAAAAGACTAGGGAGTGGCGACCCTATGTCAAAAACATCATCAACTAGGGAGAGAAGACCCTACGTTGGAAAAGCGACTAGGAAGTGGAGATCCTATGTCTAAAATATCATCAACTAGGGAGTGAAGACCCTACGTTGGTAAAGAGACTAGGGAGTGGAGACCATATGTCTAAAATATCATCAATTAGGGAGTGGAGATCCTATGTCTAAAACAAAATCAACTAGGGAGTGGAGACCTTATGTTGGAAAAGTGATTAGGGAGTGGAGACCCTATGTCTAAAATAAAATGAACTAAGGAGTGGAGACCCTATGTAGGAAAAGCGACTTGGGAGTGGAGACCCTATGTCTAAAATAAAATCAACTAGGGAGTGGAGACCCTATTTTGGAAAAGAGACTAGGGATTGGAGAACTTATGTCTAAAATATCACCAACTAGGGAGTGGAGACCCTATGTTGGAAAAGCGACTAGGGAGTGCAGACCCAATGTCTAAAATAAAATCAACTAGGGAGTGGAGACACTATGTTGGAAAAACGACTAGGGAGTAAAGACCCTATGTCTAAAATAACATCAACTAGGGAGTGGAGACCCTATGTTGGAAAAGCGACTAGGGAGTGGAGACCCTATGTCTAAAATAAAATCAACTAGGGAGTGGAGACACTATGTTGGAAAAATGACTAGGGAGTAGAGACCCTATGTCTAAAATAACATCAACTAGGGAGTGGAGACCCTATGTTGGAAAAAATACTAGGGAGTGGCAACCCTCTGTCTAAAGTATCATTAACTAGGGAGTGGAGACCCTATGTTAGAAAAGAGACTAGGGATTGGAGAACTTTTTTCTAAAATATCATCAACTAGGAGTGGAGACCTATGTTGGAAAAAAGAATAGGGAGTGGTGACCCTATGTCCAACATATCATCAACTAGGGAGAGAAGACCCTACGTTGGAAAAGCGACTAGGAAGTGGAGATCCTATATCTAAAATATCATCAACTTGGGAGTGAAGACCTTATGTTGGAAAAGAGACTAGGGAGTGGAGACCCTATGTCTAAAATATCATCAATTAGGGAGTGGAGACCCTATGTTGGAGAAGAGACAAGGGAGTGGAGACCCTATGTCTAAAACAAAATCAACCAGCGAGTGGAGACCCTATGTTGGAAAAGCGATTAGGGTGTGGAGACCCTATGTCTAATGAAAAATGAACTAAGGAGTGGAGACCCTATGTATTAAAGCGACTTGGGAGTGGAGACCCTATGTTGGAAAAACGACTAGGGAGTGGAGACCCTATGTCTAAAATAAAATCAACTAAGGAGTGGAGACCCTATGTTGGTAAAGCAACTAGGGAGTGGAGACCCTATGTCTAAAATAAAATCAACTAGGGAGTGGAGACCCTATGTTGGAAAAGCGACTATGGAGTGTAGACCTTATGTCTAAAATAAAATCAACTAAGGAGTAGAGACCCGATGTTGGAAAAGCGACTAAGGAGTGGAGACCCTATGTCTAAAATAAAATCAACTAGGGAGAGGAGACACTATTTTGAAAAAACGACTAGGGAGTGGAGACCCTATGTCTAAAATAAAATCAACTAGGGAGTGGAGACCCTATGTTGGAAAAAAGATTAGGGAGTGGCGACCCTATGTCCAACATATCATCAACTAGGGAGAGAAGACCCTACATTGGAAAAGCGACTAGGAAGTGGAGATCCTATATCTAAAATATCATCAACTTGGGAGTGAAGACCTTATGTTGGAAAAGAGACTAGGGAGTGGAGACCCTATGTCTAAAATATCATCAATTAGGGAGTGGAGACCCTATGTTGGAGAAGAGACTAAGGAGTGAAGACCCTATGTCTAAAATAGCATCAATTAGGGAGTGAGACCCTATGTTAGAGAAGAGACTAGGGAGTGGAGACCCTATGTCTAAAACAAAATCAACTAGGGAGTGGAGACCCTTTGTCTAAAACAAAATCAACTAGGGAGTGGAGACCCTATGTTGGAAAAGCGATTAGGGTGTGGAGACCCTATGTCTAATATAAAATGAACTAAGGAGTGGAGACCCTATGTATTAAAGCGACTTGGGAGTGGAGACCCTATGTTGGAAAAACGACTAGGGAGTGGAGAGCCTATGTCTAAAATAAAATCAACTAAGGAGTGGAGACCCTATGTTGGTAAAGCAACTAGGGAGTGGAGACCCTATGTCTAAAATAAAATCAACTAGGGAGTGGAGACCCTAAGTTGGAAAAGCGACTACGGAGTGCAGACCCTATGTCTAAAATAAAATCAACTAGGGAGAGGAGACCCTATGTTGAAAAAGCGACTAGGAAGTGGAGAAGCTATGTCTAAAATAATATCAACTAGGGAGTGAAGACCCTATGTTGGAAAAGAGACTAGGGAGTGGAGACCCTATGTCTAAAATAAAATCAACTAGGGAGAGGAGACACTATTTTGAAAAAATGACTAGGGAGTGGAGACCCTATGTCTAAAATAAAATCAACTATGGAGTGGAGACCCTATGTTGGAAAAGCGATTAGGGAGTGGACACCCAATGTCTAAAATAAAATCAACTAGGGAGTGGAGACCCTATGTTGGAAAAACGACTAGGGAGTAGAGACCCTATGTCTAAAATAACATCAACTAGGGAGTGGAGACCCTATGTTGGAAAAAAGACTTGGGAGTGGCGACCCTCTGTCTAAAATATCATTAACTAGTGAGTAGAGACCCTATGTTGGAAAAGAGACTAGGGATTGGAGAACTTTTGTCTAAAATATCATCAACTAGGAGTGGAGACCCTATGTTGGAAAAAATATTAGGGAGTGGCGACCCTATGTCCAACGTATCATCAGCTAGGGAGAGAAGACCCTACGTTGGAAAAGCGACTAGGAAGTGGAGATCCTATATCTAAAATATCATCAACTTGGGAGTGAAGACCTTATGATAGAAAAGAGACTAGGGAGTGGAGACCCTATGTCTAAAATATCATCAACTAGGGAGTGGAGACCCTATGTTGGAAAAGAGACTATGGATTGGAGACCCTATTTCTAAAATAACATCAACCAGGGAGTAGAGACCCTATGTTGGAAAAGCGATTAGGGTGTGGAGACCCTATGTCTAATTTAAAATAAACTAAGGAGTGGAGACCCTATGTATTAAAGAGACTTGGGAGTGGAGACCCTATGTTGGAAAAACGACTAGGGAGTGGAGAGCCTATGTCTAAAATAAAATCAACTAAGGAGTGGAGACCCTATGTTGGTAAAGCAACTAGGGAGTGGAGACCCTATGTCTAAAATAAAATCAACTAGGGAGTGGAGACCCTATGTTGGAAAAGCGACTATGGAGTGTAGACCTTATGTCTAAAATAAAATCAACTAAGGAGTAGAGACCCGATGTTGGAAAAGCGACTAGGGAGTGGAGACCCTATGTCTAAAATAAAATCAACTAGGGGATGGAAACCCTTTGTTGGAAAATCGACTAGGGAGTGGAGACCCTATGTCTAAAATAAAATCAACTAGGGAGAGGAGACACTATTTTGAAAAAACGACTAGGGAGTGGAGACCCTATGTCTAAAATAAAATCAACTAGGGAGAGGAGACACTATTTTGAAAAAATGACTAGGGAGTGGAGACCCTATGTCTAAAATAAAATCAACTATGGAGTGGAGACCCTATGTTGGAAAAGCGATTAGGGAGTGGACACCCAATGTCTAAAATAAAATCAACTAGGGAGTGGAGACCCTATGTTGGAAAAACGACTAGGGAGTAGAGACCCTATGTCTAAAATAACATCAACTAGGGAGTGGAGACCCTATGTTGGAAAAAAGACTTGGGAGTGGCGACCCTCTGTCTAAAATATCATTAACTAGTGAGTAGAGACCCTATGTTGGAAAAGAGACTAGGGATTGGAGAACTTTTGTCTAAAATATCATCAACTAGGAGTGGAGACCCTATGTTGGAAAAAATATTAGGGAGTGGCGACCCTATGTCCAACATATCATCAGCTAGGGAGAGAAGACCCTACGTTGGAAAAGCGACTAGGAAGTGGAGATCCTATATCTAAAATATCATCAACTTGGGAGTGAAGACCTTATGATAGAAAAGAGACTAGGGAGTGGAGACCCTATGTCTAAAATATCATCAACTAGGGAGTGGAGACCCTATGTTGGAAAAGAGACTATGGATTGGAGACCCTATTTCTAAAATAACATCAACCAGGGAGTGGAGACCCTATGTTGGAAAAACGATTAGGGTGTGGAGACCCTATGTCTAATTTAAAATAAACTAAGGAGTGGAGACCCTATGTATTAAAGAGACTTGGGAGTGGAGACCCTATGTTTGGAAAAACGACTAGGGAGTGGAGACCCTATGTCTAAAATAAAATCAACTAAGGAGTGGAGACCCTATGTTGGTAAAGCAACTAGGGAGTGGAGACCCTATGTCTAAAATAAAATCAACTAGGGAGTGGAGACCCTATGTTGGAAAAGCGACTATGGAGTGTAGACCTTATGTCTAAAATAAAATCAACTAAGGAGTAGAGACCCGATGTTGGAAAAGCGACTAGGGAGTGGAGACCCTATGTCTAAAATAAAATCAACTAGGGGATGGAGACCCTTTGTTGGAAAAGCGACTAGGGAGTGGAGACCCTATGTCTAAAATAAAATCAACTAGGGAGAGGAGACACTATTTTGAAAAAACGACTAGGGAGTGGAGGCCCTATGTCAAAAACAAAATCAACTAGGGAGTGGAGACCCTATGTTGGAAAAGCGACTAGGGAGTGGAGAGCCAATGTCTAAAATAAAATCAACTAGGGAGTGGAGACACTATGTTGGAAAAACAACTAGGGAGTAGAGACCCTATATCTAAAATAACATCAACTAGGGAGTGGAGACCCTATGTTGGAAAAAAGACTAGGGAGTGGCGACCCTCTGTCTAAAATATCATTAACTAGGGAGTGGAGACCCTATGTTGGAAAAGAGACTAGGGATTGGAGAACTTTTGTCTAAAATATCATCAACTAGGAGTGGAGACCCTATGTTTGAAAAAAGATTAGGGAGTGGCGACCCTATGTCCAACATATCATCATCTAGGGAGAGAAGACCCTACATTGGAAAAGCGACTAGGAAGTGGAGATCCTATATCTAAAATATTATCAACTTGGGAGTGAAGACCTTATGTTGGAAAAGAGACAAGGGAGTGGAGACCCTATGTTTAAAATATCATCAATTAGGGAGTGGATACCCTATGTTGGAGAAGAGACTAGGGAGTGAAGACCCTATGTCTAAAATATCATCAATTAGGGAGTGGAGACCCTATGTTAGAGAAAAGACTAGGGAGTGGAGACCCTATGTCTAAAACAAAATCAACTAAGGAGTGGAGACCCTTTGTTGGAAAGGCGATTAGGGAGTGGAGACCCTATGTAGGAAAAGCTACTTGGGAGTGGAGACCCTATGTCTAAAATAAAATCAACTAGGGTGTGGAGAACCTATGTTGGAAAAGCGACTAGGGAGTGGAGACCCTATGTCTAAAATAAAATCAACTAAGGAGTTGAGACCCAATGTTGGTAAAGCAATTAGGGAGTGGAGACCCTATGTCTTAAATAAAATCGACTAGGGAGTGGAGAACCTTTGTTGGAAAAGTCACTATGGAGTGGAGACCTTATGTCTAAAATAAAATCAACAAAAGAGTGGAGACCATATGTTGGAAAAGCGACTAGGGAGTGGAGACCCTATGTCTAAAATAAAATCAACTAGGGGATGGAGACCCTTTGTTTGAAAAGCTACTAAGGAGAAGAGACCCTATGTCTAAAATAAAATCAACTAGGGAGATGAGATCCTATGTTGAAAAAGCGACTCGGGAGTGGAGACCTTATGTCTAAAATAAAATCAACTATGGAGTGGAGACCCTATGTTGGAAAAAAGACTAGGGAGTGGTGACCCTCTGTCTAAAATATCATTAACTAGGGAGTGGAGACCCTATGTTGAAAAAGAGACTAGGGATTGGAGAATTTATGTCTAAAGTATCATCAACTAGGGAGTGGAGACCCTATTTTGGAAAAAACACTGGGGAGTGGCGACCCTATGTCAAAAATATCATCAACTAGGGAGAGAAGACCCTACGTTGGAAAAGCGACTAGGAAATGGAGATCCTATGTCTAAAATATCATAAACTAGGGAGTGAAGAACCTATATTGGAAAAGAGACTGGGGAGTGGGGACCCTATGTCTAAAATATCATCAATTAGGGAGTGGAGCCCCAATGTCTAAATAAAATGAACTAAGGAGTGAAGACCCTATGTAGGAAAAGCGACTTGAGAGTGGAGACCCTATGTCTAAAATAAAATCAACTAAGGAGTGGAGACCCTAAGTTGGAAAAGCGACTACGGAGTGGAGACCCTATGTCTATAATAAAATCAACTAGGGAGAGGAGTCCTTATGTTGAAAAAGCGACTAGGGAGTGAAGACCCTTTGTCTAAAATAAAATCAACTAGGGAGTGGAGAACCTATGTTGGAAAAGCGACTAGGGAGTGGAGACCCTATGTCTAAAATACAATCAACTAGAGAGTGGAGACACTATGTTGGGAAAGCGACTAGGGAGTAGAGACCCTATATCTAAAATATCATCAACTATGGAGTGAAGACCCTATGTTAGAAAAGTGACTATGGATTGGAGACCCTATGTCTAAAATAACATCAACTAGGGAGTGGAGACCCTATGTTGGAAAAAAGACTAGGGAGTGGCGACCCTCTGTCTAAAATATCATTAACTAGGGAGTGGAGACCCTATGTTGGAAAAGAGACTAGGGATTAGAGACCCTATGTCTAAAATAAAATCAACTAATGAGTGGAGACCCTATGATGGTAAAGTAACTAGGGAGTGGAGACCCTATGTCTAAAATAAAATCAACTAGGGAGTGGAGATCCTATGTTGGAAAAAGAGACTAGGGATTGGAGAATTTATGTCTAAAATATCATCAACTAGGGAGTGGAGACCCTATTTTGGAAAAAAGACTGGGGAGTGGCGACCCTATGTCAAAAATATCATCAACTAGGGAGAGAAGACCCTACGTTGGAAAAGCGACTAGGAAATGGAGATCCTATGTCTAAAATATCATAAACTAGGGAGTGAACACCCTATATTGGAAAAGAGACTAGGGAGTGGGGACCCTATATCTAAAATATCATCAATTAGGGAGTGGAGACCCAAAGTCTAAAATATAATGAACTAAGGAGTGGAGACCCTATGTAGGAAAAGCGACTTGAGGGTGGAGACCCTATGTCTAAAATAAAATCAACTAAGGAGTGGAGACCCTAAGTTGGAAAAGCGATTACGGAGTGGAGACCCTATGTCTAAAATAAAATCAACTAGGGAGAGGAGTCCCTATGTTGAAAAAGCGACTAGGGAGTGAAGACCCTATGTCTAAAATAAAATCAACTAGGGAGTGGAGAACATATGTTGGAAAAGCGACTAGGGAGTGGAGACCCTATGTCTAAAATACAATCAACTAGAGAGAGGAGACACTATGTTGGGAAAGCGACTAGGGAGTAGAGACCCTATATCTAAAATATCATCAACTAGGGAGTGAAGACCCAATGTTGGATAAGAGACTATGGATTGGAGACCCTATGTCTAAAATAACATCAACTAGGGAGTGGAGACCCTATGTTGGAAAAAAGACTAGGGAGTGGCGACCCTCTGTCTAAAATATCATTAACTAGGGAGTGGAGACCCTATGTTGGAAAAGAGACTAGGGATTAGAGACCCTATGTCTAAAATAAAATCAACTAATGAGTGGAGACCCTATGATGGTAAAGTAACTAGGGAGTGGAGACCCTATGTCTAAAATAAAATCAACTTGGGAGTGGAGACCCTATGTTGGAAAAGAGACTATGGAGTGGAGACCTTATGTCTAAAATAAAATCAACTAAGTAGTGTAGACCCTATGTTGGAAAAGCGACTATGGAGTGGAGACCCTATGTTTAAAATAAAATCAACTAGGGGATGGAGACCTTTTGTTGGAAAAGTGACTAGGGAGTGGAGAACCTATGTCTATAATAAAATTAACTAGGGAGAGGAGACCCTATGTTGAAACAATGACTAGGGAGTGGAGACCCTATGTCTAAAATAAAATCAACTAAGGAGTGGAGACCCTATGTTGAGAAAGTGACTAGGGAGTGAAGACCCTATGTCTAAAATAAAATCAACTAGGGAGTGGAGACCCTATGTTGGAAAAATGACTAGGGAGTGGAGACCCTATGTCTAAAATACAATCAACTAGGGAGTGGAGACACAATGTTGGAAAAGCGACAAGGGAGTAGCGACCCTATGTCTAAAATATCATCAACTAGGTATTGGAGACCCTATGTTGGAAAAGAGATTATGGATTGGAGACCTTATGTCTAAAATAACATCAACTAGGGAGTGGAAACCCTATGTTGGAAAAAAGACCAGGGAGTGGTGACCCTCTGTCTAAAATATCATTAACTAGGGAGTGGAGACCCAATGTTGTAAAAGAGACTAGGGATTGGAGAACTTATGTCTAAAATATCAACAACTAGGGAGTGGAGACCCTATGTTGGAAAAAAGACTAGGGAGTGGCGACCCTATGTCAAAAATATCATCAACTAGGGAGAGAAGACCCTACGTTGGAAAAGCGACTAGGAAATGGAGATCCTATGTCTAAAATATCATCAACTAGGGAGTGAAGACCCTATGTTGGAAAAGAGACTAGGGAGTGGGGACCCTATGTCTAAAATATCATCAATTAGGGAGTGGAGACCCAATGTCTAAAATAAAATGAACTAAGGAGTGGAGACCCTATGTAGGAAAAAGTGACTTGGGAGTGGAGACCCTATGTCTAAAATAAAATCAACTAAGGAATGGAGACCCTAAGTTGGAAAAGCGACTACGGAGTGGAGATCCTATGTCTAAAATAAAATCAACTAGGGAGAGGAGACCCTATGTTAAAAAAGCGACTAGGGAGTGAAGACCCTATGTCTAAAATAAAATATACTAGGGAGTGGAAACCCTATGTTTGAAAAGCGACTAGGGAGTGGAGACCCTATGTCTAAAATACAATCAACTAGGGAATGGAGACACTTTGTTGGAAAAGCGACAAGGGAGTAGAGACCCTATGTCTAAAATATCATCAACTAGGTAGTGGAGACCCTATGTGGGAAAAGAGACTATGGAGTGGCGACCCTCTGTCAAAAATTTAATTAACTAGGGAGTGGAGACCCTATGTTATAAAAGAGACTAGGGGGACATAGGGTCTCTACTCCCTATGTCTAAAGTACATTCAACTAGGGAGTGGAGACACTATTTTGGAAAAGCGACAAGGGAGTAGAGACCCTATGTCTAAAATATCATCAACTAGGTAGTTGAGACCTTATGTGGGAAAAGAGACTATGGATTGGAGACCCTATGTCTAAAATAACATCAACTAGGGAGTGGAGACCCTATGTTGGAAAAAAGACTAGGGAGTGGTGACCCTCTGTCTAAAATATAATTAACTAGGGAGTGGAGACCCTATGTTGTAAAAGAGACTAGGGATTGGAGAACTTATGTCTAAAATATCAACAACTAGGGAGTGGAGACCCTATTTTGGAAAAAAAGACTAGGGTGTGGCGACCCTATGTCAAAAATATCATCAACTAGGGAGAGAAGACCCTACGTTGAAAAAGCGACTAGCAAATGGAGATCCTATGTCTAAAATATCATCAACTAGGGAGTGAAGACCCTATGTTGGAAAAGAGACTAGGGAGTGGGGACCCTATGTATAAAATATCATCAATTAGGGAGTGAAGACCCAATGTAAAAAATAAAATGAACTAAGGAGTGGAGACCCTATGTAGGAAAAGTGACTTGGGAGTGGAGACCCTATGTCTAAAATAAAATCAACTAAGGAGTAGAGACCCTAAGTTGGAAAAGCGACTATGGAGTGGAGACCCTATGTCTAAAATAAAATCAACTAGGAGAGGAGACCCTATGTTGAAAAAGCGACTAGGGAGTGAAGACCCTATGTCTAAAATAAAATCAACTAGGGAGTGGAGACCCTATGTTGGAAAAGCGACTAGGGAGTGGAGACCCTATGTCTAAAATAAAATCAACTAGGGAGTGGAAACCCTATGTTGGAAAAAAGACTAGGGCGTGGCGACCATCTGTCTAAAATATCATTAACTAGGGAGTGGAGACCCTATGTTGTAAGAGAGACTTGGGATTGGAGAACTTATGTCTAAAATATCAACAACTAGGGAGAGGAGACCCTATGTTGAAAAAGCGACTAGGGAGTGAAGACCCTATGTCTAAAATAAAATATACTAGGGAGTGGAAACCCTATGTTGGAAAAGCGACTAGGGAGTGGAGACCCTATGTCTAAAATACAATCAACTAGGGAATGGAGACACTTTGTTGGAAAAGCGACAAGGGTGTAGAGACCCTATGTCTAAAATATCATCAACTAGGTAGTGGAGACCCTATGTGGGAAAAGAGACTATGGAGTGGCGACCCTCTGTCTAAAATTTAATTAACTAGGGAGTGGAGACCCTATGTTATAAAAGAGACTAGGGGGACATAGGGTCTCTACTCCCTATGTCTAAAGTACATTCAACTAGGGAGTGGAGACACTATTTTGGAAAAGCGACAAGGGAGTAGAGACCCTATGTCTAAAATATCATCAACTAGGTAGTGGAGACCTTATGTGGGAAAAGAGACTATGGATTGGAGACCCTATGTCTAAAATAACATCAACTAGGGAGTGGAGACCCTATGTTGGAAAAAAGACTAGGGAGTGGTGACCCTCTGTCTAAAATATAATTAACTAGGGAGTGGAGACCCTATGTTGTAAAAGAGACTAGGGATTGGAGAACTTATGTCTAAAATATCAACAACTAGGGAGTGGAGACCCTATTTTGGAAAAAAAGACTAGGGTGTGGCGACCCTATGTCAAAAATATCATCAACTAGGGAGAGAAGACCCTACGTTGAAAAAGCGACTAGCAAATGGAGATCCTATGTCTAAAATATCATCAACTAGGGAGTGAAGACCCTATGTTGGAAAAGAGACTAGGGAGTGGGGACCCTATGTATAAAATATCATCAATTAGGGAGTGAAGACCCAATGTAAAAAATAAAATGAACTAAGGAGTGGAGACCCTATGTAGGAAAAGTGACTTGGGAGTGGAGACCCTATGTCTAAAATAAAATCAACTAAGGAGTAGAGACCCTAAGTTGGAAAAGCGACTACGGAGTGGAGACCCTATGTCTAAAATAAAATCAACTAGGAGAGGAGACCCTATGCTGAAAAAGCGACTAGGGAGTGAAGACCCTATGTCTAAAATAAAATCAACTAGGGAGTGGAGACCCTATGTTGGAAAAGCGACTAGGGAGTGGAGACCCTATGTCTAAAATAAAATCGACTAGGGAGTGGAAACCCTATGTTGGAAAAAAGACTAGGGCGTGGCGACCATCTGTCTAAAATATCATTAACTAGGGAGTGGAGACCCTATGTTGTAAAAGAGACTTGGGATTGGAGAACTTATGTCTAAAATATCAACAACTAGGGAGAGGAGACCCTATGTTGAAAAAGCGACTAGGGAGTGAAGACCCTATGTCTAAAATAAAATATACTAGGGAGTGGAAACCCTATGTTGGAAAAGCGACTAGGGAGTGGAGACCCTATGTCTAAAATACAATCAACTAGGGAATGGAGACACTTTGTTGGAAAAGCGACAAGGGAGTAGAGACCCTATGTCTAAAATATCATCAACTAGGTAGTGGAGACCCTATGTGGGAAAAGAGACTATGGAGTGGCGACCCTCTGTCTAAAATTTAATTAACTAGGGAGTGGAGACCCTATGTTATAAAAGAGACTAGGGGGACATAGGGTCTCTACTCCCTATGTCTAAAGTACATTCAACTAGGGAGTGGAGACACTATTTTGGAAAAGCGACAAGGGAGTAGAGACCCTATGTCTAAAATATCATCAACTAGGTAGTGGAGACCTTATGTGGGAAAAGAGACTATGGATTGGAGACCCTATGTCTAAAATAACATCAACTAGGGAGTGGAGACCCTATGTTGGAAAAAAGACTAGGGAGTGGTGACCCTCTTTCTAAAATATAATTAACTAGGGAGTGGAGACCCTATGTTGTAAAAGAGACTAGGGATTGGAGAACTTATGTCTAAAATATCAACAACTAGGGAGTGGAGACCCTATGTTGGAAAAAAGACTAGGGTGTGGCGACCCTATGTCAAAAATATCATCAACTAGGGAGAGAAGACCCTACGTTGAAAAAGCGACTAGCAAATGGAGATCCTATGTCTAAAATATCATCAACTAGGGAGTGAAGACCCTATGTTGGAAAAGTGACTAGGGAGTGGGGACCCTATGTATAAAATATCATCAATTAGGGAGTGAAGACCCAATGTCTAAAATAAAATGAACTAAGGAGTGGAGACCCTATGTAGGAAAAGTGACTTGGGAGTGGAGACCCTATGTCTAAAATAAAATCAACTAAGGAGTAGAGACCCTAAGTTGGAAAAGCGACTACGGAGTGGAGACCCTATGTCTAAAATAAAATCAACTAGGAGAGGAGACCCTATGTTGAAAAAGCGACTAGGGAGTGAAGACCCTATGTCTAAAATAAAATCAACTAGGGAGTGGAGACCCTATGTTGGAAAAGCGACTACGGAGTGGAGGCCCTATGTCTAAAATAAAATCAACTAGGGAGTGGAAACCCTATGTTGGAAAAAAGACTAGGGCGTGGCGACCCTCTGTCTAAAATATCATTAACTAGGGAGTGGAGACCCTATGTTGTAAAAGAGACTAGGGATTGGAGAACTTATGTCTAAAATATCAACAACTAGGGAGTGGAGACCCTATGTTGGAAAAAAGACTAGGGAGTGGCGAACCTATGTCAAAAATATCATCAACTAGGGAGAAAAGACCCTACGTTGGAAAAGAGACTAGGAAATGGAGATCCTATGTCTAAAATATCATCAACTAGGGAGTGAAGACCCTATGTTGGAAAAGAGACTAGGGAGTGGGGATCCTATGTCTAAAATATCATCAACTAGGGAGTGGAGACCCAATGTCTAAAATAAAATGAACTAAGGAGTGGAGACCCTATGTAGGAAAAAGCGACTTGGGAGTGGAGACCCTATGTCTAAAATAAAATCAACTAAGGAGAGGAGACCTGTGTTGAAAAAACGACTAGGGAGTGAAGACCCTATGTCTAAAATAAAATCAACTAGGAAGTGGAGACCCTATGTTGGAAAAGCGACTAGGGAGTGGAGACCCTATGTCTAAAATACAATCAACTAGGGAGTGGAGACACTATGTTGGAAAAGTGACAAGGGAGTAGACACCCTATGTCTAAAATATCATCAACTAGGTAGTGAAGACCCTATGTGGCAAAAGAGACTATGGATTGGAGACCCTATGTCTAAAATAAATGCAACTAGTGAGTGGAAACCCTCTGTCTAAAATATCATTAACTAGGGAGTGGTGACCCTATGTTGTAAAAGAGACTAGGGATTGGAGAACTTATGTCTAAAATATCAACAACTAGGGAGTGGAGACCCTATGTTGGAAAAAAGACTAGGGAGTGGCAACCCTATGTCAAAAATATCATCAACTAGGGAGAGAAGACCCTACGTTGGAAAAGTGACTAGGAAATGGAGATCCTATGTCTAAAATATCATCGACTAGGGAGTGAAGACCCTATGTTGGAAATGGGACTAGGGAGTGGGGACCCTATGTCTAAAATATCATCAATTAGGGAGTGGAGACCCAATGTCTAAAACAAAATGAACTAAGGAGTGGAGACCCTATGTAGGAAAAATGACTTGGGAGTGGAGACCCTATGTCTAAAATATCATCAACTAGGTAGTGGAGACCCTATGTGGGAAAAGAGACTATGGATTGGAGACCCTATGTCCAAAATAACTTCAACTAGGGAGTGGAGACCCTATGTTGGAAAAAAGACCAGGGAGTGGCGACCCTCTGTCTAAAATAAATTCAACTAGGGAGTGGAGACCCTATGTTGGAAAAGCGACTAGGGAGTGGAGACCCGATGTCTAAAATATCATCAACTAGGGAGTGGAGACCCTATTTTGGAAAAAAAGACTAGGGTGTGGCGACCCTATGTCAAAAATATCATCAACTAGGGAGAGAAGACCCTACGTTGAAAAAGCGACTAGCAAATGGAGATCCTATGTCTAAAATATCATCAACTAGGGAGTGAAGACCCTATGTTGGAAAAGAGACTAGGGAGTGGGGACCCTATGTATAAAATATCATCAATTAGGGAGTGAAGACCCAATGTAAAAAATAAAATGAACTAAGGAGTGGAGACCCTATGTAGGAAAAGTGACTTGGGAGTGGAGACCCTATGTCTAAAATAAAATCAACTAAGGAGTAGAGACCCTAAGTTGGAAAAGCGACTATGGAGTGGAGACCCTATGTCTAAAATAAAATCAACTAGGAGAGGAGACCCTATGTTGAAAAAGCGACTAGGGAGTGAAGACCCTATGTCTAAAATAAAATCAACTAGGGAGTGGAGACCCTATGTTGGAAAAGCGACTAGGGAGTGGAGACCCTATGTCTAAAATAAAATCAACTAGGGAGTGGAAACCCTATGTTGGAAAAAAGACTAGGGCGTGGCGACCATCTGTCTAAAATATCATTAACTAGGGAGTGGAGACCCTATGTTGTAAGAGAGACTTGGGATTGGAGAACTTATGTCTAAAATATCAACAACTAGGGAGAGGAGACCCTATGTTGAAAAAGCGACTAGGGAGTGAAGACCCTATGTCTAAAATAAAATATACTAGGGAGTGGAAACCCTATGTTGGAAAAGCGACTAGGGAGTGGAGACCCTATGTCTAAAATACAATCAACTAGGGAATGGAGACACTTTGTTGGAAAAGCGACAAGGGAGTAGAGACCCTATGTCTAAAATATCATCAACTAGGTAGTGGAGACCCTATGTGGGAAAAGAGACTATGGAGTGGCGACCCTCTGTCTAAAATTTAATTAACTAGGGAGTGGAGACCCTATGTTATAAAAGAGACTAGGGGGACATAGGGTCTCTACTCCCTATGTCTAAAGTACATTCAACTAGGGAGTGGAGACACTATTTTGGAAAAGCGACAAGGGAGTAGAGACCCTATGTCTAAAATATCATCAACTAGGTAGTGGAGACCTTATGTGGGAAAAGAGACTATGGATTGGAGACCCTATGTCTAAAATAACATCAACTAGGGAGTGGAGACCCTATGTTGGAAAAAAGACTAGGGAGTGGTGACCCTCTGTCTAAAATATAATTAACTAGGGAGTGGAGACCCTATGTTGTAAAAGAGACTAGGGATTGGAGAACTTATGTCTAAAATATCAACAACTAGGGAGTGGAGACCCTATTTTGGAAAAAAAGACTAGGGTGTGGCGACCCTATGTCAAAAATATCATCAACTAGGGAGAGAAGACCCTACGTTGAAAAAGCGACTAGCAAATGGAGATCCTATGTCTAAAATATCATCAACTAGGGAGTGAAGACCCTATGTTGGAAAAGAGACTAGGGAGTGGGGACCCTATGTATAAAATATCATCAATTAGGGAGTGAAGACCCAATGTAAAAAATAAAATGAACTAAGGAGTGGAGACCCTATGTAGGAAAAGTGACTTGGGAGTGGAGACCCTATGTCTAAAATAAAATCAACTAAGGAGTAGAGACCCTAAGTTGGAAAAGCGACTACGGAGTGGAGACCCTATGTCTAAAATAAAATCAACTAGGAGAGGAGACCCTATGCTGAAAAAGCGACTAGGGAGTGAAGACCCTATGTCTAAAATAAAATCAACTAGGGAGTGGAGACCCTATGTTGGAAAAGCGACTAGGGAGTGGAGACCCTATGTCTAAAATAAAATCGACTAGGGAGTGGAAACCCTATGTTGGAAAAAAGACTAGGGCGTGGCGACCATCTGTCTAAAATATCATTAACTAGGGAGTGGAGACCCTATGTTGTAAAAGAGACTTGGGATTGGAGAACTTATGTCTAAAATATCAACAACTAGGGAGAGGAGACCCTATGTTGAAAAAGCGACTAGGGAGTGAAGACCCTATGTCTAAAATAAAATATACTAGGGAGTGGAAACCCTATGTTGGAAAAGCGACTAGGGAGTGGAGACCCTATGTCTAAAATACAATCAACTAGGGAATGGAGACACTTTGTTGGAAAAGCGACAAGGGAGTAGAGACCCTATGTCTAAAATATCATCAACTAGGTAGTGGAGACCCTATGTGGGAAAAGAGACTATGGAGTGGCGACCCTCTGTCTAAAATTTAATTAACTAGGGAGTGGAGACCCTATGTTATAAAAGAGACTAGGGGGACATAGGGTCTCTACTCCCTATGTCTAAAGTACATTCAACTAGGGAGTGGAGACACTATTTTGGAAAAGCGACAAGGGAGTAGAGACCCTATGTCTAAAATATCATCAACTAGGTAGTGGAGACCTTATGTGGGAAAAGAGACTATGGATTGGAGACCCTATGTCTAAAATAACATCAACTAGGGAGTGGAGACCCTATGTTGGAAAAAAGACTAGGGAGTGGTGACCCTCTTTCTAAAATATAATTAACTAGGGAGTGGAGACCCTATGTTGTAAAAGAGACTAGGGATTGGAGAACTTATGTCTAAAATATCAACAACTAGGGAGTGGAGACCCTATGTTGGAAAAAAGACTAGGGTGTGGCGACCCTATGTCAAAAATATCATCAACTAGGGAGAGAAGACCCTACGTTGAAAAAGCGACTAGCAAATGGAGATCCTATGTCTAAAATATCATCAACTAGGGAGTGAAGACCCTATGTTGGAAAAGTGACTAGGGAGTGGGGACCCTATGTATAAAATATCATCAATTAGGGAGTGAAGACCCAATGTCTAAAATAAAATGAACTAAGGAGTGGAGACCCTATGTAGGAAAAGTGACTTGGGAGTGGAGACCCTATGTCTAAAATAAAATCAACTAAGGAGTAGAGACCCTAAGTTGGAAAAGCGACTACGGAGTGGAGACCCTATGTCTAAAATAAAATCAACTAGGAGAGGAGACCCTATGTTGAAAAAGCGACTAGGGAGTGAAGACCCTATGTCTAAAATAAAATCAACTAGGGAGTGGAGACCCTATGTTGGAAAAGCGACTACGGAGTGGAGGCCCTATGTCTAAAATAAAATCAACTAGGGAGTGGAAACCCTATGTTGGAAAAAAGACTAGGGCGTGGCGACCCTCTGTCTAAAATATCATTAACTAGGGAGTGGAGACCCTATGTTGTAAAAGAGACTAGGGATTGGAGAACTTATGTCTAAAATATCAACAACTAGGGAGTGGAGACCCTATGTTGGAAAAAAGACTAGGGAGTGGCGAACCTATGTCAAAAATATCATCAACTAGGGAGAAAAGACCCTACGTTGGAAAAGAGACTAGGAAATGGAGATCCTATGTCTAAAATATCATCAACTAGGGAGTGAAGACCCTATGTTGGAAAAGAGACTAGGGAGTGGGGATCCTATGTCTAAAATATCATCAACTAGGGAGTGGAGACCCAATGTCTAAAATAAAATGAACTAAGGAGTGGAGACCCTATGTAGGAAAAAGCGACTTGGGAGTGGAGACCCTATGTCTAAAATAAAATCAACTAAGGAGAGGAGACCTGTGTTGAAAAAACGACTAGGGAGTGAAGACCCTATGTCTAAAATAAAATCAACTAGGAAGTGGAGACCCTATGTTGGAAAAGCGACTAGGGAGTGGAGACCCTATGTCTAAAATACAATCAACTAGGGAGTGGAGACACTATGTTGGAAAAGTGACAAGGGAGTAGACACCCTATGTCTAAAATATCATCAACTAGGTAGTGAAGACCCTATGTGGCAAAAGAGACTATGGATTGGAGACCCTATGTCTAAAATAAATGCAACTAGTGAGTGGAAACCCTCTGTCTAAAATATCATTAACTAGGGAGTGGTGACCCTATGTTGTAAAAGAGACTAGGGATTGGAGAACTTATGTCTAAAATATCAACAACTAGGGAGTGGAGACCCTATGTTGGAAAAAAGACTAGGGAGTGGCAACCCTATGTCAAAAATATCATCAACTAGGGAGAGAAGACCCTACGTTGGAAAAGTGACTAGGAAATGGAGATCCTATGTCTAAAATATCATCGACTAGGGAGTGAAGACCCTATGTTGGAAATGGGACTAGGGAGTGGGGACCCTATGTCTAAAATATCATCAATTAGGGAGTGGAGACCCAATGTCTAAAACAAAATGAACTAAGGAGTGGAGACCCTATGTAGGAAAAATGACTTGGGAGTGGAGACCCTATGTCTAAAATATCATCAACTAGGTAGTGGAGACCCTATGTGGGAAAAGAGACTATGGATTGGAGACCCTATGTCCAAAATAACTTCAACTAGGGAGTGGAGACCCTATGTTGGAAAAAAGACCAGGGAGTGGCGACCCTCTGTCTAAAATAAATTCAACTAGGGAGTGGAGACCCTATGTTGGAAAAGCGACTAGGGAGTGGAGACCCGATGTCTAAAATATCATCAACTAGGGAGTGGAGACCCTATTTTGGAAAAAAAGACTAGGGTGTGGCGACCCTATGTCAAAAATATCATCAACTAGGGAGAGAAGACCCTACGTTGAAAAAGCGACTAGCAAATGGAGATCCTATGTCTAAAATATCATCAACTAGGGAGTGAAGACCCTATGTTGGAAAAGAGACTAGGGAGTGGGGACCCTATGTATAAAATATCATCAATTAGGGAGTGAAGACCCAATGTAAAAAATAAAATGAACTAAGGAGTGGAGACCCTATGTAGGAAAAGTGACTTGGGAGTGGAGACCCTATGTCTAAAATAAAATCAACTAAGGAGTAGAGACCCTAAGTTGGAAAAGCGACTATGGAGTGGAGACCCTATGTCTAAAATAAAATCAACTAGGAGAGGAGACCCTATGTTGAAAAAGCGACTAGGGAGTGAAGACCCTATGTCTAAAATAAAATCAACTAGGGAGTGGAGACCCTATGTTGGAAAAGCGACTAGGGAGTGGAGACCCTATGTCTAAAATAAAATCAACTAGGGAGTGGAAACCCTATGTTGGAAAAAAGACTAGGGCGTGGCGACCATCTGTCTAAAATATCATTAACTAGGGAGTGGAGACCCTATGTTGTAAGAGAGACTTGGGATTGGAGAACTTATGTCTAAAATATCAACAACTAGGGAGAGGAGACCCTATGTTGAAAAAGCGACTAGGGAGTGAAGACCCTATGTCTAAAATAAAATATACTAGGGAGTGGAAACCCTATGTTGGAAAAGCGACTAGGGAGTGGAGACCCTATGTCTAAAATACAATCAACTAGGGAATGGAGACACTTTGTTGGAAAAGCGACAAGGGAGTAGAGACCCTATGTCTAAAATATCATCAACTAGGTAGTGGAGACCCTATGTGGGAAAAGAGACTATGGAGTGGCGACCCTCTGTCTAAAATTTAATTAACTAGGGAGTGGAGACCCTATGTTATAAAAGAGACTAGGGGGACATAGGGTCTCTACTCCCTATGTCTAAAGTACATTCAACTAGGGAGTGGAGACACTATTTTGGAAAAGCGACAAGGGAGTAGAGACCCTATGTCTAAAATATCATCAACTAGGTAGTGGAGACCTTATGTGGGAAAAGAGACTATGGATTGGAGACCCTATGTCTAAAATAACATCAACTAGGGAGTGGAGACCCTATGTTGGAAAAAAGACTAGGGAGTGGTGACCCTCTGTCTAAAATATAATTAACTAGGGAGTGGAGACCCTATGTTGTAAAAGAGACTAGGGATTGGAGAACTTATGTCTAAAATATCAACAACTAGGGAGTGGAGACCCTATTTTGGAAAAAAAGACTAGGGTGTGGCGACCCTATGTCAAAAATATCATCAACTAGGGAGAGAAGACCCTACGTTGAAAAAGCGACTAGCAAATGGAGATCCTATGTCTAAAATATCATCAACTAGGGAGTGAAGACCCTATGTTGGAAAAGAGACTAGGGAGTGGGGACCCTATGTATAAAATATCATCAATTAGGGAGTGAAGACCCAATGTAAAAAATAAAATGAACTAAGGAGTGGAGACCCTATGTAGGAAAAGTGACTTGGGAGTGGAGACCCTATGTCTAAAATAAAATCAACTAAGGAGTAGAGACCCTAAGTTGGAAAAGCGACTACGGAGTGGAGACCCTATGTCTAAAATAAAATCAACTAGGAGAGGAGACCCTATGCTGAAAAAGCGACTAGGGAGTGAAGACCCTATGTCTAAAATAAAATCAACTAGGGAGTGGAGACCCTATGTTGGAAAAGCGACTAGGGAGTGGAGACCCTATGTCTAAAATAAAATCAACTAGGGAGTGGAAACCCTATGTTGGAAAAAAGACTAGGGCGTGGCGACCATCTGTCTAAAATATCATTAACTAGGGAGTGGAGACCCTATGTTGTAAAAGAGACTTGGGATTGGAGAACTTATGTCTAAAATATCAACAACTAGGGAGAGGAGACCCTATGTTGAAAAAGCGACTAGGGAGTGAAGACCCTATGTCTAAAATAAAATATACTAGGGAGTGGAAACCCTATGTTGGAAAAGCGACTAGGGAGTGGAGACCCTATGTCTAAAATACAATCAACTAGGGAATGGAGACACTTTGTTGGAAAAGCGACAAGGGAGTAGAGACCCTATGTCTAAAATATCATCAACTAGGTAGTGGAGACCCTATGTGGGAAAAGAGACTATGGAGTGGCGACCCTCTGTCTAAAATTTAATTAACTAGGGAGTGGAGACCCTATGTTATAAAAGAGACTAGGGGGACATAGGGTCTCTACTCCCTATGTCTAAAGTACATTCAACTAGGGAGTGGAGACACTATTTTGGAAAAGCGACAAGGGAGTAGAGACCCTATGTCTAAAATATCATCAACTAGGTAGTGGAGACCTTATGTGGGAAAAGAGACTATGGATTGGAGACCCTATGTCTAAAATAACATCAACTAGGGAGTGGAGACCCTATGTTGGAAAAAAGACTAGGGAGTGGTGACCCTCTTTCTAAAATATAATTAACTAGGGAGTGGAGACCCTATGTTGTAAAAGAGACTAGGGATTGGAGAACTTATGTCTAAAATATCAACAACTAGGGAGTGGAGACCCTATGTTGGAAAAAAGACTAGGGTGTGGCGACCCTATGTCAAAAATATCATCAACTAGGGAGAGAAGACCCTACGTTGAAAAAGCGACTAGCAAATGGAGATCCTATGTCTAAAATATCATCAACTAGGGAGTGAAGACCCTATGTTGGAAAAGTGACTAGGGAGTGGGGACCCTATGTATAAAATATCATCAATTAGGGAGTGAAGACCCAATGTCTAAAATAAAATGAACTAAGGAGTGGAGACCCTATGTAGGAAAAGTGACTTGGGAGTGGAGACCCTATGTCTAAAATAAAATCAACTAAGGAGTAGAGACCCTAAGTTGGAAAAGCGACTACGGAGTGGAGACCCTATGTCTAAAATAAAATCAACTAGGAGAGGAGACCCTATGTTGAAAAAGCGACTAGGGAGTGAAGACCCTATGTCTAAAATAAAATCAACTAGGGAGTGGAGACCCTATGTTGGAAAAGCGACTACGGAGTGGAGGCCCTATGTCTAAAATAAAATCAACTAGGGAGTGGAAACCCTATGTTGGAAAAAAGACTAGGGCGTGGCGACCCTCTGTCTAAAATATCATTAACTAGGGAGTGGAGACCCTATGTTGTAAAAGAGACTAGGGATTGGAGAACTTATGTCTAAAATATCAACAACTAGGGAGTGGAGACCCTATGTTGGAAAAAAGACTAGGGAGTGGCGAACCTATGTCAAAAATATCATCAACTAGGGAGAAAAGACCCTACGTTGGAAAAGAGACTAGGAAATGGAGATCCTATGTCTAAAATATCATCAACTAGGGAGTGAAGACCCTATGTTGGAAAAGAGACTAGGGAGTGGGGATCCTATGTCTAAAATATCATCAACTAGGGAGTGGAGACCCAATGTCTAAAATAAAATGAACTAAGGAGTGGAGACCCTATGTAGGAAAAAGCGACTTGGGAGTGGAGACCCTATGTCTAAAATAAAATCAACTAAGGAGAGGAGACCTGTGTTGAAAAAGCGACTAGGGAGTGAAGACCCTATGTCTAAAATAAAATCAACTAGGAAGTGGAGACCCTATGTTGGAAAAGCGACTAGGGAGTGGAGACCCTATGTCTAAAATACAATCAACTAGGGAGTGGAGACACTATGTTGGAAAAGTGACAAGGGAGTAGACACCCTATGTCTAAAATATCATCAACTAGGTAGTGAAGACCCTATGTGGCAAAAGAGACTATGGATTGGAGACCCTATGTCTAAAATAAATGCAACTAGTGAGTGGAAACCCTCTGTCTAAAATATCATTAACTAGGGAGTGGTGACCCTATGTTGTAAAAGAGACTAGGGATTGGAGAACTTATGTCTAAAATATCAACAACTAGGGAGTGGAGACCCTATGTTGGAAAAAAGACTAGGGAGTGGCAACCCTATGTCAAAAATATCATCAACTAGGGAGAGAAGACCCTACGTTGGAAAAGTGACTAGGAAATGGAGATCCTATGTCTAAAATATCATCGACTAGGGAGTGAAGACCCTATGTTGGAAATGGGACTAGGGAGTGGGGACCCTATGTCTAAAATATCATCAATTAGGGAGTGGAGACCCAATGTCTAAAACAAAATGAACTAAGGAGTGGAGACCCTATGTAGGAAAAATGACTTGGGAGTGGAGACCCTATGTCTAAAATATCATCAACTAGGTAGTGGAGACCCTATGTGGGAAAAGAGACTATGGATTGGAGACCCTATGTCCAAAATAACTTCAACTAGGGAGTGGAGACCCTATGTTGGAAAAAAGACCAGGGAGTGGCGACCCTCTGTCTAAAATAAATTCAACTAGGGAGTGGAGACCCTATGTTGGAAAAGCGACTAGGGAGTGGAGACCCTATGTCTAAAATATCATCAACTAGGTAGTGGAGACCTTATGTGGGAAAAGAGACTATGGATTGGAGACCCTATGTCTAAAATAACATCAACTAGGGAGTGGAGACCCTATGTTGGAAAAAAGACTAGGGAGTGGTGACCCTCTGTCTAAAATATAATTAACTAGGGAGTGGAGACCCTATGTTGTAAAAGAGACTAGGGATTGGAGAACTTATGTCTAAAATATCAACAACTAGGGAGTGGAGACCCTATTTTGGAAAAAAAGACTAGGGTGTGGCGACCCTATGTCAAAAATATCATCAACTAGGGAGAGAAGACCCTACGTTGAAAAAGCGACTAGCAAATGGAGATCCTATGTCTAAAATATCATCAACTAGGGAGTGAAGACCCTATGTTGGAAAAGAGACTAGGGAGTGGGGACCCTATGTATAAAATATCATCAATTAGGGAGTGAAGACCCAATGTAAAAAATAAAATGAACTAAGGAGTGGAGACCCTATGTAGGAAAAGTGACTTGGGAGTGGAGACCCTATGTCTAAAATAAAATCAACTAAGGAGTAGAGACCCTAAGTTGGAAAAGCGACTATGGAGTGGAGACCCTATGTCTAAAATAAAATCAACTAGGAGAGGAGACCCTATGTTGAAAAAGCGACTAGGGAGTGAAGACCCTATGTCTAAAATAAAATCAACTAGGGAGTGGAGACCCTATGTTGGAAAAGCGACTAGGGAGTGGAGACCCTATGTCTAAAATAAAATCAACTAGGGAGTGGAAACCCTATGTTGGAAAAAAGACTAGGGCGTGGCGACCATCTGTCTAAAATATCATTAACTAGGGAGTGGAGACCCTATGTTGTAAGAGAGACTTGGGATTGGAGAACTTATGTCTAAAATATCAACAACTAGGGAGAGGAGACCCTATGTTGAAAAAGCGACTAGGGAGTGAAGACCCTATGTCTAAAATAAAATATACTAGGGAGTGGAAACCCTATGTTGGAAAAGCGACTAGGGAGTGGAGACCCTATGTCTAAAATACAATCAACTAGGGAATGGAGACACTTTGTTGGAAAAGCGACAAGGGAGTAGAGACCCTATGTCTAAAATATCATCAACTAGGTAGTGGAGACCCTATGTGGGAAAAGAGACTATGGAGTGGCGACCCTCTGTCTAAAATTTAATTAACTAGGGAGTGGAGACCCTATGTTATAAAAGAGACTAGGGGGACATAGGGTCTCTACTCCCTATGTCTAAAGTACATTCAACTAGGGAGTGGAGACACTATTTTGGAAAAGCGACAAGGGAGTAGAGACCCTATGTCTAAAATATCATCAACTAGGTAGTGGAGACCTTATGTGGGAAAAGAGACTATGGATTGGAGACCCTATGTCTAAAATAACATCAACTAGGGAGTGGAGACCCTATGTTGGAAAAAAGACTAG
This sequence comes from Nicotiana tabacum, assembly GCF_000715075.1. NCBI lineage: Eukaryota > Viridiplantae > Streptophyta > Magnoliopsida > Solanales > Solanaceae > Nicotiana > Nicotiana tabacum. Next base: position 67,134,356 of record NC_134094.1, on the reverse strand, counting down.
GGAGTGGTGACCCTCTGTCTAAAATATAATTAACTAGGGAGTGGAGACCCTATGTTGTAAAAGAGACTAGGGATTGGAGAACTTATGTCTAAAATATCAACAACTAGGGAGTGGAGACCCTATTTTGGAAAAAAAGACTAGGGTGTGGCGACCCTATGTCAAAAATATCATCAACTAGGGAGAGAAGACCCTACGTTGAAAAAGCGACTAGCAAATGGAGATCCTATGTCTAAAATATCATCAACTAGGGAGTGAAGACCCTATGTTGGAAAAGAGACTAGGGAGTGGGGACCCTATGTATAAAATATCATCAATTAGGGAGTGAAGACCCAATGTAAAAAATAAAATGAACTAAGGAGTGGAGACCCTATGTAGGAAAAGTGACTTGGGAGTGGAGACCCTATGTCTAAAATAAAATCAACTAAGGAGTAGAGACCCTAAGTTGGAAAAGCGACTACGGAGTGGAGACCCTATGTCTAAAATAAAATCAACTAGGAGAGGAGACCCTATGCTGAAAAAGCGACTAGGGAGTGAAGACCCTATGTCTAAAATAAAATCAACTAGGGAGTGGAGACCCTATGTTGGAAAAGCGACTAGGGAGTGGAGACCCTATGTCTAAAATAAAATCAACTAGGGAGTGGAAACCCTATGTTGGAAAAAAGACTAGGGCGTGGCGACCATCTGTCTAAAATATCATTAACTAGGGAGTGGAGACCCTATGTTGTAAAAGAGACTTGGGATTGGAGAACTTATGTCTAAAATATCAACAACTAGGGAGAGGAGACCCTATGTTGAAAAAGCGACTAGGGAGTGAAGACCCTATGTCTAAAATAAAATATACTAGGGAGTGGAAACCCTATGTTGGAAAAGCGACTAGGGAGTGGAGACCCTATGTCTAAAATACAATCAATTAGGGAATGGAGACACTTTGTTGGAAAAGCGACAAGGGAGTAGAGACCCTATGTCTAAAATATCATCAACTAGGTAGTGGAGACCCTATGTGGGAAAAGAGACTATGGAGTGGCGACCCTCTGTCTAAAATTTAATTAACTAGGGAGTGGAGACCCTATGTTATAAAAGAGACTAGGGGGACATAGGGTCTCTACTCCCTATGTCTAAAGTACATTCAACTAGGGAGTGGAGACACTATTTTGGAAAAGCGACAAGGGAGTAGAGACCCTATGTCTAAAATATCATCAACTAGGTAGTGGAGACCTTATGTGGGAAAAGAGACTATGGATTGGAGACCCTATGTCTAAAATAACATCAACTAGGGAGTGGAGACCCTATGTTGGAAAAAAGACTAGGGAGTGGTGACCCTCTTTCTAAAATATAATTAACTAGGGAGTGGAGACCCTATGTTGTAAAAGAGACTAGGGATTGGAGAACTTATGTCTAAAATATCAACAACTAGGGAGTGGAGACCCTATGTTGGAAAAAAGACTAGGGTGTGGCGACCCTATGTCAAAAATATCATCAACTAGGGAGAGAAGACCCTACGTTGAAAAAGCGACTAGCAAATGGAGATCCTATGTCTAAAATATCATCAACTAGGGAGTGAAGACCCTATGTTGGAAAAGTGACTAGGGAGTGGGGACCCTATGTATAAAATATCATCAATTAGGGAGTGAAGACCCAATGTCTAAAATAAAATGAACTAAGGAGTGGAGACCCTATGTAGGAAAAGTGACTTGGGAGTGGAGACCCTATGTCTAAAATAAAATCAACTAAGGAGTAGAGACCCTAAGTTGGAAAAGCGACTACGGAGTGGAGACCCTATGTCTAAAATAAAATCAACTAGGAGAGGAGACCCTATGTTGAAAAAGCGACTAGGGAGTGAAGACCCTATGTCTAAAATAAAATCAACTAGGGAGTGGAGACCCTATGTTGGAAAAGCGACTACGGAGTGGAGGCCCTATGTCTAAAATAAAATCAACTAGGGAGTGGAAACCCTATGTTGGAAAAAAGACTAGGGCGTGGCGACCCTCTGTCTAAAATATCATTAACTAGGGAGTGGAGACCCTATGTTGTAAAAGAGACTAGGGATTGGAGAACTTATGTCTAAAATATCAACAACTAGGGAGTGGAGACCCTATGTTGGAAAAAAGACTAGGGAGTGGCGAACCTATGTCAAAAATATCATCAACTAGGGAGAAAAGACCCTACGTTGGAAAAGAGACTAGGAAATGGAGATCCTATGTCTAAAATATCATCAACTAGGGAGTGAAGACCCTATGTTGGAAAAGAGACTAGGGAGTGGGGATCCTATGTCTAAAATATCATCAACTAGGGAGTGGAGACCCAATGTCTAAAATAAAATGAACTAAGGAGTGGAGACCCTATGTAGGAAAAAGCGACTTGGGAGTGGAGACCCTATGTCTAAAATAAAATCAACTAAGGAGAGGAGACCTGTGTTGAAAAAGCGACTAGGGAGTGAAGACCCTATGTCTAAAATAAAATCAACTAGGAAGTGGAGACCCTATGTTGGAAAAGCGACTAGGGAGTGGAGACCCTATGTCTAAAATACAATCAACTAGGGAGTGGAGACACTATGTTGGAAAAGTGACAAGGGAGTAGACACCCTATGTCTAAAATATCATCAACTAGGTAGTGAAGACCCTATGTGGCAAAAGAGACTATGGATTGGAGACCCTATGTCTAAAATAAATGCAACTAGTGAGTGGAAACCCTCTGTCTAAAATATCATTAACTAGGGAGTGGTGACCCTATGTTGTAAAAGAGACTAGGGATTGGAGAACTTATGTCTAAAATATCAACAACTAGGGAGTGGAGACCCTATGTTGGAAAAAAGACTAGGGAGTGGCAACCCTATGTCAAAAATATCATCAACTAGGGAGAGAAGACCCTACGTTGGAAAAGTGACTAGGAAATGGAGATCCTATGTCTAAAATATCATCGACTAGGGAGTGAAGACCCTATGTTGGAAATGGGACTAGGGAGTGGGGACCCTATGTCTAAAATATCATCAATTAGGGAGTGGAGACCCAATGTCTAAAACAAAATGAACTAAGGAGTGGAGACCCTATGTAGGAAAAATGACTTGGGAGTGGAGACCCTATGTCTAAAATATCATCAACTAGGTAGTGGAGACCCTATGTGGGAAAAGAGACTATGGATTGGAGACCCTATGTCCAAAATAACTTCAACTAGGGAGTGGAGACCCTATGTTGGAAAAAAGACCAGGGAGTGGCGACCCCCTGTCTAAAATAAATTCAACTAGGGAGTGGAGACCCTATGTTGGAAAAGCGACTAGGGAGTGGAGACCCGATGTCTAAAATATCATCAACTAGGTAGTGGAGACCCTATGTGGGAAAAGAGACTATGGATTGGAGACCCTATGTCTAAAATAACATCAACTAGGGAGTGGAGACCCTATATTTGAAAAACGACTAGGGAGTGGCGACCCTCTGTCTAAAATATAATTAACTAGGGAGTGGAGACCCTATGATATAAAAGAGACTAGGGAGACATAGGGTCTCTACTCCCTATGTCTAAAATACAATCAACTAGGGAGTGGAGACACTATGTTGGAAAAGCGACAAGGGAGTAGAGACCCTATGTCTAAAATATCATCAACTAGGTAGTGTAGACCCTATGTGGGAAAAGAGACTATGGATTGGATACCCTATGTCTAAAATAACATCAACTAGGGAGTGGAGACACTATGTTGGGAAAGCGACTAGGGAGTAGAGACCCTATGTCTAAAATATCATTAGCTAGGGAGTGGAGACCCTATGTTGTAAAGGAGACTAGGGATTGGAGAACTTATGTTTAAAATATCAACAACTAGGGAGTAGAGACCCTATGTCGGAAAAACGACTAGGGAGTGGCGACCCTATGTCAAAAATATCATCAACTAGGGAGTGAAGACCCTACGTTGAAAAAGCGACTAGGAAATGGAGATCCTATGTCTAAAATATCATCAACTAGGAAGTGAAGACCCTATGTTGGAAAAGAGACTAGGGAGTGGGGACCCTATGTCTAAAATATTATCAATTGGGGAGTGGAGACCCAATGTCTAAAATAAAATGAACTAAGGAGTGGATACCCTATGTAGGAAAAGCGACTTGGGAGTGGAGACCCTATGTCTAAAATAAAATCAACTAAGGAGTAGAGACCCTAAGTTGGAAAAGCGACTACGGAGTGGAGGCCCTATGTCTAAAATAAAATCTACTAGGGAGAGGAGAACCTATGTTGAAAAAGCGACTAGGGAGTGAAGACCCTATGTCTAAAATATAATCAACTAGGGAGTGGAGACCCTATGTTGGAAAAGCGATTAGGGAGTGGAGACCCTATGTCTTAAATAAACTCAACTAGGGAGTGGAGACCCTATGTTGGAAAAGCGACTAGGGAGTGGATACCCTATGTCTAAAATACAATCAACTAGGGAGTGGAGACACTATGTTGGGAAAGCGACTATGGAGTAGAGATCCTATGTCTAAAATATCATCAACTAGGGAGTGGAGACCCTATGTTGGAAAAGAGACTATGGATTGGAGACCCTATTTCTAAAATAACATCAACCAGGGAGTGGAGACCCTATGTTGGAAAAACGGACTAGGGAGCGGCGACCCTCTGTCTAAAATATCATTAACTAGGGAGTGGAGACCCTATGTTGGAAAAGAGACTAGGGATTGGAGACCCTATGTCTAAAATAAAATAAACTAAGGAGTGGAGACCCTATGTTGGTAAAGTAACTAGGGAGTGGAAACCCTATGTTGAAAAAGAGACTAGGGATTGGAGAATTTATGTCTAAAATATCATCAACTAGGGAGTGGAGACCCTATTTTGGAAAAAAGACTGGGGAGTGGCGACCCTATGTCAAAAATATCATCAACTAGGGAGAGAAGACCCTACGTTGGAAAAGCGACTAGGAAATGGAGATCCTATGTCTAAAATATCATAAACTAGGGAGTGAACACCCTATATTGGAAAAGAGACTAGGGAGTGGGGACCCTATGTCTAAAATATCATCAATTAGGGAGTGGAGACCCAAAGTCTAAAATAAAATGAACTAAGGAGTGGAGACCCTATGTAGGAAAAGCGACTTGAGGGTGGAGACCCTATGTCTAAAATAAAATCAACTAAGGAGTGGAGACCCTAAGTTGGAAAAGCGATTACGGAGTGGAGACCCTATGTCTAAAATAAAATCAACTAGGGAGAGGAGTCCCTATGTTGAAAAAGCGACTAGGGAGTGAAGACCCTATGTCTAAAATAAAATCAACTAGGGAGTGGAGAACATATGTTGGAAAAGCGACTAGGGAGTGGAGACCCTATGTCTAAAATACAATCAACTAGAGAGTGGAGACACTATGTTGGGAAAGCGACTAGGGAGTAGAGACCCTATATCTAAAATATCATCAACTAGGGAGTGAAGACCCTATGTTGGATAAGAGACTATGGATTGGAGACCCTATGTCTAAAATAACATCAACTAGGGAGTGGAGACCCTATGTTGGAAAAAAGACTAGGGAGTGGCGACCCTCTGTCTAAAATATCATTAACTAGGGAGTGGAGACCCTATGTTGGAAAAGAGACTAGGGATTAGAGACCCTATGTCTAAAATAAAATCAACTAATGAGTGTAGACCCTATGATGGTAAAGTAACTAGGGAGTGGAGACCCTATGTCTAAAATAAAATCAACTAGGGAGTGGAGACCCTATGTTGGAAAAGAGACTATGGAGTGGAGATCTTATGTCTAAAATAAAATCAACTAAGTAGTGGAGACCCTATGTTGGAAAAGCGACTATGGAGTGGAGACCCTATGTTTAAAATAAAATCAACTAGGGGATGGAGACCTTTTGTTGGAAAAGTTACTAGGGAGTGGAGAGCCTATGTCTATAATAAAATCAACAAGGGAGAGGAGACCCTATGTTGAAAAAATGACTAGGGAGTGGAGACCCTATGTCTAAAATAAAATTAACTAAGGAGTGGAGACCCTATGTTTAGAAAGTGACTAGGGAGTGAAGACCCTATGTCTAAAATACAATCAACTAGGGAGTGGAGACCCTATGTGTAAAATACAATCAACTAGGGAGTGGAGACACAATGTTGGAAAAGCGACAAGGGAGTGGCGACCCTATGTCTAAAATATCATCAACTAGGTATTGGAGACCCTATGTTGGAAAAGAGACTATGGATTGGAGACCCTATGTCTAAAATAACATCAACTAGGGAGTGGAAACCCTATGTTGGAAAAAAGACCAGGGAGTGGTGACCCTCTGTCTAAAATATCATTAACTAGGGAGTGGAGACCCTATGTTGTAAAAGAGACTAGGGATTGGAGAACTTATGTCTAAAATATCAACAACTAGGGAGTGGAGACCATATGTTGGAAAAAAGACTAGGGAGTGGCGACCCTATGTAAAAAATATCATCAACTAGGGAGAGAAGACCCTACGTTGGAAAAGCGACTAGGAAATGGAGATCCTATGTCTAAAATATCATCAACTAGGGAGTGAAGACCATATGTTGGAAAAGAGACTAGGGAGTGGGGACCCTATGTCTAAAATATCATCAATTAGGGAGTGGAGACCCAATGTCTAAAATAAAATGAACTAAGGAGTGGAGACCCTATGTAGGAAAAAGCGACTTGGGAGTGGAGACCCTATGTCTAAAATAAAATCAACTAAGGAGTGGAGACCCTAAGTTGGAAAAGCGACTACGGAGTGGAGACCCTATGTCTAAAATAAAATCAACTAGGGAGAGGAGACCCTATGTTGAAAAAGCGACTAGGGAGTGGAGACCCTATGTCTAATATAAAATCAACTAGGGAGTGGAGACACTATGTTGGAAAAGCGACTAGGGAGTGGAGACCCTATGTCTAAAATACAATCAACTAGGGAATGGAGACACTTTGTTGGAAAAGCGACAAGGGAGTAGAGACCCTATGTCTAAAATATCATCAACTAGGTAGTGGAGACCCTATGTGGGAAAAGAGACTATGGAGTGGCGACCCTCTGTCTAAAATTTAATTAACTAGGGAGTGGAGACCCTATGTTATAAAAGAGACTAGGGGGACATAGGGTCTCTACTCCCTATGTCTAAAGTACATTCAACTAGGGAGTGGAGACACTATTTTGGAAAAGCGACAAGGGAGTAGAGACCCTATGTCTAAAATATCATCAACTAGGTAGTGGAGACCTTATGTGGGAAAAGAGACTATGGATTGGAGACCCTATGTCTAAAATAACATCAACTAGGGAGTGGAGACCCTATGTTGGAAAAAAGACTATGGAGTGGAGACCCTATGTCTAAAATATAATTAACTAGGGAGTGGAGACCCTATGTTGTAAAAGAGACTAGGGATTGGAGAACTTATGTCTAAAATATCAACAACTAGGGAGTGGAGACCCTATGTTGGAAAAAAGACTAGGGTGTGGCGACCCTATGTCAAAAATATCATCAACTAGGGAGAGAAGATCCTACGTTGAAAAAGCGACTAGCAAATGGAGATCCTATGTCTAAAATATCATCAACTAGGGAGTGAAGACCCTATGTTGGAAAAGAGACTAGGGAGTGGGGACCCTATGTATAAAATATGATCAATTAGGGAGTGAAGACCCAATGTCTAAAATAAAATGAACTAAGGAGTGGAGACCCTATGTAGGAAAAGCGACTTGGGAGTGGAGACCCTATGTCTAAAATAAAATCATCTAAGGAGTAGAGACCCTAAGTTGGAAAAGCGACTACGGAGTGGAGACCCTATGTCTAAAATAAAATCAACTAGGAGAGGAGACCCTATGTTGAAAAAGCGACTAGGGAGTGAAGACCCTATGTCTAAAATAAAATCAACTAGGGAGTGGAGACCCTATGTTGGAAAAGCGACTAGGGAGTGGAGACCCTATGTCTAAAATAAAATCAACTAGGGAGTGGAAACCCTATGTTGGAAAAAAGACTAGGGCGTGGCGACCCTCTGTCTAAAATATCATTAACTAGGGAGTGGAGACCCTATGTTGTAAAAGAGACTAGGGATTGGAGAACTTATGTCTAAAATATCAACAACTAGGGAGTGGAGACCCTATGTTGGAAAAAAGACTAGGGAGTGGCGAACCTATGTCAAAAATATCATCAACTAGGGAGAAAAGACCCTACGTTGGAAAAGAGACTAGGAAATGGAGATCCTATGTCTAAAATATCATCAACTAGGGAGTGAAGACCCTATGTTGGAAAAGAGAACTAGGGAGTGGGGAACCTATGTCTAAAATATCATCAACTAGGGAGTGGAGACCCAATGTCTAAAATAAAATGAACTAAGGAGTGGAGACCCTATGTAGGAAAAAGCGACTTGGGAGTGGAGACCCTATGTCTAAAATAAAATCAACTAAGGAGAGGAGACCTGTGTTGAAAAAGCGACTAGGGAGTGAAGACCCTATGTTTAAAATAAAATCAACTAGGAAGTGGAGACCCTATGTTGGAAAAGCGACTAGGGAGTGGAGACCCTATGTCTAAAATACAATCAACTAGGGAGTGGTGACACTATGTTGGAAAAGTGACAAGGGAGTAGACACCCTATGTCTAAAATATCATCAACTAGGTAGTGGAGACCCTATGTGGGAAAAGAGACTATGGATTGGAGACCCTATGTCTAAAATAACATCAACTAGGGAGTGGAGACCCCATGTTGGAAAAACGACTAGGGAGTGGTGACCCTCTGTCTAAAATATAATTAACTAGGGAGTGGAGACCCTATGTTGTAAAAGAGACTAGGGATTGGAGAACTTATGTCTAAAATATCAAATCCTAGGGAGTGGAGACCCTATGTTGGAAAAAAGACTAGGGTGTGGCGACCCTATGTCAAAAATATCATCAACTAGGGAGAGAAGACCCTACGTTGAAAAAGCGACTAGCAAATGGAGATCCTATGTCTAAAATATCATCAACTAGGGAGTGAAGACCCTATGTTGGAAAAGAGACTAGGGAGTGGGGACCCTATGTATAAAATATCATCAATTAGGGAGTGAAGACCCAATGTAAAAAATAAAATGAACTAAGGAGTGGAGACCCTATGTAGGAAAAGCGACTTGGGAGTGGAGACCCTATGTCTAAAATAAAATCAACTAAGGAGTAGAGACCCTAAGTTGGAAAAGTGACTACGGAGTGGAGACCCTATGTCTAAAATAAAATCAACTAGGAGAGGAGACCCTATGTTGAAAAAGCGACTAGGGAGTGAAGACCCTTTGTCTAAAATAAAATCAACTAGGGAGTGGAGACCCTATGTTGGAAAAGCGACTAGTGAGTGGAGACCCTATGTCTAAAATAGAATCAACTAGGGAGTGGAAACCCTATGTTGGAAAAAAGACTAGGGCGTGGCGACCCTCTGTCTAAAATATCATTAACTAGGGAGTGGAGACCCTATGTTGTAAAAGAGACTAGGGATTGGAGAACTTATGTCTAAAATATCAACAACTAGGGAGTGGAGACCCTATGTTGGAAAAAAGACTAGGGAGTGGCGAACCTATGTCAAAAATATCATCAACTAGGGAGAAAAGACCCTACGTTGGAAAAGAGACTAGGAAATGGAGATCCTATGTCTAAAATATCATCAACTAGGGAGTGAAGACCCTATGTTGGAAAAGAGACTAGGGAGTGGGGAACCTATGTCTAAAATATCATCAACTAGGGAGTGGAGACCCAATGTCTAAAATAAAATGAACTAAGGAGTGGAGACCCTATGTAGGAAAAAGCGACTTGGGAGTGGAGACCCTATGTCTAAAATAAAATCAACTAAGGAGAGGAGACCTGTGTTGAAAAAGCGACTAGGGAGTGAAGACCCTATGTCTAAAATAAAATCAACTAGGAAGTGGAGACCCTATGTTGGAAAAGCGACTAGGGAGTGGAGACCCTATGTCTAAAATACAATCAACTAGGGAGTGGAGACACTATGTTGGAAAAGTGACAAGGGAGTAGACAACCTATGTCTAAAATATCATCAACTAGGTAGTGGAGACCCTATGTGGGAAAAGAGACTATGGATTGGAGACCCTATGTCTAAAATAAATTCAACTAGTGAGTGGAAACCCTCTGTCTAAAATATCATTAACTAGGGAGTGGAGACCCTATGTTGTAAAAGAGACTAGGGATTGGAGAACTTATGTCTAAAATATCAACAACTAGGGAGTGGAGACCCTATGTTGGAAAAAAGACTAGGGAGTGGCAACCCTATGTCAAAAATATCATCAACTAGGGAGAGAAGACCCTACGTTGGAAAAGTGACTAGGAAATGGAGATCCTATGTCTAAAATATCATCGACTAGGGAGTGAAGACCCTATGTTGGAAATGGGACTAGGGAGTGGGGACCCTATGTCTAAAATATCATCAATTAGGGAGTGGAGACCCAATGTCTAAAACAAAATGAACTAAGGAGTGGAGACCCTATGTAGGAAAAATGACTTGGGAGTGGAGACCCTATGTCTAAAATATCATCAACTAGGTAGTGGAGACCCTATGTGGGAAAAGAGACTATGGATTGGAGACCCTATGTCCAAAATAACTTCAACTAGGGAGTGGAGACCCTATGTTGGAAAAAAGACTAGGGAGTGGTGACCCTCTGTCTAAAATAAATTCAACTAGGGAGTGGAGACCCTATGTTGGAAAAGCGAATAGGGAGTGGAGACCCGATGTCTAAAATATCATCAACTAGGTAGTGGAGACCCTATGTGGGAAAAGAGACTATGGATTGGAGACCCTATGTCTAAAATAACATCAACTAGGGAGTGGAGACCCTATATTTGAAAAAAGACTAGGGAGTGGCGACCCTCTATCTAAAATATAATTAACTAGGGAGTGGAGACCCTATGATATAAAAGAGGCTAGGGAGACATAGGGTCTCTACTCCCTATGTCTAAAATACAATCAACTAGGGAGTGGAGACACTATGTTGGAAAAGCGACAAGGGAGTAGAGACCCTATGTCTAAAATATCATCAACTAGGTAGTGTAGACCCTATGTGGGAAAAGAGACTATGGATTGGATACCCTATGTCTAAAATAACATCAACTAGGGAGTGGAGACACTATGTTGGGAAAGCGACTAGGGAGTAGAGACCCTATGTCTAAAATATCATTAACTAGGGAGTGGAGACCCTATGTTGTAAACGAGACTTGGGATTGGAGAAATTATGTTTAAAATATCAACAACTAGGGAGTAGAGACCCTATGTCGGAAAAAGACTAGGGAGTGGCGACCCTATGTCAAAAATATCATCAACTAGGGAGAGAAGACCCTACGTTGAAAAAGCGACTAGGAAATGGAGATCCTATGTCTAAAATATCATCAACTAGGGAGTGAAGACCCTATGTCGGAAAAGAGACTAGGGAATGGTGACCCTATGTCTAAAATATCATCAATTGGGGAGTGGAGACCCAATGCCTAAAATAAAATGAACTAAGGAGTGGAGACCCTATGTAGGAAAAGTGACTTGGGAGTGGAGACCCTATGTCTAAAATAAAATCAACTAAGGAGTAGAGACCCTAAGTTGGAAAAGCGACTACGGAGTGGAGACCCTATGTCTAAAATAAAATCAACTAGGAGAGGAGACCCTATGTTGAAAAAGCGACTAGGGAGTGAAGACCCTATGTCTAAAATAAAATCAACTAGGGAGTGGAGACCCTATGTTGGAAAAGCGACTAGGGAGTGGAGACCCTATGTCTAAAATAAAATCAACTAGGGAGTGGAAACCCTATGTTGGAAAAAAGACTAGGGCGTGGCGACCATCTGTCTAAAATATCATTAACTAGGGAGTGGAGACCCTATGTTGTAAGAGAGACTTGGGATTGGAGAACTTATGTCTAAAATATCATCAACTAGGGAGTGGAGACCCTATGTTGGAAAAGAGACTATGGATTGGAGACCCTATTTCTAAAATAACATCAACTAGGGAGTGGAGACCCTAGGTTGGAAAAAAGACTAGGGAGCGGCGACCCTCTGTCTAAAATATCATTAACTAGGGAGTGGAGACCCTATGTTGGAAAAGAGACTAGGGATTGGAGACCCTATGTCTAAAATAAAATAAACTAAGGAGTGGAGACCCTATGTTGGTAAAGTAACTAGGGAGTGGAGACCCTATGTCTAAAATAAAATCAACTGGGGAGTGGAGAGATGGAAAAACGACTAGGGAGTGGAGACCCTATGTCTTTAATAAAATCAACTAGGGAGTGGGGACCCAATGTTAGAAAAGCGACTATGGAGTGGAGACCCTATGTCTAAAATAAAATCAACTAAGGAGTGGAGACCCTAAGTTGGAAAAGCGACTACGGAGTGGAGACCCTATGCCTAAAATAAAATCAACTAGGGAGAGGAGACCCTATGTTGAAAAAGCGACTAGGGAGTGGAGACCCTATGTATAAAATAAAATGAACTAAGGAGTGGAGACCCTAAGATGGAAAAGCGACTATGGAGTGCAGACCCGATGTCTAAAATAAAATTAACTAGGGAGAGGAGACCATTTGCTGAAAAAGCGACTAGGGAGTGGAGACCGTATGTCTAAAATAATATCAACTAGGGAGTGGAGACCCTATGTCTAAAATATCATCAACTATGGAGAGGACACCCTATGTCTAAAATAAAATTAACTAGGTAGTGGAGACACAATGTCTAAAATAAAATCATCTAGGAAGTGTAGACCCTATGTTGGAATAGAGACTAGGAATTGAAGACGCTATGTCTAAAATAAAATCAACTAGGGAGTGGAGACCCTATGTTGGAAAAGCGACTAGGGAGTGAAGACCCTATGTCTTTAATAAAATCAACTAGGGAGTGGAGACCCTATGTTGGAAAAGCGACTATGGAGTGGAGACCCTATGTCTAAAATAAAATCAACTAAGGAGTGGAGACCCTAAGTTGGAAAAGCGACTACGGAGTGGATACCCTATGTCTAAAATAAAATCAACTAGGGAGAGGAGACCCTATGTTGAAAAAGCGACTAAGGAGTGGAGACCCTATGTCTAAAATAATATCAACTAGGGAGTGGAGACCCTATGTTGGAAAAGCGACAAGGGAGTGGAAACCATATGTCTAAAATAAAATCAACTAAGGAGTGGAGACCCTATGTTGGTAAAGCAACTAGGGAGTGGAGACCCTATGTCTAAAATAAAATCAACTAGGGAGTGGAGACCCTAAGTTGGAAAAGCGACTACGGAGTGCAGACCCTATGTCTAAAATAAAATCAACTAGGGAGAGGAGACCCTATGTTGAAAAAGCGACTAGGAAGTGGAGAAGCTATGTCTAAAATAATATCAACTAGGGAGTGAAGACCCTATGTTGGAAAAGAGACTAGGGAGTGGAGACCCTATGTCTAAAATAACATCAACTAGGGAGTGAAGACCCTATGTTGGAAAAGAGACTAGGGAGTGGAGACCCTATGTCTAAAATATCATCAATTAGGGTGTGGAGACCCTATGTTGGAGAAGAGACTAGGGAGTGGAGACCCTATGTCTAAAACAAAATCAAGCAGGGAGTGGAGACCCTATGTCTAAAACAAAATCAACCAGGGAGTGGAGACCTTATGTCAAAAATCTCATCAACTAGAGAGAGAAGACCCTACGTTGGAAAACCGACTAGGAAGTGGAGATCCTATGTCTAAAATATCATCAACTAGGGAGGGAAGACCCTATGTTTGAAAAGAGACTAGGGAGTGGAGACCGTATATCTAAAATATCATCAACTAAGGAGTGGAGACCCTAAGTTGGAAAAGCAACTACGGAGTGCAGACCCTATGTCTAAAATAAAATCAACTAGGGAGAGGAGACCCTATGTTGAAAAAGAGACTAGGGAGTGGAGACCCTATGTCTAAAATAATATCAACTAGGGAGTGAAGACCCTACGTTGGAAAAGCGACTAGGGAGTGGAGACCCTATGTCTAAAATAAAATCAACTAGGGAGAGGAGACCCTATGTTGAAAAAGCGACTAGGGAGTAGAGACCCTATGTCTAAAATAATATCAACTAGGGAGAGGAGAACCTATGTTGAAAAAGAGACTAGGGAGTGGAGACCCTATGTCTAAAATAAAATCAACTAAGGAGTGGAGACCCTAAGTTGGAAAAGCGACTAGGGAGTGGAGACCCTATGTCTAAAATAATATCAACTAGGGAGTGAAGACCCTATGTTGGAAAAACGACTAGGGAGTAGAGACCCTATGTCTAAAATATAATCAACTAGGAAGTTGAGACCTTATGTTGGAAAAGATACTATGGATTGGAGTCCCTATGTCTAAAATAACATCATCTAGGGAATGGAGACCATATGTTGGAAAACAGACTAGGGAGTGGTGACCCTCTGTCTAAAATATCATTAACTAGGGAGTGGAGACCCTATGTTGGAAAAGAGACTAGGGATTGGAGAACTTATGTCTAAAATATCACCAACTAGGGAGTGGAGACCCTATGTTGGTAAAAAGACTAGGGAGTGGCGACCCTATGTCAAAAATATCATCAACTAGGGAGAGAAGGCCCTACGTTGGAAAAACGACTAGGAAGTGGAGATCCTATGTCAAAAATATCATCAACTAGGGAGTGAAGACCCTATGTTGGAAAAGAGACTAAGGACTGGAGACCCTATGTCTAAAATATCATCAATTAGGGAGTGGAGACCCTACGTTGGATAAGAGACTAGGGAGTGGAGACCCTATGTCTAGAACAAAATCAACCAGGGAGTGGAGACCCTATGTTGGAAAAGCGATTAGGGAGTGTAGACCCTATGTCTAAAATAAAATGAAATAAGGAGTGGAGACCCTATGTTGAAAAAGCGACTTGGGAGTGGAGACCCTATTTCTAAAATAAAATCAACTAGGGAGTGGAGACCCTATGTTGGAAAAGCGACTAGAAAATGGAGACCCTATGTCTAAAATAAAATAAACTAAGGAGTGGAGACCCTAAGTTGGAAAAGCGACTACGGAGTGGAGACCCTATGTCTAAAATAAAATCAACTATGGAGAGGAGACCCTATGTTGGAAAAGCGACTAGGGAGTGGAGACCCTATGTCTAAAATAAAATCAACGAGGGAGTGGAGACCCTATGTTGGAAAAGCGACTAGGGAGTGGAGACCCTATGTCTAAAATACAATCAACTAGGGAGTGGAGACACTATGTTGGAAAAGTGACTAGGGAGTAGAGACCCTATGTCTAAAATATCATCAACTAGGGAGTGGAGACCCTATGTTGGAAAAGAGACTATGGATTGGAGACCCTATGCATAAAATTACATCAACAACGGTGTGGAGACCCTATGTTGGAAAACAGACTAGGGAGTGGCGAACCTCTGTCTAAAATATCATTAATTAGGGAGTGGAGACCCCATTTTGGAAAAGAGACTAGGGATTGGAGAACTTATGTCTAAAATATCACCAACTAGGGAGTGGAGACCCTATGTTGGAAAAAAGACTATAGAGTGGAGACCTTCTATCAAAAATATCATCAACTAGAGAGAGAAGACCCTACGTTGGAAAACCGACTAGGAAGTGGAGATCCTATGTCAAAAATATCATCAACTAGGGAGTGAAGACCCTATGTTGGAAAAGAGACTAGGGAGTGGAGACCCTATGTCTAAAATATCATCAATTAGGGTGTGGAGACCCTATGTTGGAGAAGAGACTAGGGAGTGGAGACCCTATGTCTAAAACAAAATCTACCAGGGTGTGGAGACCCTATGTTGGTAATGCGATTAGGGAGTGGAGACCCTATGTCTAAAATAAAATGAACTAAGGAGTGGAGACCCTATGTAGAAAAAGCGAGTTGGGAGTGGAGACCCTATGTCTAAAATAAAATCATCTAGGGAGTGGAGAACCTATGTTGGAAAAGCGCCTAGGGAGTGGATACCCTATGTCTAAAATTAAATCAACTAGGGGATGGAGACCCTTTGTTCGAAAAGCTACTACGGAGTGGAGACCCTATGTCTAAAATAAAATCAACTAGGGAGAGGAGACCCTATGTTGAAAAAGCGACTATGGAGTGGAGAACCTATGTCTAGAACAAAATCAACCACGGAGTGGAGACCCTATGTTGGAAAAGCGATTTGGGAGTGTAGACCCTATGTCTAAAATAAAATGAAATAAGGAGTGGAGACCCTATGTTGAAAAAGCGACTTGGGAGTGGAGACCCTATTTCTAAAATAAAATCAACTAGGGAGTGGAGACCCTATGTTGGAAAAGCGACTAGAAAATGGAGACCCTATGTCTAAAATAAAATAAACTAAGGAGTGGAGACCCTAAGTTGGAAAAGCGACTACGGAGTGGAGACCCTATGTCTAAAATAAAATCAACTATGGAGAGGAGACCCTATGTTGGAAAAGCGACTAGGGAGTGGAGACCCTATGTCTAAAATAAAATCAACGAGGGAGTGGAGACCCTATGTTGGAAAAGCGACTAGGGAGTGGAGACCCTATGTCTAAAATACAATCAACTAGGGAGTGGAGACACTATGTTGGAAAAGTGACTAGGGAGTAGAGACCCTATGTCTAAAATATCATCAACTAGGGAGTGGAGACCCTATGTTGGAAAAGAGACTATGGATTGGAGACCCTATGCATAAAATTACATCAACAACGGTGTGGAGACCCTATGTTGGAAAACAGACTAGGGAGTGGCGAACCTCTGTCTAAAATATCATTAATTAGGGAGTGGAGACCCTATTTTGGAAAAGAGACTAGGGATTGGAGAACTTATGTCTAAAATATCACCAACTAGGGAGTGGAGACCCTATGTTGGAAAAAAGACTAGGGAGTGGAGACCTTCTATCAAAAATATCATCAACTAGAGAGAGAAGACCCTACGTTGGAAAACCGACTAGGAAGTGGAGATCCTATGTCTAAAATATCATCAACTAGGGAGTGAAGACCCTATGTTGGAAAAGAGACTAGGGAGTGGAGACCCTATGTCTAAAATATCATCAATTAGGGTGTGGAGACCCTATGTTGGAGAAGAGACTAGGGAGTGGAGACCCTATGTCTAAAACAAAATCTACCAGGGAGTGGAGACCCTATGTTGGTAAAGCGATTAGGGAGTGGAGACCCTATGTCTAAAATAAAATGAACTAAGGAGTGGAGACCCTATGTAGAAAAAGCGAGTTGGGAGTGGAGACCCTATGTCTAAAATAAAATCATCTAGGGAGTGGAGAACCTATGTTGGAAAAGCGCCTAGGGAGTGGATACCCTATGTCTAAAATTAAATCAACTAGGGGATGGAGACCCTTTGTTCGAAAAGCTACTACGGAGTGGAGACCCTATGTCTAAAATAAAATCAACTAGGCAGAGGAGACCCTATGTTGAAAAAGCGACTATGGAGTGGAGACCCTATGTCTAGAACAAAATCAACCAGGGAGTGGAGGCCCTATGTTGGAAAAGCGATTAGGGAGTGTAGACCCTATGTCTAAAATAAAATGAAATAAGGAGTGGAGACCCTATGTTGAAAAAGCGACTTGGGAGTGGAGACCCTATTTCTAAAATAAAATCAACTAGGGAGTGGAGACCCTATGTTGGAAAAACGACTAGAAAATGGAGACCCTATGTCTAAAATAAAATAAACTAAGGAGTGGAGACCCTAAGTTGGAAAAGCGACTACGGAGTGGAGACCCTATGTCTAAAATAAAATCAACTATGGAGAGGAGACCCTATGTTGGAAAAGCGACTAGGGAGTGGAGACCCTATGTCTAAAATAAAATCAACGAGGGAGTGGAGACCCTATGTTGGAAAAGCGACTAGGGAGTGGAGACCCTATGTCTAAAATACAATCAACTAGGGAGTGGAGACACTATGTTGGAAAAGTGACTAGGGAGTAGAGACCCTATGTCTAAAATATCATCAACTAGGGAGTGGAGACCCTATGTTGGAAAAGAGACTATGGATTGGAGACCCTATGCATAAAATTACACCAACTAGGGAGTGGAGACCCTATGTTGGAAAAAAGACTAGGGAGTGGAGAACCTATGTCTAAAATAAAATCAACTAGGGAGTGGAGACCCTATGGTTGAAAAGCGACTAGGGAGTAGAGACCCTTTGTCTAAAATACAATCAACTAGGGAGTGGAGACACAATGTTGGAAAAGCGACTAGGGAGTAGAGACCCTATGTCTAAAATATCATCAACTAGGGAGTGGAGAGCCTAGGTTGGAAAAGATACTATGGATTGGAGACCCTATGTCTAAAATAACATCACCTAAGGAGTGGAGACCCTATGTTGGAAAAAAGACTAGGGAGTGGCGACCCTATGTCTAAAATATCATTAACTAGGTAGTGGAGACCCTATGTTGGAAAAGAGACTAGGGATTGGAGAACTTATGTCTAAAATATAATCAACGAGGGAGTGGAGATCCTATGTTGTAAAAAAGACTAGAGAGTGGCGACTCTATGTCAAAAATATCATCAACTAGGGAGAGAAGACCCTACGTTGGAAAAGAGACTAGGGAGTGGAGACCCTATGTCTAAAATATCATCAATTAGGGAGTGGAGACCCTATGTTGGAGAAGAGACTAGGGAGTGGAGACCCTATGTCTAAAACAAAATCAACCAGGAAGTGGAGACCCTATGTTGGAAAAGCGATTAGGGAGTGGAGACCCTATGTCTAAAATAAAATGAACTAAGGAGTGGAGACCCTATGTAGGAAAAGCGACTTGGGAGTGGAGACCCTATGTCTAAAATAAAATCAACTAGGGAGTGGAGGCCCTATGTCTAAAATATCATCAACTAGGGTGTGAAGACCCTATGTTGGAAAAGAGACAAGGGAGTGGAGACCCTATGTCTAAAATATCATCAATTAGGGAGTGAAAACCCTATGTTGGAGAAGAGACTAGGGAGTGGATACCCTATGTCTAAAACAAAATCAACTAGGGAGTGGAGACCCGATGTTGTAAAAGCGATTAGGGAGTGGAGACCCTATGTCTAAAATAAAATGAACTAAGGAGTGGAGACCCTATGTAGGCAAAGCGACTTGGGAGTGGAGACCCTATGTCTAAAATAAAATCAACTAGGGAGTGCAGGTCCTATGTCTAAAATAAAATCAATTAAGGAGTGAAGACCCTATGTTTGAAATTTGACTAGGGAGTAGAGACCCTATGTTTAAAATATCATCAACTAGGGAGTGGAGACCCTATGTTGGATAATAGACTATGGATTGGAGACCCTATGTATAAAATAACATCAACAAGGGAGTGGAGACCCTATATTGTAAAATAGACTAGGGAGTGGCGACCCTCTGTCTAAAATATCATTAACTAGGGAGTGGAGACCCTATTTTGGAAAAGAGACTAGGGATTGGAGAACTTATGTCTAAAATATCACCAACTAGGGAGTGGAGACCCTATGTTGGAAAAAAGACTAGGGAGTGGCGACCTTATGTC
Source organism: Nicotiana tabacum (assembly GCF_000715075.1). Classification (NCBI taxonomy): domain Eukaryota; kingdom Viridiplantae; phylum Streptophyta; class Magnoliopsida; order Solanales; family Solanaceae; genus Nicotiana; species Nicotiana tabacum. Next base: position 67,115,011 of record NC_134094.1, on the reverse strand, counting down.
AAAAATATCATCAACTAGAGAGAGAAGACCCTACGTTGGAAAAGCGACTAGGAAGTGGAGATCCTATGTCTAAAATATCATCAACTAGGGAGTGAAGACCCTATGTTGGAAAATAGACTATGGATTGGAGACTCTATATCTAAAATAATATCAACTAGGGAGTGGAGACCCTATGTTGGAAAAAAGACTAGGGAGTGACGACCCTTTGTCTAAAATATCATTAACTAGGGAGTGGAGACCCTATGTTGGAAAAGCGACTAGAAAATGGAGACCCTATGTCTAAAATAAAATAAACTAAGGAGTGGAGACCCTAAGTTGGAAAAGCGACTACGGAGTGGAGACCCTATGTCTAAAATAAAATCAACTATGGAGAGGAGACCCTATGTTGGAAAAGCGACTAGGGAGTGGAGACCCTATGTCTAAAATAAAATCAACGAGGGAGTGGAGACCCTATGTTGGAAAAGCGACTAGGGAGTGGAGACCCTATGTCTAAAATACAATCAACTAGGGAGTGGAGACACTATGTTGGAAAAGTGACTAGGGAGTAGAGACCCTATGTCTAAAATATCATCAACTAGGGAGTGGAGACCCTATGTTGGAAAAGAGACTATGGATTGGAGACCCTATGCATAAAATTACATCAACAACGGTGTGGAGACCCTATGTTGGAAAACAGACTAGGGAGTGGCGAACCTCTGTCTAAAATATCATTAATTAGGGAGTGGAGACCCTATTTTGGAAAAGAGACTAGGGATTGGAGAACTTATGTCTAAAATATCACCAACTAGGGAGTGGAGACCCTATGTTGGAAAAAAGACTAGGGAGTGGAGACCCTATGTCTAAAATAAAATCAACTAGGGAGTGGAGACCCTATGTTGGAAAAGCGACTAGGGAGTAGAGACCCTATGTCTAAAATACAATCAACTAGGGAGTGGAGACACAATGTTGGAAAAGCGACTAGGGAGTAGAGACCCTATGTCTAAAATATCATCAACTAGGGAGTGGAGAGCCTAGGTTGGAAAAGATACTATGGATTGGAGACCCTATGTCTAAAATAACATCACCTAGGGAGTGGAGACCCTATGTTGGAAAAAAGACTAGGGAGTGGCGACCCTATGTCTAAAATATCATTAACTAGGTAGTGGAGACCCTATGTTGGAAAAGAGACTAGGGATTGGAGAACTTATGTCTAAAATATCACCAACTAGGGAGTGGAGACCCTATGTTGGAAAAAAGACTAGGGAGTGGAGACCTTCTATAAAAAATATCATCAACTAGAGAGAGAAGACTCTACGTTGGAAAACCGACTAGGAAGTGGAGATCCTATGTCTAAAATATCATCAACTAGGGAGTGAAGACCCTATGTTGGAAAAGAGACTATGGAGTGGAGACCCTATGTCTAAAATATCATCAATTAGGGTGTGGAGACACTATGTTGGAGAAGAGACTAGGGAGTGGAGACCCTATGTCTAAAACAAAATCTACCAGGGAGTGGAGACCCTATGTTGGTAAAGCGATTAGGGAGTGGAGACCCTATGTCTAAAATAAAATGAACTAAGGAGTGGAGACCCTATGTAGAAAAAGCGAGTTGGGAGTGGAGACCCTATGTCTAAAATAAAATCATCTAGGGAGTGGAGAACCTATGTTGGAAAAGCGCCTAGGGAGTGGATACCCTATGTCTAAAATTAAATCAACTAGGGGATGGAGACCCTTTGTTCGAAAAGCTACTACGGAGTGGAGACCCTATGTCTAAAATAAAATCAACTAGGGAGAGGAGACCCTATGTTGAAAAAGCGACTATGGAGTGGAGAACCTATGTCTAGAACAAAATCAACCACGGAGTGGAGACCCTATGTTGGAAAAGCGATTTGGGAGTGTAGACCCTATGTCTAAAATAAAATGAAATAAGGAGTGGAGACCCTATGTTGAAAAAGCGACTTGGGAGTGGAGACCCTATTTCTAAAATAAAATCAACTAGGGAGTGGAGACCCTATGTTGGAAAAGCGACTAGAAAATGGAGACCCTATGTCTAAAATAAAATAAACTAAGGAGTGGAGACCCTAAGTTGGAAAAGCGACTACGGAGTGGAGACCCTATGTCTAAAATAAAATCAACTATGGAGAGGAGACCCTATGTTGGAAAAGCGACTAGGGAGTGGAGACCCTATGTCTAAAATAAAATCAATGAGGGAGTGGAGACCCTATGTTGGAAAAGCGACTAGGGAGTGGAGACCCTATGTCTAAAATACAATCAACTAGGGAGTGGAGACACTATGTTGGAAAAGTGACTAGGGAGTAGAGACCCTATGTCTAAAATATCATCAACTAGGGAGTGGAGACCCTATGTTGGAAAAGAGACTATGGATTGGAGACCCTATGCATAAAATTACATCAACAATGGTGTGGAGACCCTATGTTGGAAAACAGACTAGGGAGTGGCGAACCTCTGTCTAAAATATCATTAATTAGGGAGTGGAGACCCTATTTTGGAAAAGAGACTAGGGATTGGAGAACTTATGTCTAAAATATCACCAACTAGGGAGTGGAGACCCTATGTTGGAAAAAAGACTAGGGAGTGGAGACCTTCTATCAAAAATATCATCAACTAGAGAGAGAAGACCCTACGTTGGAAAACCGACTAGGAAGTGGAGATCCTATGTCTAAAATATCATCAACTAGGGAGTGAAGACCCTATGTTGGAAAAGAGACTAGGGAGTGGAGACCCTATGTCTAAAATATCATCAATTAGGGTGTGGAGACCCTATGTTGGGGAAGAGACTAGGGAGTGGAGACCCTATGTCTAAAACAAAATCTACCAGGGAGTGGAGACCCTATGTTGGTAAAGCGATTAGGGAGTGGAGACCCTATGTCTAAAATAAAATGAACTAAGGAGTGGAGACCCTATGTAGAAAAAGCGAGTTGGGAGTGGAGACCCTATGTCTAAAATAAAATCATCTAGGGAGTGGAGAACCTATGTTGGAAAAGCGCCTAGGGAGTGGATACCCTATGTCTAAAATTAAATCAACTAGGGGATGGAGACCCTTTGTTCGAAAAGCTACTACGGAGTGGAGACCCTATGTCTAAAATAAAATCAACTAGGCAGAGGAGACCCTATGTTGAAAAAGCGACTATGGAGTGGAGACCCTATGTCTAGAACAAAATCAACCAGGGAGTGGAGGCCCTATGTTGGAAAAGCGATTAGGGAGTGTAGACCCTATGTCTAAAATAAAATGAAATAAGGAGTGGAGACCCTATGTTGAAAAAGCGACTTGGGAGTGGAGACCCTATTTCTAAAATAAAATCAACTAGGGAGTGGAGACCCTATGTTGGAAAAACGACTAGAAAATGGAGACCCTATGTCTAAAATAAAATAAACTAAGGAGTGGAGACCCTAAGTTGGAAAATCGACTACGGAGTGGAGACCCTATGTCTAAAATAAAATCAACTATGGGGAGGAGACCCTATGTTGTAAAAGCGACTAGGGAGTGGAGACCTTATGTCTAAAATAAAATCAACGAGGGAGTGGAGACCCTATGTTGGAAAAGCGACTAGGGAGTGGAGACCCTATGTCTAAAATACAATCAACTAGGGAGTGAAGACACTATGTTGGAAAAGTGACTAGGGAGTAGAGACCCTATGTCTAAAATATCATCAACTAGGGAGTGGAGACCCTATGTTGGAAAAGAGACTATGGATTGGAGACCCTATGCATAAAATTACATCAACAACGGTGTGGAGACCCTATGTTGGAAAACAGACTAGGGAGTGGCGAACCTCTGTCTAAAATATCATTAATTAGGGAGTGGAGACCCTATTTTGGAAAAGAGACTAGGGATTGGAGAACTTATGTCTAAAATATCACCAACTAGGGAGTGGAGACCCTATGTTGGAAAAAAGACTAGGGAGTGGAGACCCTATGCCTAAAATAAAATCAACTAGGGAGTGGAGACCCTCTGTTGGAAAAGCGACTAGGGAGTAGAGACCCTATGTCTAAAATACAATCAACTAGGGAGTGGAGACACAATGTTGGAAAAACGACTAGGGAGTAGAGACCCTATGTCTAAAATATCATCAACTAGGGAGTGGAGAGCCTAGGTTGGAAAAGATACTATGGATTGGAGACCCTATGTCTAAAATAACATCACCTAAGGAGTGGAGACCCTATGTTGGAAAAAAGACTAGGGAGTGGCGACCCTATGTCTAAAATATCATTAACTAGGTAGTGGAGACCCTATGTTGGAAAAGAGACTAGGGATTGGAGAACTTATGTCTAAAATATAATCAACGAGGGAGTGGAGATCCTATGTTGTAAAAAAGACTAGAGAGTGGCGACTCTATGTCAAAAATATCATCAACTAGGGAGAGAAGACCCTACGTTGGAAAAGAGACTAGGGAGTGGAGACCCTATGTCTAAAATATCATCAATTAGGGAGTGGAGACCCTATGTTGGAGAAGAGACTAGGGAGTGGAGACCCTATGTCTAAAACAAAATCAACCAGGAAGTGGAGACCCTATGTTGGAAAAGCGATTAGGGAGTGGAGACCCTATGTTTAAAATAAAATGAACTAAGGAGTGGAGACCCTATGTAGGAAAAGCGACTTGGGAGTGGAGACCCTATGTCTAAAATAAAATCAACTAGGGAGTGGAGGCCCTATGTCTAAAATATCATCAACTAGGGTGTGAAGACCCTATGTTGGAAAAGAGACAAGGGAGTGGAGACCCTATGTCTAAAATATCATCAATTAGGGAGTGAAAACCCTATGTTGGAGAAGAGACTAGGGAGTGGATACCCTATGTCTAAAACAAAATCAACTAGGGAGTGGAGACCCGATGTTGTAAAAGCGATTAGGGAGTGGAGACCCTATGTCTAAAATAAAATGAACTAAGGAGTGGAGACCCTATGTAGGAAAAGCGACTTGGGAGTGGAGACCCTATGTCTAAAATAAAATCAACTAGGGAGTGCAGGTCCTATGTCTAAAATAAAATCAATTAAGGAGTGAAGACCCTATGTTTGAAAAGTGACTAGGGAGTAAAGACCCTATGTTTAAAATATCATCAACTAGGGAGTGGAGACCCTATGTTGGATAATAGACTATGGATTGGAGACCCTATGTATAAAATAACATCAACAAGGGAGTGGAGACCCTATATTGTAAAATAGACTAGGGAGTGGCGACCCTCTGTCTAAAATATCATTAACTAGGGAGTGGAGACCCTATTTTGGAAAAGAGACTAGGGATTGGAGAACTTATGTCTAAAATATCACCAACTAGGGAGTGGAGACCCTATGTTGGAAAAAAGACTAGGGAGTGGCGACCTTATGTCAAAAATATCATCAACTAGAGAGAGAAGACCCTACGTTGGAAAAGCGACTAGGAAGTGGAGATCCTATGTCTAAAATATCATCAACTAGGGAGTGAAGACCCTATGTTGGAAAATAGACTATGGATTGGAGACTCTATATCTAAAATAATATCAACTAGGGAGTGGAGACCCTATGTTGGAAAAAAGACTAGGGAGTGACGACCCTTTGTCTAAAATATCATTAACTAGGGAGTGGAGACCCTATGTTGGAAAAGCGACTAGAAAATGGAGACCCTATGTCTAAAATAAAATAAACTAAGGAGTGGAGACCCTAAGTTGGAAAAGCGACTACGGAGTGGAGACCCTATGTCTAAAATAAAATCAACTAGGGAGTGGAGGCCCTATGTCTAAAATATCATCAACTAGGGTGTGAAGACCCTATGTTGGAAAAGAGACAAGGGAGTGGAGACCCTATGTCTAAAATATCATCAATTAGGGAGTGAAAACCCTATGTTGGAGAAGAGACTAGGGAGTGGATACCCTATGTCTAAAACAAAATCAACTAGGGAGTGGAGACCCGATGTTGTAAAAGCGATTAGGGAGTGGAGACCCTATGTCTAAAATAAAATGAACTAAGGAGTGGAGACCCTATGTAGGAAAAGCGACTTGGGAGTGGAGACCCTATGTCTAAAATAAAATCAACTAGGGAGTGCAGGTCCTATGTCTAAAATAAAATCAACGAGGGAGTGGAGACCCTATGTTGGAAAAGCGACTAGGGAGTAGAGACCCTATGTCTAAAATATCATCAACTAGGGAGTGGAGAGCCTAGGTTGGAAAAGATACTATGGATTGGAGACCCTATGTCTAAAATAACATCACCTAGGGAGTGGAGACCCTATGTTGGAAAAAAGACTAGGGAGTGGCGACCCTATGTCTAAAATATCATTAACTAGGTAGTGGAGACCCTATGTTGGAAAAGAGACTAGGGATTGGAGAACTTATGTCTAAAATATCACCAACTAGGGAGTGGAGACCCTATGTTGGAAAAAAGACTAGGGAGTGGCGACCTTATGTCAAAAATATCATCAACTAGAGAGAGAAGACCCTACGTTGGAAAAGCGACTAGGAAGTGGAGATCCTATGTCTAAAATATCATCAACTAGGGAGTGAAGACCCTATGTTGGAAAATAGACTATGGATTGGAGACTCTATATCTAAAATAATATCAACTAGGGAGTGGAGACCCTATGTTGGAAAAAAGACTAGGGAGTGACGACCCTTTGTCTAAAATATCATTAACTAGGGAGTGGAGACCCTATGTTGGAAAAGCGACTAGAAAATGGAGACCCTATGTCTAAAATAAAATAAACTAAGGAGTGGAGACCCTAAGTTGGAAAAGCGACTACGGAGTGGAGACCCTATGTCTAAAATAAAATCAACTATGGAGAGGAGACCCTATGTTGGAAAAGCGACTAGGGAGTGGAGACCCTATGTCTAAAATAAAATCAACGAGGGAGTGGAGACCCTATGTTGGAAAAGCGACTAGGGAGTGGAGACCCTATGTCTAAAATACAATCAACTAGGGAGTGGAGACACTATGTTGGAAAAGTGACTAGGGAGTAGAGACCCTATGTCTAAAATATCATCAACTAGGGAGTGGAGACCCTATGTTGGAAAAGAGACTATGGATTGGAGACCCTATGCATAAAATTACATCAACAACGGTGTGGAGACCCTATGTTGGAAAACAGACTAGGGAGTGGCGAACCTCTGTCTAAAATATCATTAATTAGGGAGTGGAGACCCTATTTTGGAAAAGAGACTAGGGATTGGAGAACTTATGTCTAAAATATCACCAACTAGGGAGTGGAGACCCTATGTTGGAAAAAAGACTAGGGAGTGGAGACCCTATGTCTAAAATAAAATCAACTAGGGAGTGGAGACCCTATGTTGGAAAAGCGACTAGGGAGTAGAGACCCTATGTCTAAAATACAATCAACTAGGGAGTGGAGACACAATGTTGGAAAAGCGACTAGGGAGTAGAGACCCTATGTCTAAAATATCATCAACTAGGGAGTGGAGAGCCTAGGTTGGAAAAGATACTATGGATTGGAGACCCTATGTCTAAAATAACATCACCTAGGGAGTGGAGACCCTATGTTGGAAAAAAGACTAGGGAGTGGCGACCCTATGTCTAAAATATCATTAACTAGGTAGTGGAGACCCTATGTTGGAAAAGAGACTAGGGATTGGAGAACTTATGTCTAAAATATCACCAACTAGGGAGTGGAGACCCTATGTTGGAAAAAAGACTAGGGAGTGGAGACCTTCTATAAAAAATATCATCAACTAGAGAGAGAAGACTCTACGTTGGAAAACCGACTAGGAAGTGGAGATCCTATGTCTAAAATATCATCAACTAGGGAGTGAAGACCCTATGTTGGAAAAGAGACTATGGAGTGGAGACCCTATGTCTAAAATATCATCAATTAGGGTGTGGAGACACTATGTTGGAGAAGAGACTAGGGAGTGGAGACCCTATGTCTAAAACAAAATCTACCAGGGAGTGGAGACCCTATGTTGGTAAAGCGATTAGGGAGTGGAGACCCTATGTCTAAAATAAAATGAACTAAGGAGTGGAGACCCTATGTAGAAAAAGCGAGTTGGGAGTGGAGACCCTATGTCTAAAATAAAATCATCTAGGGAGTGGAGAACCTATGTTGGAAAAGCGCCTAGGGAGTGGATACCCTATGTCTAAAATTAAATCAACTAGGGGATGGAGACCCTTTGTTCGAAAAGCTACTACGGAGTGGAGACCCTATGTCTAAAATAAAATCAACTAGGGAGAGGAGACCCTATGTTGAAAAAGCGACTATGGAGTGGAGAACCTATGTCTAGAACAAAATCAACCACGGAGTGGAGACCCTATGTTGGAAAAGCGATTTGGGAGTGTAGACCCTATGTCTAAAATAAAATGAAATAAGGAGTGGAGACCCTATGTTGAAAAAGCGACTTGGGAGTGGAGACCCTATTTCTAAAATAAAATCAACTAGGGAGTGGAGACCCTATGTTGGAAAAGCGACTAGAAAATGGAGACCCTATGTCTAAAATAAAATAAACTAAGGAGTGGAGACCCTAAGTTGGAAAAGCGACTACGGAGTGGAGACCCTATGTCTAAAATAAAATCAACTATGGAGAGGAGACCCTATGTTGGAAAAGCGACTAGGGAGTGGAGACCCTATGTCTAAAATAAAATCAATGAGGGAGTGGAGACCCTATGTTGGAAAAGCGACTAGGGAGTGGAGACCCTATGTCTAAAATACAATCAACTAGGGAGTGGAGACACTATGTTGGAAAAGTGACTAGGGAGTAGAGACCCTATGTCTAAAATATCATCAACTAGGGAGTGGAGACCCTATGTTGGAAAAGAGACTATGGATTGGAGACCCTATGCATAAAATTACATCAACAATGGTGTGGAGACCCTATGTTGGAAAACAGACTAGGGAGTGGCGAACCTCTGTCTAAAATATCATTAATTAGGGAGTGGAGACCCTATTTTGGAAAAGAGACTAGGGATTGGAGAACTTATGTCTAAAATATCACCAACTAGGGAGTGGAGACCCTATGTTGGAAAAAAGACTAGGGAGTGGAGACCTTCTATCAAAAATATCATCAACTAGAGAGAGAAGACCCTACGTTGGAAAACCGACTAGGAAGTGGAGATCCTATGTCTAAAATATCATCAACTAGGGAGTGAAGACCCTATGTTGGAAAAGAGACTAGGGAGTGGAGACCCTATGTCTAAAATATCATCAATTAGGGTGTGGAGACCCTATGTTGGGGAAGAGACTAGGGAGTGGAGACCCTATGTCTAAAACAAAATCTACCAGGGAGTGGAGACCCTATGTTGGTAAAGCGATTAGGGAGTGGAGACCCTATGTCTAAAATAAAATGAACTAAGGAGTGGAGACCCTATGTAGAAAAAGCGAGTTGGGAGTGGAGACCCTATGTCTAAAATAAAATCATCTAGGGAGTGGAGAACCTATGTTGGAAAAGCGCCTAGGGAGTGGATACCCTATGTCTAAAATTAAATCAACTAGGGGATGGAGACCCTTTGTTCGAAAAGCTACTACGGAGTGGAGACCCTATGTCTAAAATAAAATCAACTAGGGAGAGGAGACCCTATGTTGAAAAAGCGACTATGGAGTGGAGAACCTATGTCTAGAACAAAATCAACCACGGAGTGGAGACCCTATGTTGGAAAAGCGATTTGGGAGTGTAGACCCTATGTCTAAAATAAAATGAAATAAGGAGTGGAGACCCTATGTTGAAAAAGCGACTTGGGAGTGGAGACCCTATTTCTAAAATAAAATCAACTAGGGAGTGGAGACCCTATGTTGGAAAAGCGACTAGAAAATGGAGACCCTATGTCTAAAATAAAATAAACTAAGGAGTGGAGACCCTAAGTTGGAAAAGCGACTACGGAGTGGAGACCCTATGTCTAAAATAAAATCAACTATGGAGAGGAGACCCTATGTTGGAAAAGCGACTAGGGAGTGGAGACCCTATGTCTAAAATAAAATCAATGAGGGAGTGGAGACCCTATGTTGGAAAAGCGACTAGGGAGTGGAGACCCTATGTCTAAAATACAATCAACTAGGGAGTGGAGACACTATGTTGGAAAAGTGACTAGGGAGTAGAGACCCTATGTCTAAAATATCATCAACTAGGGAGTGGAGACCCTATGTTGGAAAAGAGACTATGGATTGGAGACCCTATGCATAAAATTACATCAACAATGGTGTGGAGACCCTATGTTGGAAAACAGACTAGGGAGTGGCGAACCTCTGTCTAAAATATCATTAATTAGGGAGTGGAGACCCTATTTTGGAAAAGAGACTAGGGATTGGAGAACTTATGTCTAAAATATCACCAACTAGGGAGTGGAGACCCTATGTTGGAAAAAAGACTAGGGAGTGGAGACCTTCTATCAAAAATATCATCAACTAGAGAGAGAAGACCCTACGTTGGAAAACCGACTAGGAAGTGGAGATCCTATGTCTAAAATATCATCAACTAGGGAGTGAAGACCCTATGTTGGAAAAGAGACTAGGGAGTGGAGACCCTATGTCTAAAATATCATCAATTAGGGTGTGGAGACCCTATGTTGGGGAAGAGACTAGGGAGTGGAGACCCTATGTCTAAAACAAAATCTACCAGGGAGTGGAGACCCTATGTTGGTAAAGCGATTAGGGAGTGGAGACCCTATGTCTAAAATAAAATGAACTAAGGAGTGGAGACCCTATGTAGAAAAAGCGAGTTGGGAGTGGAGACCCTATGTCTAAAATAAAATCATCTAGGGAGTGGAGAACCTATGTTGGAAAAGCGCCTAGGGAGTGGATACCCTATGTCTAAAATTAAATCAACTAGGGGATGGAGACCCTTTGTTCGAAAAGCTACTACGGAGTGGAGACCCTATGTCTAAAATAAAATCAACTAGGCAGAGGAGACCCTATGTTGAAAAAGCGACTATGGAGTGGAGACCCTATGTCTAGAACAAAATCAACCAGGGAGTGGAGGCCCTATGTTGGAAAAGCGATTAGGGAGTGTAGACCCTATGTCTAAAATAAAATGAAATAAGGAGTGGAGACCCTATGTTGAAAAAGCGACTTGGGAGTGGAGACCCTATTTCTAAAATAAAATCAACTAGGGAGTGGAGACCCTATGTTGGAAAAACGACTAGAAAATGGAGACCCTATGTCTAAAATAAAATAAACTAAGGAGTGGAGACCCTAAGTTGGAAAATCGACTACGGAGTGGAGACCCTATGTCTAAAATAAAATCAACTATGGGGAGGAGACCCTATGTTGTAAAAGCGACTAGGGAGTGGAGACCTTATGTCTAAAATAAAATCAACGAGGGAGTGGAGACCCTATGTTGGAAAAGCGACTAGGGAGTGGAGACCCTATGTCTAAAATACAATCAACTAGGGAGTGAAGACACTATGTTGGAAAAGTGACTAGGGAGTAGAGACCCTATGTCTAAAATATCATCAACTAGGGAGTGGAGACCCTATGTTGGAAAAGAGACTATGGATTGGAGACCCTATGCATAAAATTACATCAACAACGGTGTGGAGACCCTATGTTGGAAAACAGACTAGGGAGTGGCGAACCTCTGTCTAAAATATCATTAATTAGGGAGTGGAGACCCTATTTTGGAAAAGAGACTAGGGATTGGAGAACTTATGTCTAAAATATCACCAACTAGGGAGTGGAGACCCTATGTTGGAAAAAAGACTAGGGAGTGGAGACCCTATGCCTAAAATAAAATCAACTAGGGAGTGGAGACCCTCTGTTGGAAAAGCGACTAGGGAGTAGAGACCCTATGTCTAAAATACAATCAACTAGGGAGTGGAGACACAATGTTGGAAAAACGACTAGGGAGTAGAGACCCTATGTCTAAAATATCATCAACTAGGGAGTGGAGAGCCTAGGTTGGAAAAGATACTATGGATTGGAGACCCTATGTCTAAAATAACATCACCTAAGGAGTGGAGACCCTATGTTGGAAAAAAGACTAGGGAGTGGCGACCCTATGTCTAAAATATCATTAACTAGGTAGTGGAGACCCTATGTTGGAAAAGAGACTAGGGATTGGAGAACTTATGTCTAAAATATAATCAACGAGGGAGTGGAGATCCTATGTTGTAAAAAAGACTAGAGAGTGGCGACTCTATGTCAAAAATATCATCAACTAGGGAGAGAAGACCCTACGTTGGAAAAGAGACTAGGGAGTGGAGACCCTATGTCTAAAATATCATCAATTAGGGAGTGGAGACCCTATGTTGGAGAAGAGACTAGGGAGTGGAGACCCTATGTCTAAAACAAAATCAACCAGGAAGTGGAGACCCTATGTTGGAAAAGCGATTAGGGAGTGGAGACCCTATGTTTAAAATAAAATGAACTAAGGAGTGGAGACCCTATGTAGGAAAAGCGACTTGGGAGTGGAGACCCTATGTCTAAAATAAAATCAACTAGGGAGTGGAGGCCCTATGTCTAAAATATCATCAACTAGGGTGTGAAGACCCTATGTTGGAAAAGAGACAAGGGAGTGGAGACCCTATGTCTAAAATATCATCAATTAGGGAGTGAAAACCCTATGTTGGAGAAGAGACTAGGGAGTGGATACCCTATGTCTAAAACAAAATCAACTAGGGAGTGGAGACCCGATGTTGTAAAAGCGATTAGGGAGTGGAGACCCTATGTCTAAAATAAAATGAACTAAGGAGTGGAGACCCTATGTAGGAAAAGCGACTTGGGAGTGGAGACCCTATGTCTAAAATAAAATCAACTAGGGAGTGCAGGTCCTATGTCTAAAATAAAATCAATTAAGGAGTGAAGACCCTATGTTTGAAAAGTGACTAGGGAGTAAAGACCCTATGTTTAAAATATCATCAACTAGGGAGTGGAGACCCTATGTTGGATAATAGACTATGGATTGGAGACCCTATGTATAAAATCACATCAACAAGGGAGTGGAGACCCTATGTTGTAAAATAGACTAGGGAGTGGCGACCCTCTGTCTAAAATATCATTAACTAGGGAGTGGAGACCCTATTTTGGAAAAGAGACTAGGGATTGGAGAACTTATGTCTAAAATATCACCAACTAGGGAGTGGAGACCCTATGTTGGAAAAAAGACTAGGGAGTGGCGACCTTATGTCAAAAATATCATCAACTAGAGAGAGAAGACCCTACGTTGGAAAAGCGACTAGGAAGTGGAGATCCTATGTCTAAAATATCATCAACTAGGGAGTGAATACCCTATGTTGGAAAAGAGACTATGGATTGGAGACTCTATGTCTAAAATAATATCAACTAGGGAGTGGAGACCCTATGTTGGAAAAAAGACTAGGGAGTGACGACCCTTTGTCTAAAATATCATTAACTAGGGAGTGGAGACCCTATGTTGGAAAAGCGACTAGAAAATGGAGACCCTATGTCTAAAATAAAATAAACTAAGGAGTGGAGACCCTAAGTTGGAAAAGCGACTACGGAGTGGAGACCCTATGTCTAAAATAAAATCAACTATGGAGAGGAGACCCTATGTTGGAAAAGCGACTAGGGAGTGGAGACCCTATGTCTAAAATAAAATCAACGAGGGAGTGGAGACCCTATGTTGGAAAAGCGACTAGGGAGTGGAGACCCTATGTCTAAAATACAATCAACTAGGGAGTGGAGACACTATGTTGGAAAAGTGACTAGGGAGTAGAGACCCTATGTCTAAAATATCATCAACTAGGGAGTGGAGACCCTATGTTGGAAAAGAGACTATGGATTGGAGACCCTATGCATAAAATTACATCAACAACGGTGTGGAGACCCTATGTTGGAAAACAGACTAGGGAGTGGCGAACCTCTGTCTAAAATATCATTAATTAGGGAGTGGAGACCCTATTTTGGAAAAGAGACTAGGGATTGGAGAACTTATGTCTAAAATATCACCAACTAGGGAGTGGAGACCCTATGTTGGAAAAACGACTAGGGAGTGGAGACCCTATGTCTAAAATAAAATCAACTAGGGAGTGGAGACCCTATGTTGGAAAAGCGACTAGGGAGTAGAGACCCTATGTCTAAAATACAATCAACTAGGGAGTGGAGACACAATGTTGGAAAAGCGACTAGGGAGTAGAGACCCTATGTCTAAAATATCATCAACTAGGGAGTGGAGAGCCTAGGTTGGAAAAGATACTATGGATTGGAGACCCTATGTCTAAAATAACATCACCTAGGGAGTGGAAACCCTATGTTGGAAAAAAGACTAGGGAGTGGCGACCCTATGTCTAAAATATCATTAACTAGGTAGTGGAGACCCTATGTTGGAAAAGAGATTAGGGATTGGAGAACTTATGTCTAAAATATCATCAACGAGGGAGTGGAGATCCTATGTTGTAAAAAAGACTAGAGAGTGGCGACTCTATGTCAAAAATATCATCAACTAGGGAGAGAAGACCCTACGTTGGAAAAGAGACTAGGGAGTGGAGACCCTATGTCTAAAATATCATCAATTAGGGAGTGGAGACCCTATGTTGGAGAAGAGACTAGGGAGTGGAGACCCTATGTCTAAAACAAAATCAACCAGGAAGTGGAGACCCTATGTTGGAAAAGCGATTAGGGAGTGGAGACCCTTATGTCTAAAATAAAATGAACTAAGGAGTGGAGACCCTATGTAGGAAAAGCGACTTGGGAGTGGAGACCCTATGTCTAAAATAAAATCAACTAGGGAGTGGAGGCCCTATGTCTAAAATATCATCAACTAGGGTGTGAAGACCCTATGTTGGAAAAGAGACAAGGGAGTGGAGACCCTATGTCTAAAATATCATCAATTAGGGAGTGAAAACCCTATGTTGGAGAAGAGACTAGGGAGTGAAGACCCTATGTCTAAAACAAAATCAACTAGGGAGTGGAGACCCTATGTTGTAAATGCGATTAGGGAGTGGAGACCCTATGTCTAAAATAAAATGAACTAAGGAGTGGAGACCCTATGTAGGAAAAGCGACTTGGGAGTGGAGACCCTATGTCTAAAATAAAATCAACTAGGGAGTGCAGGTCCTATGTCTAAAATAAAATCAATTAAGGAGTGAAGACCCTATGTTTGAAAAGTGACTAGGGAGTAGAGACCCTATGTTTAAAATATCATCAACTAGGGAGTGGAGACCCTATGTTGGATAATAGACTATGGATTGGAGACCCTATGTATAAAATAACATCAACAAGGGAGTGGAGACCCTATGTTGTAAAACAGACTAGGGAGTGGCGACCCTCTGTCTAAAATATCATTAACTAGGGAGTGGAGACCCTATTTTGGAAAAGAGACTAGGGATTGGAGAACTTATGTCTAAAATATCACCAACTAGGGAGTGGAGACCCTATGTTGGAAAAAAGACTAGGGAGTGGCGACCTTATGTCAAAAATATCATCAACTAGAGAGAGAAGACCCTACGTTGGAAAAGCGACTAGGAAGTGGAGATCCTATGTCTAAAATATCATCAACTAGGGAGTGAAGACCCTATGTTGGAAAATAGACTATGGATTGGAGACTCTATATCTAAAATAATATGGAGACCCTATGTCTAAAATAAAATAAACTAAGGAGTGGAGACCCTATGTAGAAAAAGCGACTTGGGAGTGGAGACCCTATGTCTAAAATAAAATCATCTAAGGAGTGGAGACCCTATGTTGGAAAAGCACCTAGGGAGTGGAGACCCTATGTCTAAAATAAAATCAACTAGGGTATGGAGATCCTTTGTTCGAAAAGCTACTACGGAGTGGAGACCCTATGTCTAAAATAAAATCAACTAGGGAGAGGAGACCCTATGTTGAAAAAGCGACTATGTAATGAAGACCCTATGTCTAAAATAAAATCAACTAGGGAGTGGAGACCCTATGTTGGAAAAGCAACTAGGGAGTGGAGACCCTATGTCTAAAATACAATCAACTAGGGAGTGGAGACACAATGTTGGAAAAGCGACTAGGGAGTAGAGACCCTATGTCTAAAATATCATCAACTAGGGAGTGGAGACCCTAGGTTGGAAAAGAGACTATGGATTGGAGACCCTATTTCTAAAATAACATCATCTTGGGAGTGGAGACCCTATGTTGGAAAAAGACTAGGGAGTAGCGACCCTATGTCTAAAATATCATTAACTAGGTAGTGGAGACCCTATGTTGGAAAAAAGACTAGGGATTGGAGAACTTATGTCTAAAATATCATCAACTAGGGAGTGGAGATCCTATGTTGGAAAAGAGACTATGGATTGAAGACCCTATACATAAAATTACATCAACAACGGAGTGGAGACCCTACGTTGGAAAAGAGACTAGGGAGTGGAGACCCTATGTCTAAAATATCATCAATTAGGGAGTGGAGACCCTATGTTGGAGAATAGACTAGGGAGTGGAGACCCTATGTCTATACCAAAATCAACCAGGGAGTGGAGACCCTATTTCTAAAATAAAATGAACTAAGGAGTGGAGACCCTATGTCTAAAATAAAATCTACTAGGGAGTGGCGACCCTATGTTGGAAAAGGGACGATGGAGTGGAGACCTTATGTCTAAAATAAAACAAACAAAGGAGTGGAGACCCTATGTTGGAAAAGCGACTAGGGAGTGGAGACCCTATGTCTAAAATAAAATCTAGGGGATGGAGGTCCTTTGTTGGATAAGCGACTACGGAGTGGAGACCCTATGTCTAAAATAAAATCATTAACTAGGAAGTGGAGACCCTATGTTGGAGAAGAGACTAGGGAGTGGAGACCCTATGTCTAAAACAAAATCAATCAGGGAGTGGAGACCCTATGTTTGAAAAGCGATTAGGGAGTGGAGACCCTATGTCTAAAATAAAATGAACTAAGGAGTAGAGACCCTATGTAGGAAAAGCGACTTGGGAGTGGAGACCCTATGTCTAAAATAAAATCAACTAGGGAGTGGAGACCCTATGTCTAAAATAAAATCAACTAAGGAGTGGAGACCCTATGTTGGTAAAGCAACTAGGGAGTGGAGACCCTATGTCAAAAATAAAATCAACTAGGGAGTCGAGACCCTATGTTGGAAAAGCGACTAGGGAGTGGAGACCCTAAGTCTTTAATAAAATCAACTAGGGAGTGGAGACCCTGTGTTGGAAAAGCGACAATGGAATGGAGACCCAATGTTGGAAAAGAGACTCTGGATTGGAGATCCTATGTCTAAAATAACATCAACTAGGGAGTGGAACCCTATGTCTAAAACAAAATCAACCAGGGAGTGGAGACCCTATGTTTGAAAAACGATTAGGAAGTGGAGACCATATGTCTAAAATAAAATGAACTAGGGAGTGGAGACCCTATGTTGGAAAAGAGACTAGGGAGTGGAGACCCTATGTCTAAAATAAAATCAACTAGGGAGTGGAGACCCTATATCTAAAATAAAATCAACTAGGGAGTGGAGACCCTACGTTGGGAAAGATGACTAGGGAGTGGAGACTCTATGTCTAAAATAAAATCAACTAGGGAGTGGAGACCCTATGTTGGAAAAGCGACTAGGGAGTGGAGACCCTAAGTCTTTAATAAAATCAACTAGGGAGTGTAGACCCTGGGTTGGAAAAGTGACTATGGAGTGGAGACCCTATGTCTAAAATAAAAATAACTAAGTAGTGGAGACCCTAAGTTGGAAAAGCGACTACAGAGTGGAGACGCTATGTCTAAAATAAAATCAACTAGGGAGAGGAGACCCTATGTTTAAAAAGCGACTAGGGAGTGGAGACCCTATGTCTAAAATAAAATCAACTAGGGATTGGAGACCCTATGTTGGAAAAGCGACTAGGGAGTGGAGACCCTATGTCTAAAATACAATCAACTAGGGAGTGGAGAAAATATGTTGGAAAAACGACTAGGGAGTAGAGACCCTATGCCTAAAATATCATCAACTAGCGAGTGGAGACCCTATGTTGGAAAAGATACTATGGATTGGAGACCCTATGTCTAAAATAACAACAACTAGGGAGTGGAGACCCTATGTTGGAAAAGATACTAGGGGAGTGGCGATCCACTGTCTAAAATATCATTAACTAGGTAGTGGAGACCCTATGTCTAAAACAAAATCAACCAGGGAGTGGAGACCCTATGTTTGAAAAGCGATTAGGGAGTGGAGACCCTATGTCTAAAATAAAATGAACTAAGGAGTAGAGACCCTATGTAGGAAAAGCGACTTGGGAGTGGAGACCCTATGTCTAAAATAAAATCAACTAGGGAGTGGAGACCCTATGTCTAAAATAAAATCAACTAAGGAATGGAGACCCTATGTTGGAAAAGCGACTAGGGAGTGGAGATGCTATGTCTAAAATAAAATCAACTAAGGAGTGGAGATCCTATGTTGGAAAAGTGACTAGGGAATGGAGACCCTATATCTAAAAATAAAATCAACTTGGGAAAGGAGACCCTATGTTGAAAAAGCGACTAGAGAGTGGAGACCTTATGTCTAAAATAAAACCAACTAGGGAGTAAAGACGCTATATTGGAAACATGACTAGGGAGTGAAGACCCTATGTGGGAAAAGAGACTAGCGAGTGGAGACCCTATGTCTAAAATAAAACCAACTAAGGAGTGGAGACCCTATGTCTAAAATAAAATCAACTAGGAGTGGAGACCCTATGTCTAAAATAAAATCAACTAAGGAATGGAGACCCTATGTTGGAAAAGCGACTAGGGAGTGGAGACCCTATGTCTAAAATAAAATCAACTAAGGAGTGGAGATCCTATGTTGGAAAAGCGACTAGGGAATGGAGACCCTATGTCTAAAAATAAAATCAACTTGGGAAAGGAGACCCTTTGTTGAAAAAGCGACTAGAGAGTGGAGACCTTATGTCTAAAATAAAACCAACTAGGGAGTAGAGACGCTATGTTGGAAAAATCGACTAGGGAGTGGAGACCCTATGTTGGAAAAGAGACTAGGGAGTGGAGACCCTATGTCTAAAATAAAATCAACTGAGTGGAGACCCTATGTCTAAAATAAAATCAACTAGGGAGTGGAGACCCTATGTTTGAAAAGTTACTAGGGAGTGGATACAATATGTAGGAAAAGCGACTAGGGAATGGAGACCCTATGTCTAAAATACAATCAACTATTGAGTGGAGACCCTATGTCTAAAATAAATCAACTAAGGAGTGGAGACTCTATGTTGGAAAAGCGACTAGGGAGTGGAGACCTTATGTTGGAAAAGCGACTAGGGAGTGAACACCCTTTGTCTAAGATAAAATCAACTAAGGAATGGAGACCCTATGTTGGAAAAGCGACTTGGGAGTGGAAACCCTATGTCTAAAATAAAATCAACTAATGAGCTGAGATCCTATGTTGGAAAAGAGACTAGGGAGTAGAGACCCTATGTCTAAAATAAAATCAACTATGGAGTGGAGAACATATGTTGGAAAAATGACTAGGGAGTGGAGACCCTATGTCTAATATAAAATTAACTAAGGATTGGAGACACTATGTTGGAAAATCAACTAGGGAGTGGAGACCCTATGTCTAAAATAAAATCAACTAAGGAATGGAGACCCTATGTTGGAAAAGCGACTAGGGAGTGGAGACCCTATGTCTAAAATAAAATCAACTAAGGAGTGGAGATCCTATGTTGGAAAAGCGACTAGGGAATGGAGACCCTATGTCTAAAAATAAAATCAACTTGGGAAAGGACACCCTATGTTGAAAAAGCGACTAGAGAGTGGAGACCTTATGTCTAATATAAAACCAACTAGGGAGTAGAGACCCTATATTGGAAAAGCGACTAGGGAGTGGAGCCCCTATGTTGGAAAAGCGACTAGGGAGTGGAGACCCTATGTCTAAAATAAAATCAACTAAGGAATGGAGACTTTTCCAACTAGGGAGTGGAGACCCTATGTCTAAAATAAAATCAACTAAGGAGTGGAGACAGTATGTTGGAAAAGCGACTAGGGAGTGTATACCCTATGTCTAAAATAAAATCAACTAAGGAGTGAAGACCCTATGTTGGGAAAGCGACTAGGGACTGGAGACCCTATGTCTAAAATAAAATCAACTAAGGAGTGAAGACCCTATGTTGGAAAAGCGACTAGGAAGTGTAGACCCCATGTCTTAAATAAAATCAACAAAGGAGTGGAGACCCTATGTTGGAAAAGCGACTAGAGAGTGGAGACCCTATGTCTAAAATAAAATCAACTAGGGAGAGGAGACCCTATGTTGAAAAAGCGACTAGGGAGTGGAGAACTTATGTCTAAAATAAAACCAACTAGGGAGTAGAGACCTTATGTTGGAAAAGCGACTAGGGAATGGAGACCCTATGTTGGAAAAGAGACTAGGGTGTGGAGACCCCATGTCTAAAACAAAATCAACTAAGGATTGGAGACAGTATGTTGGAAAAGAGACTAGGGAGTGTATACCCTATGTCTAAAATAAAATCAACTAAGGAGTGGAGACCCTATGTTGGGAAAGCGACTAGGGAGTGGAGACCCTATGTCTAAAATAAAATCAACTAAGGAGTGGAGACCCTATGTTGGAAAAGCGACTAGGGAGTGGAGAACCTATGTCAAAAATAAAATCAACTAAGGAGTGAAGACCCTATGTTGGAAAAGCGACTAGGAAGTGTAGACCCTATGTCTTAAATAAAATCTACTAAGGAGTGGAGACCCTATGTTGGAAAAGTGACTAGGGAGTGGAGACCCTATGTCTAAAATAAATACAACTAGGGAGTGGAGACCCTATGTTGGAAAACCGACTAGGGAGTGGAGACCCTATGTCTAAAATTAAATCAACTAGAGAGTGGAGAACCTATGTTGGAAAAGCTACTAGGGAGTGGAGACCCTATGTCTAAAATAAAATCAACTAGGGAGTGGAGACCCTATGTTGAAAAAGCGACTATGAAGTGGAGACCCTATGTCTAAAGTAAAATCAACTATTTAGTGGAGACCCTATGTTGAATAATCAACTCTGGAGTGGAGAGCCTATGTTGGAAAAGCGACTAGGGAGTGGAGACCCTATGTCAAAAATAAAATCAAGTAGGGAGTGGAGTCGCTATGTTGGAAAAGTGACTAGGGAATGGAGACTCTATGTCAAAAAATAAAATCAACTAGGGAGAGGAGCCCCTACGTTGGAAAAGCGACTAGAGAGTTGAAACCCTATGTTTAAAATATAATCAACTAAGAAGTGGAGACAGTAAGTTGGAAAAGCAACTAGGGAGTGGAGACCCTATGTCTAAAATAAAATCAGGTAGAGAGTGGAGAACCTATGTTGGAAAACGACTAGGGAGTGGAGACCATATGTCTAAAATAAAATCAAATAAGGAATGGAGACCCTATGTTTGAAAAGAGACTAGGAAGTCGAGACCCGATGTCTAAAATAAAATCAACTAGGGAGTGGAGACCCTATTTTGGAAAAGCGACTAGGGAGTGGAGACCCTATGTCTAAAATTAAATTAACTAAGGAGTGGAGACCCGATGTTGGAAATGCGACTAGGGAGTGGAGACCCTATGTCAAAAACAAGATCAACTAGGAAGTGGAGACCCTATGTTGAAAAAGCGACTAGGGAGTGGAGACCTTATGTCTAAAATAAAATCAACTAGGGAGTGGAGACCCTATATTGGAAAAGTGACTAGGGAGTGGAGACCCTATGTCTAAAATAAAATAAACTAGGGAGTGGAGACCCTATATTGGAAAAGCGACTAGGGAATTGAGACCCTATGTCTAAAAATAAAATCAACTAGGGAAAGGAGACCCTATGTTGAAAAAGCGATGATGGAGTGTATACCCTATGTCTAAAATAAAATCAACTAAGGAGTGGAGACCCTATGTTGGGAAAGCGACTAGGGAGTGGAGACCCTATGTCTAAAATAAAATCAACTAAGGAGTGGAGACCCTATGTTGGAAAAGCGACTAGGGAGTGGAGAACCTATGTCTAAAATAAAATCAACTAAGGAGTGGAGACCCTATGTTGGAAAAGCGACTAGGGAGTGCAGAACCTATGTCTCAAATAAAATCAACTAAGGAGTGGAGACCCTATGTTGGAAAAGCGACTAGGGAGTGTAGACCCTATGTCTAAAATAAAATCAACTAAGGAGTGGAGACCCTATGTTTGAAAAGCGACTAGGGAGTGGAGACCCTATGTCTAAAATAAAATCAACTAGGGAGTGGAGACCCTATGTTGGAAAAGCGACTAGGGAGTGGAGACCCTATGTCTAAAATTAAATCAACTAGAGAGTGGAAATCCTATGTTGGAAAAGCGACTAGGGAGTGGAGACCCTATGTCTAAAATAAAATCAACTAGGGAGTGGAGACCCTATGTTGAAAAAGCGACTATGGAGTGGAGACCCTATGTCTAAAGTAAAATCAACTATGGAGTGGAGACCCTATGTTGGAAAATCAACTATGGAGTGGAGACCCTATGTCTAAAATAAAATCAACTAGGGAGTGGAGACCCTATATTGGAAAAGCGACTAGGGAATTGAGACCCTATGTCTAAAAATAAAATCAACTAGGGAAAGGAGACCCTATGTTGAAAAAGCGACGATGGAGTGGAGACCTTATGTCTAAAACAAAACCAACTAGGGAGTAGAGACCTTATGTTGGAAAAATGACTAGGGAATGGAGACCCTATGTCTGAAAATAAAATCAACTTGGGAGAGGAGACCCTATGTTGAAAAAGCAACTAGGGAGTGGAGAACTTATGTCTAAAATAAAACCAACTAGGGAGTAGAGACCTTATGTTGGAAAAGCGACTAGGGAGTGAAGAACCTATGTTGGAAGAACGACTAGGGAGTGGAGACCCTATGTCTAAAACAAAATCAACTAAGGAGTGGAGACAGTATGTTGGAAAAGCGACTAGGGAGTATATACCCTATGTCTAAAATAAAATCAACTAAGGAGTGGAGACCCTATGTTGGGAAAGCGACTAGGGAGTGGAGACCCTATGTCTAAAATAAAATCAACTAAGGAGTGGAGACCCTATGTTGGAAAAGCGACTAGGGAGTGGAGAACCTATGTCTAAAATAAAATCAACTAATGAGTGGAGACCCTATGTTGGAAAAGCGACTAGGGAGTGTAGACCCTATCTTTAAAATAAAATCAACTAAGGAGTGGAGACCCTATGTTGGAAAAGAGACTAGGGAGTGGAGACCCTATGTCTAAAATAAAATCAACTAGGGAGTGGAGACCTTATGTTGGAAAAGCGACTAGGGAGTGGAGACCCTATGTCTAAAATTAAATCAACTAGAGAGTGGAGAACCTATATTGGAAAAGCGACTAGGGAGTGGAGACACTATGTCTAAAATAAAATCAACTAGGGAGTGGAGACCGTATGTTGAAAAAGCGACTATGAAGTGGAGACCCTATGTCTAAAGTAAAATCAACTATGGAGTGGAGACCCTATGTTGGAAAATCAACTATGGAGTGGAGACCCTATGTTGGAAAATCAACTATGGAGTGGAGACCCTATGTTGGAAAAGCGACTAGGGAGTGGAGACCCTATGTAAAAAATAAAATCAAGTAGGGAGTGGAGACGCTATGTTGGTAAAGCGACTAGGGAATGGAGACTCTATGTCAAAAAATAAAATCAACTAGGGAGAGGAGCCCTTACGTTGTAAAAGCGACTAGGGAGTTGAGACCCTATGTTTAAAATATAATCAACTAAGAAGTGGAGACAGTAAGTTGGAAAAGCAACTGGGGAGTGGAGACCCTATGTCTAAAATAAAATCAACTAGAGAGTGGAGAACCTATGTTGGAAAAACGGCTAGGGAGAGGAGACCATATGTCTAAAATAAAATCAAATAAGGAGTGGAGACCCTATGTTGGAAAAGAGACTAGGGAGTGGAGACACGATGTCTAAAATAAAATCAACTAGGGAGTGGAGACCCTATGTTGTAAAAGCGACTAGGGAGTGGAGACCCTATGTCTAAAATTAAATCAACTAAGGAGTGGAGACCCGATGTTGGAAATGCGACTAGGGAATGGAGACCCTATGTCTAAAATAACATCAACTAGGGAGTAGAGACCCTATATTGGAAAAGAGACTAGGGAGTGGAGACCCTATGTCTAAAATAAAATCAACTAGGGAGTGGAGACCCTATATTGGAAAAGAGACTAGGGAGTGGAGACCCTATGTCTAAAAATAAAATCAACTAGGGAAAGGAGACAGTATGTTGAAAAAGCGATGATGGAGTGTATACCCTATGTCTAAAATAAAATCAACTAAGGAGTGGAGACCCTATGTTGGGAAAGCAACTAGGGAGTAGAGACCCTATGTCTAAAATAAAATCAACTAAGGAGTGGAGACCCTATGTTGGAAAAGCGACTAGGGAGTGGAGAACCTATGTCTAAAATAAAATCAACTAAGGAGTGGAGACCCTATGTTGGAAAAGCGACTAGGGAGTGCAGAACCTAAGTCTCAAATAAAATCAACTAAGGAGTGGAGACCCTATGTTGGAAAAGCGACTAGGGAGTGTAGACCCTATGTCTAAAATAAAATCAACTAGGGAGTGGAGACCCTATGTTGGAAAAGCGACTAGGGAGTGGAGACCCTATGTCTAAAATTAAATCAACTAGAGTGTGGAAATCCTATGTTGGAAAAGTGACTAGGGAGTGGAGACCCTATGTCTAAAATAAAATCAACTAGGGAGTGAAGACCCTATGTTGAAAAAGCGACTATGGAGTGGAGACCCTATGTCTAAAGTAAAATCAACTATGGAGTTGAGACCCTATGTTGGAAAATCAACTATGGAGTTGAGACCCTATGTTGGAAAAGCGACTAGGGAGTAGAGACCCTATGTCAAAAATAAAATCAAGTAGGGAGTGGAGACGCTATGTTGGAAAAGTGACTAGGGAATGGAGACTCTATGTCAAAAAATAAAATCAACTAGGGAGAGGAGCCCCTAGGTTGTAAAAGAGACTAGGGAGTTGAGACCCTATGTTTAAAATATAACCAACTAAGAAGTGGAGACAGTAAGTTGGAAAAGCAACTAGGGAGTGGAGACCCTATGTCTAAAATAAAATCAACTAGAGAGTGGAGAACCTATGTTGGAAAAACGACTAGGGAGTGGAGACCATATGTCTAAAATAAAATCAAATAAGGAGTGGAGACCCTATGTTGGAAAAGAGACTAAGGAGTGGAGACCCGATGTCTAAAATAAAATCAACTAGGGAGTGGAGACCCTATGTCTAAAATTTAATCAACTAGAGAGTGGAGAACCTATGTTGGAAAAGCGACTAGGGAGTGGAGACCCTATGTCTAAAATAAAATCAACTAGGGAGTGGAGACCCTATATTGGAAAAGCGACTAGGGAGTGGAGACCCGATGTCTAATATAAAATCAACTAGGGAGTGGAGACCGTATGTTGAAAAAGCGACTATGAAGTGGAGACCCTATGTCTAAAGTAAAATCAACTATGGAGTGGAGACCCTATGTTGGAAAATCAACTATGGAGTGGAGACCCTATGTTGGAAAAGAGACTAGGTAGTGGAGACCCGATGTCTAAAATAAAATCAACTAGGGAGTGGAGACCCTATGTTGGAAAAGCGACTAGGGAGTGGAGACCCTATGTCTAAAATTAAATCAACTAGAGAGTGGAGAACCTATGTTGGAAAAGCGACTAGGGAGTGGAGACCCTATGTCTAAAATAAAATCAACTAGGGAGTAGAGACTCTATGTTGAAAAAGCGACTAGGGAGTGGAGACCCTATGTCTAAAATAAAATCAACTATGGAGTGGAGGCCCTACGTTGGAAAATCAACTATGGAGTGGAGACCCTATGTCTAAAAATAAAATCAACTAGGGAAAGGATACCCCATGTTGAAAAAGCGACGATGGAGTGGAGACCTTATGTCTAAAATAAAACCAACAAGGGAGTAGAGACCCATGTTGGAAAAATGACTAGGGAATGGAGACCCTATGTCTAAAAATAAAATCAACTAGGGAGAGGAGACCCTATGTTGAAAAAGCGACTAGGGAGTGGAGAACATATGTCTAAAATAAAACCAACTAGGGAGTAGAGACCTTATGTTGGAAAAGTGACTAGTGAGTGAAGATCCTATGTTGGAAAAGCGACTAGGGAGTGGAGACCCTATGTGTAAAAAAAATCAACTAAGGAGTGGAGACAGTATGTTGGAAAAGCGACTAGGGAGTGTATACCCCATGTCTAAAATAAAATCAACTAAGGAGTGGGGACCCTATGTTGGGAAAGCGACTAGGGAGTCGAGACCCTATGTCTAAAATAAAATCAACTAAGGAGTGGAGACCCTATGTTGGAAAAGTGACTAGGGAGTGGAGACCCTATGTCTAAAATAAAATCAACTAGGGAGTGGAGACCCTATGTCTAAAATTTAATCAACTAGAGAGTGGAGAACCTATGTTGGAAAAGCGACTAGGGAGTGGAGACCCTATGTCTAAAATAAAATCAACTAGGGAGTGGAGACCCTATGTTGAAAAAGCGACTATGAAGTGGAGACCCTATGTCTAAAGTAAAATCAACTATGGAGTGCAGACCCTATGTTGGAAAATCAACAATGGGGTGGAGACCCTATGTCTAAAATAAAATCAACTAGGGAGTGGAGACCCTATGTCTAAAATTTAATCAACTAGAGAGTGGAGAACCTATGTTGGAAAAGCGACTAGGGAGTGGAGACCCTATGTCTAAAATAAAATCAACTAGGGAGTGGAGACCCTATGTCTAAAATTTAATCAACTAGAGAGTGGAGAACCTATGTTAGAAAAGTGACTAGGAGTGGAGAACCTATGTCTAAAATAAAATCAACTAAGGAGTGGAGACCCTATTTTGGAAAAGCGACTAGGGAGTGTAGACCCTATATCTAAAATAAAATCAACTAAGGAGTGGAGACCCTATGTTGGAAAAGTGACTAGGGAGTGGGGACCCTATGTCTAAAATAAAATCAACTAGGGAGTGGAGACCCTATGTCTAAAATTTAATCAACTAGAGAGTGGAGAACCTATGTTGGAAAAGCGACTAGGGAGTGGAGACCCTATGTCTAAAATAAAATCAACTAGGGAGTGGAGACCCTATGTTGAAAAAGCGACTATGAAGTGGAGACCCTATGTCTAAAGTAAAATCAACTATGGAGTGCAGACCCTATGTTGGAAAATCAACAATGGGGTGGAGACCCTATGTTGGAAAAGCGACTAGGGAGTGGAGACCCGATGTCTAAAATAAAATCAACTAGGGAGTGGAGACCGTATGTTGAAAAAGCGACTATGAAGTGGAGACCCTATGTCTAAAGTAAAATCAACTATGGAGTGGAGACCCTATGTTGGAAAATCAACTATGGAGTGGAGACCCTATGTTGGAAAAGAGACTAGGTAGTGGAGACCCGATGTCTAAAATAAAATCAACTAGGGAGTGAAGACTCTATGTTGGAAAAGCGACTAGGGAGTGGAGACCCTATGTCGAAAATTAAATCAACTAAGGAGTGGAGACCCGATGTTGGAAATGCGACTAGGGAGTGGAGAACCTATGTCTAAAATAAAATCAACTAGGGAGTAGAGACCCTATATTGAAAAAGCGACTAGGGATCGGAGACCCTATATCTAAAATAAAATCAACTAGGGAGTGGGGACCCTATATTGAAAAAGCGACTAGGGAGTGGAGACCCTATGTCTAAAATAAAATCAACTAGGGAGTGGAGACCCTATGTCTAAAATTTAATCAACTAGAGAGTGGAGAACCTATGTTGGAAAAGCAACTAGGGAGTGGAGACCCTATGTCTAAAATAAAATCAACTA
Source organism: Nicotiana tabacum (assembly GCF_000715075.1). Taxonomy (NCBI): domain Eukaryota; kingdom Viridiplantae; phylum Streptophyta; class Magnoliopsida; order Solanales; family Solanaceae; genus Nicotiana; species Nicotiana tabacum. The sequence goes on along the minus strand of NC_134094.1, from coordinate 67,087,411 downwards.
GGGAGTGGAGACCCTATATTGGAAAAGCGACTAGGGAATTGAGACCCTATGTCTAAAAATAAAATCAACTAGGGAAAGGAGACCCTATGTTGAAAAAGCGACGATGGAGTGGAGACCTTATGTCTAAAATAAAACCAACTAAGGAGTAGAGACCGTATGTTGGAAAAACGACTAGGGAATGGAGACCCTATGTCTAATATTAAATCAACTAAGGAGTGGAGACCCGATGTTGGAAAGGAGACTAGGGAGTGGAGACCCTATGTCTAAAATAAAATCAACTAGGGAGTAGAGACCCTATATTGGAAAAGCGACTAGGGAGTGGAGACCCTATGTCTAAAATAAAATCAACTAGGGAGTGGAGACCCTATATTGGAAAAGCGACAAGGGAATTGAGACCCTATGTCTAAAAATAAAATCAACTAGGGAAAGGAGACCCTATGTTGAAAAAGCGACGATGGAGCGGAGACCTTATGTCTAAAATTAAACCAACTAAGGAGTAGAGACCGTTTGTTGGAAAAACGACTAGGGAATGGAGACCCTATGTCTAAAAATAAAATCAACTAGGAAGAAGAGACCCTATGTTGAAAAAGCGACTAAGGAGTGGAGAACTTATGTCTAAAATAAAACCAACTAGGGAGTAGAGACCTTATGTTGGAAAAGCGACTAGTGAGTGAAGACACTATGTTGGAAAAGCGACTAGGGAGTGGAGACCCTATGTCTAAAACAAAATCAACTAAGGAGTGGAGGCAATATGTTGGAAAAGCGACTAGGGAGTGTATACCCTAAAATCAACTAAGGAGTGGAGACCCTATGTTAGAAAAGCGACTAGGGAGTGGAGAACCTATGTCTAAAATAAAATCAACTATGGAGTGGAGACCCTATGTTGGAAAAGAGACTAGGTCGTGGAGACCCGATGTCTAAAATAAAATCAACTAGGGAGTGGAGACCCTATGTTGGAAAAGCGACTAGGGAGTGGAGACCCTATGTCTAAAATAAAATCAACTTGGGAGTGGAGACCCTATGTCTAAAATTTAATCAATTAGAGAGTGGAGAACCTATGTTGGAAAAGTGACTAGGGAGTGGAGACCCTATGTCTAAAATAAAATCAACTAGGGAGTGGAGACCCTATGTCGAAAAAGCGACTATGAAGTGGAGACCCTATGTCTAAAGCAAAATCAACTATGGAGTGGAGACCCTATGTTGGAAAATCAACAATGGAGTGGAGACCCTATGTTGGAAAAGCGACTAGGGAGTGGAGACCCGATGTCCAATATAAAATCAACTAGGGAGTGGAGATCGTATGTTGAAAAAGCGACTATGAAGTGGAGACCATATGTCTAAAGTAAAATCAACTATGGAGTGGAGACCCTATGTTGGAAAATCAACTATGGAGTGGAGACCCTATGTTGGAAAAGAGACTAGGTAGTGGAGACCCGATGTCTAAAATAAAATCAACTAGGGAGTGGAGACCCTATGTTGGAAAAGCGACTAGGGAGTGGAGACCCTATGTCTAAAATAAAATCAACTAAGGAGTGGAGACCCTATGTTGGAAATGCGACTAGGGAGTGGAGACTCTATGTCTTAAATAAAATCAATTAGGGAGTGGAGACCCTATTTTGGAAAAGCGACTAGGGAGTGTAGACCCTATGTTTAAAATAAAATCAACTAAGGAGTGGAGACCCTATGTTTGAAAAGCGACTAGGGAGTGGAGACCCTATGTCTAAAATAAAATCAACTAGGGAGTGGAGACCCTATGTCTAAAATTTAATAAACTAGAGAGTGGAGAACCAATGTTTGAAAAGCGACTAGGGAGTGGAGACCCTATGTCTAAAATAAAATCAACTAGGGAGTGGAGACCCTATGTTGAAAAAGCGACTATGAAGTGGAGACCCTATGTCTAAAGTAAAATAAACTATGGAGTGGAGACCCTATGTTGGAAAATCAAGAATGGGGTGGAGACCCTATGTTGGAAAAGCGACTAGGGAGTGGAGACCCGATGTCTAAAATAAAATCAACTAAGGAGTGGAGACCGTATGTTGAAAAAGCGACTATGAAGTGGAGACCCTATGTTTAAAGTAAAATCAACTATGGAGTGGAGACCCTATGTTGGAAAATCAACTATGGAGTGGAGACCCTATGTTGGAAAAGAGACTAGGTAGTGGAGACCCGATGTCTAAAATAAAATCAACTAGGAAGTGAAGACTCTATGTTGGAAAAGCGACTAGGGAGTGGAGACCCTATGTCTAAAATTAAATAAACTAAGGAGTGGAGACCCGATGTTGGAAATGCGACTAGGGAGTGGAGAACCTATGTCTAAAATAAAATCAACTAGGGAGTAGAAACCCTATATTGGAAAAGCGACTAGGGAGTGGAGACCCTATGTCTAAAATAAAATCAACTAGGGAGTGGGGACCCTATATTGGAAAAGTGACTAGGGAATTGAGACCTTATGTCTAAAAATAAAATCAACTAGGGAAAGGAGACCCTATGATGAAAAAGCGACGATGGAGTGGAGACCCTATGTCTAAAATAAAATCAACTAGGGAGTGGAGAACCTATGTTGGAAAAGCGACTAGGGAGAGGAGACCCTATGTCTAAAATAAAATCAACTAGGGAGTGGAGACCGTATGTTGAAAAAGCGACTATGAAGTGGAGACCCTATGTCTAAAGTAAAATCAACTATGGAGTGGAGACCCTATGTTGGAAAATCGACTATGGAGTGGAGACCCTATGTTGGAAAAGAGACTAGGTAGTGGAGACCCGATGTCTTAAATAAAATCAACTAGGGAGTGGAGACCCTATGTTGGAAAAGCGACTAGGGAGTGGAGACCCTATGTCTAAAATTAAATCAACTAGAGAGTGGAGAACCTATGTTGGAAAAACGACTAGGGAGTGGAGACCCTATATCTAAAATAAAATCAACTAGGGAGTAGAGACTCTATGTTGAAAAAGCGACTAGGGAGTGGAGACCCTATGTCTAAAATAAAATCAACTATGGAGTGGAGACCCTATGTTGGAAAATCAACTATGGAGTGGAGACCCTATGTCTAAAAATAAAATCAACTAGGGAAAGGATACCCTATGTTGAAAAAGCAACGATGGAGTGGAGACCTTATGTCTAAAATAAAACCAACAAGGGAGTAGAGACCCTATGTTGGAAAAATGACTAGGGAATGGAGACCCTATGTCTAAAAATAAAATCAACTAGGGAGAGGAGATCCTATGTTGAAAAAGCGACTAGGGAGTGGAGAACATATGTCTAAAATAAAACCAACTAGGGAGTAGAGACCTTATGTTGGAAAAGCGACTAGTGAGTGAAGATCCTATGTTGGAAAAGCGACTAGGGAGTGGAGACCCTATGTGTAAAAAAAATCAACTAAGGAGTGGAGACAGTATGTTGGAAAAACGACTAGGGAGTGTATACCCCATGTCTAAAATAAAATCAACTAAGGAGTGGGGACCCTATGATGGGAAAGCGACTAGGGAGTCGAGACCCTATGTCTAAAATAAAATCAACTAAGGCGTGGAGACCCTATGTTGGAAAAGCGACTATGGAGTGGAGAACCTATGTCTAAAATAAAATCAACTAAGGAGTGGAGACCCTATTTAGGAAAAGCGACTAGGGAGTGTAGACCCTATGTCTAAAATAAAATCAACTAAGGAGTGGAGACCCTATGTTTGAAAAGCGACTAGGGAGTGGAGACCCTATGTCTAAAATAAAATCAACTAGGGAGTGGAGACCCTATGTCTAAAATTTAATAAACTAGAAAGTGGAGAACCAATGTTTGAAAAGCGACTAGGTAGTGGAGACCCTATGTCTAAAATAAAATCAACTAGGGAGTGGAGACCCTATGTTGAAAAAGCGACTATGAAGTGGAGACCCTATGTCTAAAGTAAAATAAACTATGGAGTGGAGACCCTATGTTGGAAAATCAAGAATGGGGTGGAGACCCTATGTTGGAAAAGCGACTAGGGAGTGGAGACCCGATGTCTAAAATAAAATCAACTAAGGAGTGGAGACCGTATGTTGAAAAAGCGACTATGAAGTGGAGACCCTATGTTTAAAGTAAAATCAACTATGGAGTGGAGACCCTATGTTGGAAAATCAACTATGGAGTGGAGACCCTATGTTGGAAAAGAGACTAGGTAGTGGAGACCCGATGTCTAATATAAAATCAACTAGGGAGTGAAGACTCTATGTTGGAAAAGCGACTAGGGAGTGGAGACCCTATGTCTAAAATTAAATAAACTAAGGAGTGGAGACCCGATGTTGGAAATGCGACTAGGGAGTGGAGAACCTATGTCTAAAATAAAATCAACTAGGGAGTAGAAACCCTATATTGGAAAAGCGACTAGGGAGTGGAGACCCTATGTCTAAAATAAAATCAACTAGGGAGTGGGGACCCTATATTGGAAAAGTGACTAGGGAATTGAGACCTTATGTCTAAAAATAAAATCAACTAGGGAAAGGAGACCCTATGATGAAAAAGCGACGATGGAGTGGAGACCCTATGTCTAAAATAAAATCAACTAGGGAGTGGAGAACCTATGTTGGAAAAGCGACTAGGGAGAGGAGACCCTATGTCTAAAATAAAATCAACTAGGGAGTGGAGACCGTATGTTGAAAAAGCGACTATGAAGTGGAGACCCTATGTCTAAAGTAAAATCAACTATGGAGTGGAGACCCTATGTTGGAAAATCGACTATGGAGTGGAGACCCTATGTTGGAAAAGAGACTAGGTAGTGGAGACCCGATGTCTTAAATAAAATCAACTAGGGAGTGGAGACCCTATGTTGGAAAAGCGACTAGGGAGTGGAGACCCTATGTCTAAAATTAAATCAACTAGAGAGTGGAGAACCTATGTTGGAAAAACGACTAGGGAGTGGAGACCCTATATCTAATATAAAATCAACTAGGGAGTAGAGACTCTATGTTGAAAAAGCGACTAGGGAGTGGAGACCCTATGTCTAAAATAAAATCAACTATGGAGTGGAGACCCTATGTTGGAAAATCAACTATGGAGTGGAGACCCTATGTCTAAAAATAAAATCAACTAGGGAAAGGATACCCTATGTTGAAAAAGCGACGATGGAGTGGAGACCTTATGTCTAAAACAAAACCAACTAGGGAGTAGAGACCCTATGTTGGAAAAGCGACTAGGGAGTGGAGACCCTATGTCTAAAATTAAATCAACTAGAGAGTGGAAATCCTATGTTGGAAAAGCGACTAGGGAGTGGAGACCCTATGTCTAAAATAAAATCAACTAGGGAGTGAAGACCCTATGTTGAAAAAGTGACTATGGAGTGGAGACCCTATGTTGGAAAAGCGACTAGGGAGTGGAGACCCTATGACAAAAATAAAATCAAGTAGGGAGTGAAGACCCTATGTTGGAAAAGCGACTAGGGAGTGGAGACCCTATGTCTAAAATAAAATCAACTAGGGAGTGGAGAACCTATGTTGGAAAAGCGACTAGGGAGAGGAGACCCTATGTCTAAAATAAAATCAACTAGGGAGTGGAGACCCTATGTTGAAAAAGCCACTATGAAGTGGAGACCCTATATCTAAAGTAAATTCAACTATGGAGTGGAGACCCTATGTTGGAAAATCAACTATGGAGTGGAGACCCTATGTTGGAAAAGCGACTAGGGAGAGGAGACCCTATGACAAAAATAAAATCAAGTAGGGAGTGGAGACGCTATGTTGGAAAAGCGACTAGGGAATGGAGACTCTATGTCAAAAAATAAAATCAACTAGGGAGAGGAGCCCCTACATTGTAAAAGCGACTAGGGAGTTGAGACCCAATGTTTAAAATATAATCAACTAAGAAGTGGAGACAGTAAGTTGGAAAAGCAACTAGGGAGTGGAGACCCTATGTCTAAAATAAAATCAACTAGAGAGTGGAGAACCTATGTTTGAAAAACGACCCGGGAGTGGAGACCATATGTCTAAAATAAAATCAAATAAGGAGTGGAGACCCGATGTCTAAAATAAAATCAACTAGGGAGTGGAGACCCTATGTTGGAAAAGCGAATAGGGAGTGGAGACTCTATGTCTAAAATTAAATCAACTATGGAGTGGAGACCCGATGTTGGAAATGCGACTAGGCAGTGGAGACCCTATGTCTAAAATAAGATCAACTAGGGAGTGGAGACCCTATGTTGAAAAAGCGACTAGGGAGTGGAGACCCTCTGTCTAAAATAAAATCAACTAGGGAGTGGAGACCCTATGTTGAAAAAACGACTAGGGAGTGGAGACCCTATGTCTAAAGTAAAATCAAGTATGGAGTGGTGACCCTATGTTGAAAAAGCGACTAAGGAGTTTATACCCTATGTCTAAAATAAAATCAACTGAGGAGTGGAGACCCTATGTCTAAAATAAAATCAACTAAGGAGTGGAGACCCTATGTTGGAAAAGCGACTACGGAGTGGAGACCCTATGTCTAAAATAAAATAAACTAGGGAGTGGAGACCCTATGTTCGAAAAGCGACTAGGGAGTCGAGACCCTATGTCTAATAAAAAATCAACTAGGGAGTGGAGACCCTGTATTAGAATAGAGACTAGGGAGTGGAGACCCGATGTCTAAAATAAAATCAACTATGGAGTGGAGACCCTATGTTGGAAAAGCGACTAGGGAGTGGTAACCCTATGTTTAAAATAATAAAATCAACTAGGGAGTGGAGATCCTATGTTGTAAAAATGACTAGGGAGTGGAGACCCTATGTACTAAATCAAATCAACTAAGTAGTGGAGACCCGATGTTGGAAATGTGACTAGGAAGTGGAGAACCTATGTCTAAAATAAAATCATCTAGGGAGTGGAGACCCTATGTCTAAAATAAAATCAACTAGGGAGTGGAGACCCTATGTTGGAAAAGTGACTAGGGAGTGGGGACCCTATATCTAAAATAAAATCAACTAGGGTGTAGAGACCTTATATTGGAAAAGCGACTAGGGAGTGAAGACCCTATGTCTAAAATAAAATCAATTAGGCAGTGGAGACCCTATGTCGGAAAAGCGACTAGGGAGTGGAGACCCTATGTCTAAAATTAAATCAACTAAGAAGTGGAGACCCGATGTTGGAAAAGCGACTAGAAAGTGGAGACCCTATGTCTAAAAAAAATCAACTAGGGAGTGGAGACCCTATGTTGGAAAAGCGACTAGGGAGTGCAGACCCTATGTCTAAAATAAAATCAACTAGGGAGTGGAGATCTTATGTTGGTAAAAGATACTAGGGAGTGGAGACCCTATGTTGAAAAAGCGACTAGGGAGTGGAGACCCTCTGTCTAAAATAAAATCAACTAGAGAGTGGAGACCCTATGTTGAAAAAACGACTAGGGAGTGGAGACCCTATGTCTAAAGTAAAATCAAGTATGGAGTGGTGACCCTATGTTGAAAAAGCGACTAAGGAGTTTATACCCTATGTCTAAAATAAAATCAACTGAGGAGTGGAGACCCTATGTCTAAAATAAAATCAACTAAGGAGTGGAGACCCCATGTTGGAAAAGCGACTACGGAGTGGAGACCCTATGTCTAAAATACAATAAACTAGGGAGTGGAGACCCTATGTTCGAAAAGCGACTAGGGAGTCGAGACCCTATGTCTAATAAAAAATCAACTAGGGAGTGGAGACCCTATATTAGAATAGAGACTAGGGAGTGGAGACCCGATGTATAAAATAAAATCAACTAGGCAGTGGAGACCCTATGTCGGAAAAGCGACTAGAGAGTTTATACCCTATGTCTAAAATAAAATCAACTGAGGAGTGGAGACCCTATGTCTAAAATAAAATCAACTAAGGAGTGGAGACCCCATGTTGGAAAAGCGACTACGGAGTGGAGACCCTATGTCTAAAATAAAATAAACTAGGGAGTGGAGACCCTATGTTCGAAAAGCGACTAGGGAGTCGAGACCCTATGTCTAATAAAAAATCAACTAGGGAGTGGAGACCCTATATTAGAATAGAGACTAGGGAGTGGAGACCCGATGTATAAAATAAAATCAACTAGGCAGTGGAGACCCTATGTCGGAAAAGCGACTAGGGAGTGGAGACCCTATGTCTAAAATTAAATCAACTTAGAAGTGGAGACCTGATGTTGGAAAAGTGACTAGGAAGTGCAGACCCTATGTCTAAAATTAAATCAACTAGAGAGTGGAGAACCTATATTGGAAAAGAGACTAGGGAGTGGAGACCCTATGTCTAAAATAAAATCAACTATGGGGTGGAGACCCTATGTTAGAAAAACGACTAGGGAGTGGAGACCCTATGTTGAAAAAGCGACTAGGGAGTGGAGACCCTCTGTCTAAAATAAAATCAACTAGGGAGTGGAGACCCTATGTTGAAAAAACGACTAGGGAGTGGAGACCCTATGTCTAAAGTAAAATCAAGTATGGAGTGGTGACCCTATGTTGAAAAAGCGACTAAGGAGTTTATACCCTATGTCTAAAATAAAATCAACTGAGGAGTGGAGACCCTATGTCTAAAATAAAATCAACTAAGGAGTGGAGACCCTATGTTGGAAAAGCGACTACGGAGTGGAGACCCTATGTCTAAAATAAAATAAACTAGGGAGTGGAGACCCTATGTTCGAAAAGCGACTAGGGAGTCGAGACCCTATGTCTAATAAAAAATCAACTAGGGAGTGGAGACCCTATATTAGAATAGAGACTAGAGAGTGGAGACCCGATGTCTAAAATAAAATCAACTATGGAGTGGAGACCCTATGTTGGAAAAGCGACTAGGGAGTGGTTACCCTATGTCTAAAATAATAAAATCAACTAGGGAGTGGAGATCCTATGTTGTAAAAATGACTAGGGAGTGGAGACCCTATGTACTAAATCAAATCAACTAAGTAGTGGAGACCCGATGTTGGAAATGTGACTAGGGAGTGGAGACCCTATGTCTAAAATAAAATCATCTAGGGAGTGGAGACCCTATGTCTAAAATAAAATCATCTAGGGAGTGGAGACCCTATGTTGGAAAAGAGACTAGGGAGTGGGGACCCTATATCTAAAATAAAATCAACTAGGGTGTAGAGACCTTATATTGGAAAAGCGACTAGGGAGTGAAGACCCTATGTCTAAAATAAAATCAATTAGGCAGTGGAGACCCTATGTCAGAAAAGCGACTAGGGAGTGGAGACCCTATGTCTAAAATAAAATCAAATAAGGAGTGGAGACCCTATGTTGGAAAAGAGACTAAGGAGTGGAGACCCGATGTCTAAAATAAAATCAACTAGGGAGTGGAGACCCTATGTTGGAAAAGAGACTAGGGAGTGGAGACCCTATGTCTAAAATAAAATCAACTATGGGGTGGAGACCCTATGTTAGAAAAGCGACTAGGGAGTGGAGACCCTATGTTGAAAAAGCGACTAGGGATTGGAGAATCTATGTCTAAAAAAAATGAACTAGGGAGTGGTGACCCTAAGTTGGAAAAGCGACTAGGGAGTCGAGACCCTATATCTAATATAAAATCAACTAGGGAGTGGAAACCCAATGTTGGAAAAGTGACTAGGGAGTAGAGACCCAATGTCTAAAATACAATCAACTAGAGGGTGGAGACCCTATGTTGGAAAAGCGACTAGGGAGTGGAGACCCAATGTCTAAAATAAAATCAACTAGAGGGTGGAGACCCTATGTTGTAAAAACGACTAGGGAGTGGAGACCCTATGTCTAAAATAAAATCAACTAGGGAGTGGAGACACTCTGTTGGAAAAGCGACTGGGGAGTGGAGACCCTATGTCTAATATATAATCAACTAGGGATTAGAAACCCTATGTTTGAAAAGAGACTAGAGATTGGAGACCCTATTTCTAAAATATCATCAACTAGGGAGTGGAAACCCTATGTTGGAAAAGAGACTAGGGAGTGGAGACACTATGTCTAAAATAAAATCAACGAGGGAGTGGAGACACTATGTTGGAAAAGTGACTAGGGAGTGGAGACCCTATGTCTAAAACAAAATCAACTAAGGAGTGGAGACAGTATGTTGGAAAATAGACTAGGGAGTGTATACCCTATGTCTAAAATAAAATCAACTAGGGAGTGGAGACCCTATGTTGGAAAAGCGACTAGGGAGTGGAGACCCTATATCTAAAATAAAATCAACTAAGGTGTAGAGACCCTATATTGTTAAAGCGATTAGGGAGTGGAGAACCTATGTCTAAAATAAAATCAACCAGGGAGTGGAGACCCTATGTTGTAAAAGTGACTAGGGAGTGGAGACCCTATGTCTAAAATTAAATCAACTAAGGACTGGAGACCCGATGTTGGAAAAGCGACTGGGGAGTGGAGACCCTATGTTGGAAAAGCGACTAGGGAGTGGAGACCCTATATCTAAAATAAAATCAACTAGGCAGTAGAGACCCTATATTGGAAAAGCGACTAGGGAGTAGAGACCCTATGTCTAAAATAAAATCAACTAGGGAGTGGAGACCCTATATTGGAAAAGCGACTAGGGAATTGAGACCCTATGTCTAAAAATAAAATCAACTAGGGAGAGGAGACCCTATGTTGAAAAAGCGACTAGGGAGTGGAGAACGTATGTCTAAAATAAAACCAACTAGGGAGTAGGGACCTTATGTTGGAAAAGGGACTAGGGACTGGAGACCCTATGTTGGAAAAGCGACTAGGGAGTGGAGACCCTATGTCTAAAACAAAATCAACTAAGGAGTGGAAACAGTATGTTGGAAAAACGACTAGGGAGTGTATACTCTATGTCTAAAATAAAATCAACTAAGGAGTGGAGACCCTATGTTGGGAAAGCGACTAGGGAGTGGAGACCCTATGACTAAAATAAAATCAACTAAGGAGTGGAGACCCTATGTTGGAAAAGGGACTAGGGAGTGGAGTGTTACAACCCTAATTCGCATACCATAGATTACGCCGTAAGTTAGTCGACGTAAATCCAAGAAGATATTATCTTTGAGATGATAAGAAGTTAATCCTATTGGTCTTAAACGATACAAGGGTGTATAAGAGTGGTTAACAAGTATTTGAAGTTAAACGAATCAAGGATGTTGTAACCCGTATTTTCGGGTAACACTAGAGGTGATTAATTGTCCCAAGAGGTCTTGATTTAATGTATTTGAATCATATAATATCCGCATCATAAGTCTTGAAGTCAAGCGAGTTATGAAACAAAAGTCGATAAAAGTTGTCGCAACTTAGGTTTATAATTTTACTTAAACTTTAGGTCAAATGTTACTGCATTTTTCTCCCAATGTGCTTGGAATTATGGGGTGATATACCTATCAAATTGAAGATCTATGAGTCTAGTTTCCAACGCATTAAACCGTTCATCGATACGATCTCGGAATAGAGAGATATTCACGTTTTTGCGAGAGTGCGCCAAGCTGCTCTCTATGGGGCCCACAAAGGCGGTTTAAGACATATGGACATATATAAGATACCTCAACCCCGTTTTAAGTCATTATTTTTCAGTATATTCAGACCTTATAACCCTAAAAACAGTCTCTCAAGGTTCTCTCATGATCCAAGACCCAAACAAAGGGCAAACAACACAAATCAAATGTCGGGAATCCCGTGGCGCTAGTAAGTTTCTTGTTTTTCTTGTTGTTGCTGATTTTTGTGTTGTTCCAGCTCGTGTGGGAGGTTGTTTTAAGTGTTTTATGTCCTGTAAATACACCTTCAAGTTTTTAATATCAACCCTAGGTGATTTCAAGTCTTCTAAAGTAATTCTAGTGCCGAAAAACCCGAATTAATTGCTAGTTTCGCTTCCTTGTTCTTGTGGCAGAATTGAAGGGATATTTCGTGGAAAATTAAGGTCAAATTGGAGTTGTTCTTTCTGTTTAAAGGTAAGGAACCTCTTACTCTATATATATTTAAGATTATCCAAGTTGCAGCTAAGTCGTTGAAGCTAGAACTTGTGAAATACATATCGAAAGGCTTGGTAGTAATGTTGTTGGTTGGTGGACTGTTTTGGAGGCTCAATATGATTATTAATGATGTTGTTTGGGCTGTTTGGTGATTGTATTGACTTGTGGGAAGTCATATAAATAGGGAAGGTGCTGTCCGTTTCATCGTAAAATAGGTTGTGGTCGATACATAATAGTTACGATGCTTAAACGATAATGATAGTGTCATTTGTCTTATTGTAGACTAAGGAGTCGTGACATTTGCATAGCTTGAGGTTGGGCAGTATATACAAGGTATGTGAGGCTATCCCCTTCATTCTTTTGCACGACTCCGATTGTACATAATGTAATGAACGATCTCCCAAAGATACTCTACTCTTAGAAGCTAGCAGTACTTACATTGCTGCCCTTCTTATGAAACGATTGATATTGATGTTACTTCTCTTATTCTTATATTATCAATGTTTTTGGTAGTTCCTGATTCTTATAAGATTCTTGATGAAGAGTTAATCCTAATAACGTGTACGAAGGATACCAACCTTATGTCACTCTGAAAGGTTCAAAATGTGATTCCAATGAGTCCAGCATGCATCATATATATGTATCCTATTTTACTCTACCGAGCCACGCTATAGTCGGCCGGGTACGACACCTATTGTGCAACCACTGATCAGTTGGGTTTTACCGAGCTCCACGTGGCCGGGTACGATTCTACCGAGCCCTATGATGGCCGGGTACGTTTTACCGAGCCTATTATGGCCGGGTACGATATGATGATGGTGATGCCCACAAAGGCGTATGTTTTAAAAGTTTATGTATATATATGTATGTATCATGTATTTCATGTCAGTAGCCCTCAGAGGTACCCAGATGTCACAGGTTGTATATTCTCTATCCCTGTTTACATTACTGTTCTTACTTATGCTTTCTTGCCTCACATACTCAGTACTTTATTCGTACTGACATCCTTTTTATTTGTGGACGCTGCATGTCGTGCTGCAGGTCCTGATAGACAGGTAGAAGTAGCTCCCCTACCACAGTAGGCTGTCCAGTTCAGCGGTTATTGGCGAGATCCCTTCTCCGGACTTGCCGTGGTCTTGGTATGCATTTTTGTTATAGACATTATGGGTATGTCGGGGCCCTGTTCCGGCAATGTTGTAGCACTTATGTTCCTTTAGAGGCTCATAGATAGGTGTCGACTTATGTATGGTTTAGAATGCCTTTTCGGCTGATTTTTTGTTGTATAGTCTTTCATGGCATCATGATAGCTCGTACCTTATATATAGTTTCTTGATAGTCTTGTCATCCCATGTTATGTATGTTCATGACATTATCTTTCATTGTTGGATGTTCATGATCCATGTCTACTATTTATATTGATCTTGTCGGCCCTTAAAGATAATAAGGAAGGTTAGATAAAATGTACGTTGGTGCTCGGCAAGTATGGCCCGGGTGCTAGTCATGACCCTCCAGTTGGGTCGTGACAAACTTGGTATCAGAGCAAGTCTGTCCTAGGGGATGTCTATGAGCCGTGTCTAGTAGAGTTTTGATTATGGATGTGTAGCGCGCCACATTTATAATCAGGAGGCTACGTGACATCTAGGGTTGTTACCTTCTTCCTGAATCTAGATCGTGCGTAGAGTTGAGTAGTAAGTGTTCATATCTAATATTCACCTTGTTTTCTTTCAGCGATGCCTTCGACTAGGAAGCAAGCAATTAGTAAACGGCTTGATACAGCTGTGGGAGAGGGTAACATTCAGGTGCCTCCAGCCAGAGCAGGCCAAAGTGAGGCTCAGAGTGAGATGCCGTCTCATACCTCTCCGTCTCCTCCAGAGGATATTAGGAGGCACCCAGTACATCCAGTTCCTCCGTCTAGCACTACAGATCACGATATGCGCAGTGCGGTGCAATTGTTGACTAGCTTGGTAGCTGCTCAGGCTCAGAGGCAGAATACCGGTGCTGCTGATAAACCAGTTAGTGCGAGAGTTCGTGATTTTATTAATCTAGACCCTCCAGTATTTACCGGATCAGACCCCAAGGAGGACCCACAAACATTTATTGATTAGATTCATCGTACATTGCGGGTTATGCATGCTAGTGATACGGAGGCAGTAGAGTTGGCTTCTTATCGGTTACAGGATTTAGCGGTCTACTATTTATATTGATCTTGTCGGCCCTTAAAGATAATAAGGAAGGTTAGATAAAATGTACGTTGGTGCTCGGCAAGTATGGCCCGGGTGCTAGTCATGACCCTCCAGTTGGGTCGTGACATGGAGAACCAATATCCAAAATAAAATCAACTAAGGAGTGGAGACCCTATGTTGGAAAAGAGACTAGGGAGTGGAGACCCTATGTCTAAAATAAAATCAACTAAGGAGTGGAGACCCTATGTTGGAAAAGCAACTAGGAAGTGGAGACCCTTAGTTGGAAAAGCGACTAGGGAGTGGAGATCCTATGTCTAAAATTAAATCAACTAGAGAGTGGAGAACCTATGTTGGAAAAGCGACTAGGGATTGCAGACCCTATGTCTAAAATAAAATCAACTGAGGAGTGGAGGCCCTATGTTAAAAAGCAACTAGGGAGTGGAGACCCTATGTCTAAAGAAAAATCAACTATGGAGTGGAGACCCTATGTTTGAAAAGCGACTAGGGAGTGGAGACCCTATGTTGAAAAAGCGACTAGGGAGTGGAGAGCCTATGTATAAAATAAAATGAACTAGGGAGTGGTGACCCTATGTTGGAAAAGCTACTACGGTGTGGAGACCCTATGTCTAAAATAAAATAAACTAAGGAGTGGAGACCCTATGTTGGAAAAGCGACTAGGGAGTCGAGACCCTATGTCTGATATAAAATCAACTAAGGAGTGGAAACCCAATGTTGGAAAAGTGACTAGGGAGTAGAGACCCAATGTCTAAAATAAAATCAACTAGAGGGTGGAGACCCTATGTTGGAAAAGCGACTAGGGAGTGGAGACCCTATGTCTAAAATAAAATCAACTAAGGAGTGGAGACACTATGTTGGAAAAGCGACTAGGGAGTGGAGACCCTATGTCTAAACTATAATCAACTAGGGAGTGGAAACCCTATGTTTGAAAAGAGACTAGAGATTGGAGACCCTATGTCTAAAATATCATCAACTAGGGAGTGGAAACCCTATGTTGGAAAAGAGACTAGGGAGTGGAGACCCTATGTCTGAAATATCATCAACTAGGGAGTGGAGACCCTATGTTGGAAAAGAGACTAGGGAATGGAGACCCTATGTCTAAAATAATATCAACTAGGGAGTGAAGACCCTGTGTTGGAAAAGCGACTAGGGAGTGGAGACTCTATGTCTATAATATCATCAACTAGGGAATGGAGACCCTATATTGGAAAAGAGACTAGGGAGTGGAGACCCTATGTCTAAAATATCATCAACTATTGAGTGGAGACCCTATGTCTAAAATTTCATCAGGACATGGAGACTAGGGAGTGGAAACTCGGAAACATGAATAGTTTTTGGGAAAAGACGTGGTGCAGCTAGAGCATCAGCCCGAGCAGCAACTACAGAGCCTTCCATAGCTCCAATTGTAGGACAGACACTCGAGGCGCCCGTTGTCACCCCTGCACTACAAGAGACCCTAGCACAGTTCTTGAGCATGCTCGGTACTCTAGCTCAGGCAGGGTTTATTCCACTTTCTCCAGCTACATCTCCGGCTGGGGGAGGAGTTTAGACTCCCGCAGGCCATACTCCAGAGTAGCGGGTCCATGTTGATCAGGTCCTGGAGGTTATTACAGCACAGCCTGTTATTCTAGTTTAGCCCGAGGTTAGGGCAGTGGCATCTGAGGGGTAGCATCTTAGACTTGAGAGGTTCAAGAAGTATCATCCTCATACTTACAACGGTCTAGCTACAGAGGATGCATAAGGTTTGATAGAGAAGTGACACCATATTCTCCATACCATGGGTATTGTGGAGGCGAGCGGAGTTTCTTTTACCATATTTTAGCTGTCAGGAGGGCGTATCAATGGTGGCGGGCTTACGAGGAGGGTCCATCCGATGAAACTTCACTCACATGGACTCAGTTGTTAGAGATGTTCTTGAGAGAGTTTGTTCTCCAGACCCTTCGGGATGTATGGCGCGTGGAGTTTGAACAGCTGAGCCAGGGTACTACGATAGTTTCAAGGTATGCCATCAGATTCAGTGAGTTGTCTAGACATGCACCTGCCTTGGTTTCTACGGTAAGAGAGCGAGTCCGCAGATTCATCGAGGGGCTCAACTATTGTATTAGATTCAACATGGCTCGAGAGTTGGAGATAGATACCCCGTATCAGCAGGTGGTGGAGATTGCACAAAGATTGGAGGGTATGAGGGGCCGGGAGAGAAGGGACAGGGAGGCCAAGAGGCCTCAAGATTCTGGAGGATATAGTGGTGCCCGCACCCCAGTCGCAGCCCGTCATGGTAGAGGCTATGTGATCCGTCTAGTTCATTCAGCACTTCCAGCTCCTAATGGTGCTCTCGGCTGTTCCGAAGTCTCAGGTTGCACATTTTGCTCAACCACTATCTAGTGCACCTCCTACACGGGGTGCCTTCAATGGCCAGTCTAGCCGACCAGGCCTGAGTCAGTTTCAGCATCCACGCCCAGCGAGAGCTTGTTTTGAGTTTGCTACACCAGACATATGGTGAGGGACTTCCCCAGACTCAGGAGGGGTGCACCTTTAAAGGCTACTCAGGCTCCCCAGGCTCCACCTGGTCAATAGATTTCACAGGCCATGGTAACTGCTCCAGTTGCTGCTCCACCTATACAGCGAGCAAGGGGTAGAGGTCAGGCGGGTAGAGGTCACCCTAGAAGAGGAGGCCAGGCCAGATTGTATGCTTTTCCGGTGGGATAGAGGCGGGCGCATCAGACGCAGTCATCACAGGTATAGTTCTGATTTGTCATGGGGATGCATCAGTCTTATTTGATCCGGGATCCACTTATTTATATGTGTCATCTTACCTTTCTCCATATTTGGATATATCTCGTGATTCTTTGAGTTCTCCTATTTATGTGTCCATGCCTGTGGGAGATTATATTGTTGTGGACCATGTGTATCGGTCATGTTTAGTTGTTATTGGTGGTATTGAGACTAGAGTTGATCTATTGCTACTCAATATGTTAGACTTTGATATGATCTTGGGCATGGACTGGTTTTCGCCCTATCACACTATTCTGTATTATCACGCCAAGATTGTGACACTGGCTATGCCAGGTTTGCCGCTGTTAGAGTGGCGGGGTACATTGGATCATATTCCTAGCAGGGTTGTGTCCTTTCTAAAGGCTCGGTGGATGGTTGACAAGGGGTGAGATGCATATCTACCCTTTGTGAGAGATGTCAATGCTGATACTCCTACTGTTGAGTCAATTCCGGTAGTGAGAGACTTCCTAGATGTATTTCCAGTAGATCTTCCAGGAATGCTGCTCGATAGAGATATCGATTTTGGTATTGACTTATTTCCGGGCACTCAATCCATTTTTATCCTACCCTACCGTATGGCACTAGCAGAGTTGAAGGAATTGAAGGATTAGTTGTAAGAGTTTCTTGATAAGGGTTTCATTTGGCCTAGTGTTTCGCCGTGGGGTGCTCTGGTTCTGTTTGTGAAGAAGAATGATGGTTATATACATATGTGTATTGATTATCGACAGTTGAACAAGGTTACAATGAAGAACAGGTACCCATTACCGCGCACTGATGAATTATTTGACCAGCTACAGGGTGTTGAAGTGTTCTCAAAGATTGATTTGAGGTCAGGGTATCATAAGATGAAGATTCGGGATCCGGATATTCCGAAGACTGCTTAAAGGACTCGGCATGGTCACTACGAGTTCCTCGTGATGTCTTTTGGGCTGACCAATGCCCTAACAACATTTATGCACCTGATGAACAGTGTATTCTGGCCATATCTTGATTCATTCGTCATTGTGTTTATTGATGACATCTTGGTGTATTCCCGCAGTCGGGAGGATCATGAGCAACATATGAGGATCGTGCTCCAGACCTTGAAAGAGAAGAAAGTGTATGCAAAATTCTCTAAGTGTAAATTTTGGGTTGATTCGGTGGCGTTATTGGGTCATGTGGTGTCGTGTGAGGGGATTAAGGTTGATCCGAAGAAGATTGAAGCAGTTCAAATTTTGCCAAGACCGTCTTCAACTACTGATATTCGGAGTTTCCTTGGTTTTGCCGGGTAATATCACCATTTCGTAGAGGGTTTCTTATCCATTGCTACACCTATGACTTGATTGACCCAGAATGGTGCTCCATTCAGATGGTCCGAGGAGTGTGAGGCGAGCTTGAAAAAGCTCAAGACTGCTTTGACTACAACTCCGATGTTGGTGTTGCTTATGGGTTTGGGGTCTTACATTGTGTATTGTGATTTGTCACATATTGGGCTTGGCGCAATGTTGATGCAAGACAGTAAGATGATTGCCTACGCATCTCGGCAGCTGAAGGTTCATGAGAAGAATTATCCGGTCCACGACTTGGAATTGGAAGATATCATTCATGCATTGAAGATTTGGAGGCATTATCAGTACGGTGTCCCACGTTATGTCAATAGAGACCACCGGAGTCTCCAGAATCTATTCAAGAAGAAAGATCTTAATTTGAGGCAGTAGACATGCTTAGTGTTGCTTAAAGACTATGATATCGTTATTCTATAACATCCCGGGTAGGCCAACATGGTGGCCGATGCCTTGAGTAGAAAGGCAGAGAGTTTGGGCAGTGTGGCATATCTAACGGCAACAGAGAGGCACTAGCCATGGATGTTCAGGCCTTGGCTAATCAGTTTATGAGATTGGACGTTTTGGAACCCAGCCAGGTTCTTGCTTGCGTGGTTTCTCGGTCTTCTTTATTCGAACGCATCAGAGAGCGTCTGTATAATGACCCCAATTTGCTTGTCTTTAAGGACATGGTACAGCATGGCGATGCCAAGGTGGTATCTATCGGAGATGATGGTGTGTTGCGGATATAGGGTCGGCTATGTGTGCCCAATGTAGATGGGTTACATGTGTTGATCCTTGAGGAGGCCACATTTTGCAGTACTCTATTCATCCGGGTGCCGCTAAGATGTATAAGGATTTGAGGTAGCACTATTGGTAGAGGAGAATTGCAACACCCCGTACATTTGGACTAGGTGTGGATATGTTAAATGGGTATTAGTTTGATATTTTAGACATATGAAGTCCTAGCGGGATGAGTATGGGTGAAAATAGTTGTTTTGCAATCAAGATGGAGAGTGAGCTGCATAAGATTCGATAAAATTGACTGAGTTTACAAAAGGTCTGTCTTGCAGCAGGATGTAGTGACAATGTGTAAGGAATTTGGGAAACGCCAAAACACAAAAGTTGTAGCCCATTGAAATAGATTTCCAACGCTATATTGTGGAGACTGAACAAATCTCTGTACTAAAAGCTAAGTGCATTTTATAGAGCAATGCGCAATATGCGCGCCAGGTGCGTGCCCAGATGGTCCCGTGAACGACCGCACACTTGTAGTAGTGTTACTGCTTTTCTGCATATTAGGTGCACGGTTGGGGCCTTCAGGTGCGTGGGAGTGCACCCGGGGGGTCATTTTTAAAGCCCTATTTCGTCCCCCATGCCCCAAAACATAAAAAACTTGCTCTAGAAAGGGGAGCTCTCAAGAACCTAACCTCCCCAAGGTCCCTCCACCATCCAAGGTAAGTTATAATGGTGATTCTAAGTTAATTTCAATTCTTCAACACCTTTTGTAACATTTATAAACCCTTCAAATCATTAGATATTGGATTGGGACATCATTGTTGAGAGAAGAAACCCTAGAACTCGAATTAAAGAGGATTTAACGTCAAAAAGGTAATATCTTCTGCCTCTAATAGATTATAGCATTGGCTAAATGATTATAGACCCTATGTTCATGATATGAGTTGATGGGTTTGATAGAAAAGCATGAACGGTTATGGATTTGGGTTGTTGGTTGTTGGTTGTTGATTATTGATTAAGGGTGTTGTTTATCTTATGGGTGATGAAAAATGATATATATTATAACAATTTGAGGTTTTAGAATTTATCTAGGAGCAAGAGAATAGGTTGTTGGTTGTAGAAACACCATTAATGAGGGCTATGAAGCTTTATACCCACCAAGTATTTGATAAAATGCCTAAGAGACAAAAATATGAGTATTATTGCTAATATGAAATCCCTTTGACTTGTATTGATATAGATTAAAGTTGTAAGGGTTGGCGAATGTTGTATTATGCTCAAGAAGAGGAAGTTAAGGTATGTGAGGCTAGCTCTCTATGTTTGCGAATGTTAATGATTCTCCCTACACTACGTTTCTTTTACGATGTTACTAATCGCCTCAGAAATATAGTTTAGCCTAGTTCCTTGAATAGTTGCAGAACTTCTATTCTCTAGCTTCATAATTCGTTCATGGCCTTCATTCCAAACATTGTGAGATCAGTGCGTAATCAATATAGACTTGTGTTTAATTCCCATGAGTCTCAGTCTAGATTACCAACATGTCATAAATAGTTGGAGCATAAGTTCTTATAATCAGTTCATGAATACATGTCCCAGTTTAGTTATATTCAGCATTCAAGTATCATGTAACTCAATATGGTTCAGTATTTCAGTATCATGTATTACAGTACGATTCTCAGTTCATGTTTTTAAATCCCTGAATGTTGAACACCTGTATTTGGCCTTAGGCCGCAGTTTATGCTTTATGCATTTTTGGGCCTGAGGCCGCAGTTAATGCTTTATGCATCTTTAGGCCTGAGGCCACAGTTACGTATACATATACTTGGGCCCGAGGCCGCAGTTTGTGCACATATATATATTGGGCCTGAGGCCGTAGTTTATTTATTTAGATAAATTAGTTATCAGTTATCAGTTCTCAGTTATCAGCGTAATTTTAGTTTTAACATTTACAGTTCTTTCTTTCAGTTGCTTTACATACCAGTGCAATACAAATGTACTGACATCCCTTTTGCCTCAGCACTTCATCTCACGATGCAAGTAATGATTTGCAGGTTGACGATTCAGAGCGCTAGGATTCTCGTACCAGCTATTTGGTGATCCCTAGTTCTTTTGAGGCACTATAATTATCTTACAGTCTTTAGTATTTTTCAGACAGTCAGTGTTTTCAGTACTTCATTAGAGGCTTCATAGACTAGAGTAATAGTTAGACAGAGTTGCATGCTTTTCATGTTAAGCAATTTTAGCTACATATATGTTTCAGACTTATTTTAGTGTTTCCGCACTTGATTTATATCGATCAGACTTTTAGTATATCAGCATGTGTTAGTTTATCTTCCGCATTCAGTATGTTATGATATCACATGTTGATTCAGCCAGCCAGTTGGTTCGCTCGGTCACATGTAGTCAGGCACCGGGTGCCATGTTACGTCCAGTCCCAGGTTCGTGGCATGACAAAACTTGGTATCAGAGCACTAGGGAGTCTATGAAGCCGTGTCCAGTGGAGTTTCCTTTATATGTGTGTGCCGGCCACTCATATAAACGGTTAACTACCAAGACATTCAGGATTGTCTAATTTCTTTCTACTCTAGATCGTGCCATAAAGCTTAGAGCAATAGGTAACCTTCTCTTCCTATCGAATTCCAAACGTATTGGATGCCCAAGCAATGCACATGAAAAACCCAAGATTTTAGAGAGGATGATTGCCCATTGGGGTACATTTATAGAGTACTAGTTGAATGAGACTTGTAAGGATGTAGAAAGTGGGATGTAATGGATAGTAGTACAGATTAGAGCATAGCCTTATCAGAAAATACAAAAGCAGTTATCATGTTTCATGGTTATCGATTTACCTTAGTTACCAGTTATGCAGTCTTTAAGTTAGCAGGTTTATGGTTATTCAGTATGCCAGTATTCAGTTATTTAGTTGCCATATCTCCAATTTTCAGTGTATCCAATTTTTTGTGACTTGTGAGTATATAGTGATGCATATGGGTGCGAAAAGAGAATGTAAGTAACAGTGGTTATAGCAAAAGTTTTGCATGTTTTAGGCCCGGATTAAGACTCAAGACTCGCTGGATGGTGCAAGAAGTGATTTATCAGAGATGTATTTTTCTTATGACTCATGTATATGACTAAGAAGACATGATGTACGAAATGAGAACCAAGAGCAGTCGATATTGAATTTCAGGGAATGATTTTAAGTTGTTCAGATTTATTCATATTAGAACTAGATAGTACCATGTTAGTAAGTTAGTATAAGAAGCAGCTATTATTGTGAGATAAAAGATATGACAGTTCCCCATTCAGTTATGTAACTAAGTGTTTACCCCGAAAGATTGTAGCCTCATATGATTTTGAAGTGTACAGAAAGTTTCGGGTTAGATATTCCAATTTTGTTTAAGACAGATGAACTTTCCCTAAGTGTGATCCATGTACATAGTTCAAAAAAAAAATAGTATGCAATCGTAGTATAGGGTCAGATGGTGAGGGAGGTTATAAATAACCTTATGCTTAACTTTAGTTATTCAAAGCAGAACAAGAAAACATGATACTAGCATGTGGTTAGTAAAAGAATAGTAAGTATATTTTGAGTAGATACAGTGAATTAGCAATTTCAGCAGAGCTAGTAGAGGTAAGATTTGACTCACTTAGCCAGGTTAACTCTAGTGAGTGAATGACAGTTTGAAATATTGAACTCGTGTTAGAACAAAAGAGTTTAAGTTAAACTCGAAGTACAGTGACAGTGGGAAAAAAATAGCTAGCAGTAAGAGTGCAAACTACAGAATAATACCCTTTAAGATTTATCAAAAAGAGGATTCCCCAAGATTGACAGAGTGAGCAGAGTATAATTAAGATTGTATATGATAGTTATGAATACATTAGCTTTCTGTTTATGTAAGTAATCTAGTTTTTCCTAGTAAGGAAGATTGCTTAGAAGTAAGTCTGAAGATGAGTCGTCATTGATGTAAAGTGCAAAGAATTACAGAAGATAAGAAAAGTTATTCAGATCCTAACAAAAGAGAAGGATTCGCAAGTACAAGACCTTAACCTTTATTCTAAGGGAGAGATGTGAAAATCGTCAGTAAGTCCAGTTGGAGATTTGAAACTCATATAGTTAGCATGGGATATAAAAAAGTATAAAATCATGCATAGTTATGTATCACGAAGGTAGTGTCATTGCACGAGACTCTAATCTTCGGAGTATAGACTTAGCTCACAACAATTCTATAAGTGTTTTCAGGAAGTATATTAAAAATATAATCAAGTATGGGAAGTACAACTCATGATTGAGGCAGAAAATAGATCTATAATGAAAGAAGTTCACCGCTTAGCCAAGCTAGGAGTTTGACTTTCGGACACCGAAGATGGGGGAGTTGTTGTCTAGAAAGGGACTTGTTCCTTCTTAGTAGCTGAAGTGAAAGAGAAATAGATTTATGATCCCCACTGGTTACAGATTAAAAAGGGGATTCACAAGCATAAGATGATGGCTTTTGAACAAGGGGGAGATGATGGTACTTTGAGGTACCAAGGCAGACTATGCGTTCCAGACATAGATGGGCGCAAAGAGCGGATTATGTCTGAAGCCCAGAATTTTAGGTATTCTATTTAATCAGGTTCCATAATGATGTATCATCATATTAAGGTGATTTATTGATGGAACGACACAAAAAAGAACGTCGCAAACTTTATGGCCAAGTGTCCCAATTATCAGAAAGTGAAAGTCGAGCAGCAGAAATCCTAGTGTTTTACCATAGAATAAACATATTTTTGAGTGGAGATAGTAAATATGGAATTTATAACAGGATTACCTTGCTCATTTTGAAATCATGATTTGATTGGGTGATTGTAAATCGACTTACCAAGTCAGCACAATTCTTGCCAGTAAACACTACAGATTCAGCAGAAGATTATGCCAAGTTGTACATTCAGGAAATCGTCTGATTGTATGGGACTCCATTGTTCATCATTTCGAACTATGGTGCTCAGTTTAAAATGAACTTTTAGAAGTTCTTTCAGAAAGGAATAGGCACAAGTTTTTCATCCTTAGAAAGATGGCCGGGCAGAGCGCATTATTCAAACACTTGAGTATATGTCCTTGATGTTAAAAGTAATTGGGATGATCACATACCTCTCATTGAGTTTTCTAATAATAACATCTACCATTCTAGTATCAAGATGGTACCATACGAGACTCTGTATGGGCGATGGTGTAGATCGCCAATTGAATGGTTCAAAGTTTGTGAAGTAGAGTTGTTGGGACCAAATTTGGTCTAACAAACAATGGAGAAAGTCAAGTTGATTCAAGAGTGTATGAAGATGACTCAAAGCCACCAAAAGTCCTATTCGGATGTGCGACATAGAGACCTAGAGTTTCAAGTTGATGATTGGGAGTTTCTGAAAGTTTTGCCTATGAAAGGTGTTATAAGATTTGGGAAGAAAGGAAAGCTTAGTCCAAGATACATTTGGCCGTATATTATCCTACAAAAGATCGGGCAAATAGCTTATGAGTTGGAGTTGCCACCAAAATTAGCGGTTGTACACCCAATACTTCACGTGTCATGTTATGACATTCTAGCTTCCAGTACTCTAATACTCATGTCAGTTCAGTGCTCAGATACTTATGTACGTTCAATACTCAACTACTCATGTCAGTCCAATACTTAGATATTCATGCCAGCTTAGTGCTCGGATATTGATGTTAGTTCAATACTCGAATATGCATGCCAGTTCAATATTCATATATCCAGGTTAGTTCAGTATTCACGTATCCATGGCAGACCAGTATTCAGTCAATGCAGTAGTCATTCAGTTCAGTATCTCAGCAGTTCAGTAATCATGTATTCATTCAGTTTAGTATGCAAGTGTTAATGAAAGTTCATGTTTCCACCAGACCCGTTTAAGGCCCGGAGTTAGTAGAAGTTACAGTCACGACAATCATTCGAGGACGAATGATCCCAAGGGGGAGATAATGTAACACCCCATACATTTAGACTAGGTGTGGATATGTTAAATTGGTATTGATTTGATATTTTAGACATATGAAGTCCTAGCGGGAGAAGTATGGGTGAAAATAGTTGTTTTGTAATCAAGACAGAGAGTGAGGTGCATAAGGTTCGATAAAAATCGACTGAGTTTACAGAAGGTCTATCTTGCAGTAGGATGTAGTTAAATCGTGCAAGGAATTTGGGAAAATGCAAAGCACAAAAGTTGTAGCCCTTTGAAATAGCTTTCCAACAATATATTGTGGAGCCTGAATGGATCTATGTACAAACTGTTATGTGCGTTTTACATAGCAATTCGTACTATGCACGACATGTGAGCGGCCGGATGGTCCCATTAGCGGCCGCGCACTTGTGGCAGTGTTACTGCTTTTCTGCGCATTAGGTACGCAGTTGGGGCCTTTAGGTGCGCGGGAGCGCACCCAGAGGGTCATTTTTAAAGCCCTATTTCGTCCCCCACACCCCAAAACACAAAACACTTGCTCTAGAAAGGGGAGCTCTCAAGAACCTAACCTCCCCCAATGTCCCTCCACCATCCAAGGTAAGTTATAATGGTGAGTCTAAGTTAATTTCAATTCTTCAACACCTTTGTAACATTTATAAACCCTTCAAATCATTAGATATTGGATTGGGACATCATTGTTGAGAGAAGAAACCCTAGAACTCGAATTCAAGAGGATTGAACGTAAAAAAGGTAATATCTTGTTACAACCCAAATTCGCATATCATAGATCACGCCGTAAGGTAGTCGACATAAATCCAAGAAGAGATTATCTTTGAGATGATAATAAGTTAATCCTATTGGTCTTAAACGATACAAGGGTGTATAAGAGTGGTTAACAAGTATTTGAAGTTAAGCTAATCAAGGATGTTGTAACCCGTATTTTTGGATAACACTAGAGGTGATTAACTGTCCCAAGAGGTCTTGTTTTAATGTATTTGAATCATATAATATCCGCATCATAAGTCTTGAAGTCAAGCGAGTTATGAAACAAAAGTTGATAAAAGTTGTCGCAACTTAGGTTTATAATTTTACTTAAACTTTAGGTCAAATGTTACTGCATTTTTCTCCCAATGTGCTTGGAATTATGGGGTGATCTACCTATCAAATTAAAGATCTATGAGTCTAATTTCCAATGCATTAAACCGTTCATTGATACGATCTCGGAATAGAGAGATATTCGCATTTTTGCGAGAGTGCGCCAAGCTGCTCTCTATGGGGCCCACAAAGGCGGTTTAAGACATATGGACATATATAAGATACCTCAACCCCGTTTTAAGTCATTATTTTTCAGTATATTCAGACCTTATAACCCTAAAAACATTCTCTCAAGGTTCTCTCATGATCCAAGACCCAAACAAAGGGCAAACAACACAAATCAAATGTCGGGAATCCCGTGGTGCTAGTAAGTTTCTTGTTTTTCTTGTTGTTGCTGATTTTTGTGTTGTTCCAGCTCGTGTGGGAGGTTGTTTTAAGTGCTTTATGTTCTGTAAATACACCTTCAAGTTTTTAATATCAACCCTAGGTGATTTCAAGTCTTCTAAAGTAATTCTAGTGCCGAAAAACCCGAATTAATTGCTAGTTTCGCTTCCTTGTTCTTGTGGCAGAATTGAAGGGATATTTCGTGGAAAATTAAGGTCAAATTGGAGTTGTTCTTTCTGTTTAAAGGTAAGGAACCTCTTACTCTATATATATTTAAGATTATCCAAGTTGCAGCTAAGTCGTTGATGCTAGAACTTGTGAAATATATATCGAAAAGCTTGGTAGTAATGTTGTTGGTTGGTGGACTATTTTGGAGGCTCAATATGATTATTAATGATGTTGTTTGGGCTGTTTGGTGATTGTATTGACTTGTGTGAAGTCATATAAATAGGGGAGGTGCTGTCCGTTTCATCGTAAAATAGGTTGCGGTCGATACATAATAGTTACGACGCTTAAACGATAATGATGGTGTCATTTCTTTTATTGTAGACTAAGGAGTCGTGACATTTGCATAGCTTGAGGTTGGGCAGTATATACAAGGTATGTGACGCTATCCCCTTCATTCTTTTGCACGACTCCGATTGTACATAATGTAATGACGAGCTCCCAAAGATACTCTACTCTTAGAAGCTAGCAGTACTTACATTGCTGCCCTTCTTATGAAACGATTGATATTGATGTTACTTCTCTTATTCTTATATTATCAATGTTGTTGGTAGTTCCTGATTCTTATAAGTTTCTTGATGAAGAGTTAATCCTAATAACGTGTACGAAGGATACCGACCTTACGTCACTCCGAAAGGTTCAAAATGTGATTCCAATGAGTCCAGCATGCATCATATATATGTATCTATTTTACTCTACCGAGCCGCGCTATAGTCGGCTGGGTATGGCACCTATTGTGCAACCACTGATCAGTTGGGTTTTACCGAGCTCCACGTGGCCGGGTACGATTCTACCGAGCCCTATGATGGCCGGGTACGTTTTACCGAGCCTATTATGGCCGGGTACGATATGATGATGATGATGCCCACAAAGGCATATGTTTTAAACGTTTATGTATATATATATATGTATGTATCATGTATTTCATGTCAGTAGCCCTCAGAGGTACCCAGATGTCACAGGTTGTATATTCCCTATCACTGTTTACATTATTGTTCTTACTTATGCTATTCTGCCTTACATACTCAGTACTTTATTCGTACTGACGTCCTTTTTATTTGTGGACGCTGCATGTCGTGCTGCAGGTCCTGATAGACGGGTAGACGCAGCTCCCCCATCACAGTAGGCTATCCGGTTCAGCGTTATTGGCAAGATCCTTTCTCCGGACTTGCCGTGGTCTTGGTATGCATTTTTGTTATAGACATTATGGGTATGTCGGGGCCCTGTTCCGGCAATGTTGTAGCACTTATGTTCTTTTAGAGGCTCATAGACAGGTGTCGACTCATGTATGGTTTGGAATGCCTTGTCGGCTGATTTTTGTTGTATAGTCTTTCATGGCACCATGGTAGCTCGTACCTTATATATAGTTTCTTGACAGTCTTGTCGTCCCATGTTACGTATGTTCATGACATTATCTTTCATTGTTGGATGTTCATGATCCATGTCTTTCATTTATATTGGTCTTGTCGGCCCTTAAAGATAATAAGGAAGGTTAGATAAAATGTACGTTGGTGCTCGGCAAGTATGGCCCGGGTGCTAGTCATGACCCTCCAGTTGGGTCGTGACAAACTTGGTATCAAAGCAAGTCTGTCCTAGGGGTTGTCTATGAGCCGTGTCTAGTAGAGTTTTGATTATGGATGTGTAGCGCGCCACATTTATAATCAGGAGGCTACATGACATCTAGGGTTGTTACCTTCTTCCTGAATCTAGATCGTGCGTAGAGTTGAGTAGTAAGTGTTCATATCTAATATTCACCTTGTTTTCTTTCAGCGATGCCTTCGACTAGGAAGCAAGTGATTAGTAAACGGCTTGATACAGCTGTGGGAGAGGGTAACATTCAGGTGCCTCCAGCCAGAGCAGGCCAAAGTGAGGCTCAGAGTGAGATGCCATCTCATACCTCTCTGTCTCCTCCCGAGGATATTAGGAGGCACCCAGTACATCCAGTTCCTCCGTCTGGCACTACAGACCATGATATGCGCAGTGCGGTGCAATTGTTGACTAGCTTGGTAGCTGCTCAGGCTCAGAGGCAGAATACCGGTGCTGCTGATAAACCGGTTAGTGCGAGAGTTTGTGATTTTATTAATCTAGACCCTCCAGTGTTTACCGGATCAGACCCCAAGGAGGACCCACAAATATTTATTGATCAGATTCATCGTACATTGCGGGTTATGCATGCTAGTGATACGGAGGCAGTAGAGTTGGCTTCTTATCGGTTACGGGATTTAGCGGTTTTCTGGTATGATAGTTGGGAGAGATCTAGGGGTCCGAACGCTCCTCCAGCCGTGTGGAAGGAATTTTCTGAGGCCTTTCTTCGTCACTACTTGCCAGTTGAGATACGACGAGCTAGAGCTGATAAGTTCTTGAACCTTCGACAGGGTAATATGAGTGTACGAGAGTATAGTATACAGTTTGATTCTTTAGCAAGGTATGCTCCCCATATGGTGGCCGAAATGAGTGATAGGGTGCATCTGTTCGTGAACGGGTTGGGACCACATCTGATAAATGAGTGCACAACAGCCTCCTTGGTAGAGGGCATGGATATTTCCCATATTCAGGCTTATGCCCAGACCCTAGAGGATCGTAAGCGCCAGCAAAGGGCAGACAGGGAGCAGGATAGGGGCCAGCATAAGAGGGCAAGATTTGCATGGTATTCTGATGAGTTCAGAGGCAGTATCAGGCCCCAATCTTCGAGGAGTTCGGCACCACCTGTAGCTAGTGCTCCTCCACAGTTTCAGAGGCCTCGGTATGATCGATTTACCTATTCTGGTTCAGGTCAGAGTTCGAGGGCATCAGGATCACAATTTCATAGAGATACTAGTCAGACGAGACCCCCAACACCTCGTTATGATCAGTGCGGCAAGGCCCACTTTGGACTGTGCCGTCGAGGTTCCGATGCGTGCTATTCTTGCGGACAGCGTGGCCATATGATGCGGGATTGTCCTAACAGAGGAGGTGGTGGTATGGCTCAACCGACTGGATCTGTGTCTGGTTCTTCCTCATCAGTTCGACCTCCAGCACAAGGTTTTCAGCAGTCGACAGGTCGTGGTAGAGGTAGAGGTTCAGTGCCGAGTTCGAGTGGTGCTCAAAATCGAACCTATGCTCTAGTAGGTCGACAAGATCTCGAATCGTCTCCGGATGTTGTTACAGGTATATTGTCTGTGTTTTCTTATGATGTATATGCGCTAATTGATCCAGGATCTACCTTATCATATGTTACACCCTTTGTGGCTAATAAGTTTGGCATTGAACCTGAATTGATAAGTAAACCACTTGCGGTATCCACTCCGTTAGGAGATTCTGTGATTGCTAGAAGGGTATATAAAGGTTGCACTGTGATGATTTGTAGTCGTCAAACCTCGGCAAATTTATTTGAGTTAGAAATGGTTGATTTCGATGTGATAATGGGAATGGACTGGTTGGCCTCATCCTATGCAACTGTTGACTGTCGTACGAAGATGGTTAGGTTTCAGTTTCCGGGTGAACCCACCATTGAATGGAAGGGGAACATTGCTATGCCGAAAGGTAGGTTTATTTCCTATCTTAAGGCAAGGAAGATGATCTCAAAAGGTTACATTTATCATCTTGTTCGTGTTAGGGATGTGGAGGCGAAGCCGCCTACTCTACAATTAATCCCCGTGGTCAATGAATTTCCAGATGTTTTCCCAGATGAACTCCCAGGCCTTCCTCCTGAAAGGGAGATTGAGTTTAGCATTGATGCATTGCCTGACACTCAACCGATCTCTATCCCTCCATACAGGATGGCCCCGGCAGAGTTGCGAGAGTTGAAGGAACAGTTGAAGGACTTGCTGGATAAGGGTTTCATTAGGCCTAGCACTTCACCTTGGGGTGCGCCAGTCTTGTTCGTGCGGAAGAAAGATGGGTCGTTAAGGATGTGTATCGATTATCGACAATTGAATAAGTTTACAATAAAGAACAAGTATCCACTTCCAAGAATTGATGACCTGTTTGACCAACTCCAGGGTGCCAAGTATTTCTCCAAGATTGACTTGCGTTCAGGGTATCATCAGGTGAGGGTTAAGGAGAAGGATATTCCAAAGACGGCCTTCCGGACAAGATATGGGCATTTTGAGTTCTTGGTGATGTCGTTCGGGCTAACAAATGCCCCAGCAGCTTTTATGAATCTCATGAATAGTGTATTCAGGCCCTATCTTGATGTGTTCGTGATCGTATTCATTGATGACATTCTGGTGTATTCTCGTTCGGAGGCGGAACATGCGGGCCACTTGCGGATAGTATTACAGACCCTTCAGGATCATAAGTTATATGCTAAGCTCTCTAAATGTGAATTCTGGTTGAACTCAGTAGCATTCCTTGGCCATGTGATATCTGATGAGGGTATTAGTGTCGACACTCAGAAGATCGATGCAGTGAAGAATTGGCCGAGACCTACAACACCATCAGAAGTCCGCAGCTTCCTGGGGCTAGCAGGATATTATAGGCGGTTTGTAGAAGGGTTTTCCTCTATATCAGCACCATTGACTAAGTTAACACAGAAAGCTACCAAGTTCCAGTGGTCTGATTCTTGTGAACATAGTTTTCAGGAGCTAAAGAATCGATTGACATCCGCGCCAGTGCTTTACTCTCCCAGAAGGAACAGAAGGTTATGTGGTATATTGTGATGCCTCAGGTATAGGTTTGGGGTGCGTATTGATGCAACGTGGGAAGGTGATTGCTTATGCATCAAGACAATTGAAGAAGCATGAAAAGAATTACCCGACTCATGATTTGGAATTGGCTGCAGTAATATATGCTTTGAAGATATGGCGGCACTACTTATACGGCATCCATGTTGACATCTACACAGATCACAAGAGTTTACAATACATCTTCAAGCAGAAGGAGTTGAATTTGAGGCAGCGTAGGTGGCTTGAATTACTGAAAGACTACGATGTCGAGATATTGTACCATCCCGGTAAAGCTAATGTTGTGGCAGATGCTCTCAGCCGTAAGTCAATGGGAAGCTTAATACATATTGAGGCAGGTAGACAAGGGTTGACCAAAGAGCTTCACCAGCTGGCCAATATGAGAATCAGATTGTTGGACTCTGATGACGGAGGTGTTACTGTACAGAATACAGCAGAATCATCTTTGGTAGCCGAGGTAAAAGCACGGCAATATGAAGATCCTACCTTAGTAAGATTGAGAGAGGGAATTCAGCAGTGTAAGATTACAGCTTTCAAGATCGGAGGAGATGGGACACTGAGATACCAGGGCCGATTATGTGTGCCTAGTGTGGCAGGGTTGCGAGAGAAGATTATGATTGAGATTCACCAGTCCCGATATTCTATCCATCCTGGCTCGACAAAGATGTATCATGACGTTAAGGAGAAATATTGGTGGGATAACATGAAGAAGTCTATTGCAGAATTTGTAGCCCAGTGTCCTAATTGTCAACAAGTAAAGATCGAGCATCAGAAACCTAGTGGATTGATTCAGAATATAGAGATTCCGACCTGGAAATGGGAGGTGATTAATATGGACTTCATTATTGGATTACCTCGCTCTTATCATAAGTTTGACTCCATCTGGGTGATAATTGATCGACTTACAAAATCTGCCCATTTTCTGCCAGTTAAGACAACTTACACGGCTGAAAATTATGCGAAGTTGTATATCAAGGAGATTGTTAGGCTTCATGGTGTGCCGGTATCTATTATATCAGACCGAGGAGCTCAATTTACGGCTAACTTTTGGAGGTCTTTTCAGAAGGGTTTAGGCACACAAGTAAATCTCAGCACTGCATTCCATCCGCAGACTGACGGACAGGCTGAACGTACCATCTAGACGCTGGAAGATATGCTACGAGCATGTGTACTAGATTTTAAGGGGAATTGGGATGACCATCTGGCACTTATAGAATTTTCCTACAATAATAGCTATCATTCCAGTATTAAAATGGCCCCGTATGAGGCACTGTACGGGAGGAGATGTAGATCACCAGTTGGATGGTTCGAAGTCGGTGAGACAGAATTATATGGGCCAGATTTGATTCACCAAGCCATTGAGAAGGTGAAAGTGATACAAGAGCGACTGAGGACGGCACAAAGCAGACAAAAATCTTATTCCGATGTCCGACGTCGTGATCTGGAATTTGAGGTTGGTGATTGGGTTTTCCTGAAGATCTCGCCGATGAAGGGTGTTATGCGTTTTGGGAAGAAGGGTAAGTTGAGTCCACGGTATATTGGGCCGTACAAAATTCTTCAACGAATTGGACAGGTTGCTTATGAGTTAGAATTGCCATCTGAATTGGAATTTGTCCACCCGGTATTCCATGTATCTATGTTGAGGAAATGTATTGGAGACCCTTCTCGGGTCGTCCCTATCAAAGATGTACAAGTTACAAAGGATCTATCATATGATGAACTACCAGTGGCTATATTAGATCGACAAGTCCGCAAGCTGAGAACAAAGGATGTAGCTTCCGTGAAAGTATTATGGAGGAACAAGAATATAGAAGAAATGACATGGGAAGCAGAAGAGGAGATAAAGTCTAAATACCCTTACCTATTCCAGAGTGAAAATAACGAGGATACCGGGGGAAAGAAGGACGCATTATAAGGTGAAACGGCTCTATGAGGTAAGCAATAGCTTGTGAATACTCTTTTTTTAATACAAAATGGTGATATGCAGATAATGTACATATCCATAATGCTTTGTATAGTCTTGTAAGGCCATAGGTTGGGTTTAACTGCTTGCAAGTTTGGCTAGTGTCCATTTTATGGGGGAAACTCAGCCGGAAATCTCCGTCGGAATCCACGATGAGTTAGACACCCCATAAACCCTTACATTCGAGGACGAATGTTCCTAAGGGGGAGAGGATGTTACAACCCAAATTCGCATATCATAGATCACGCCGTAAGGTAGTCGACGTAAATCCAAGAAGAGATTATCTTTGAGATGATAATAAGTTAATCCTATTGGTCTTAAACGATACAAGGGTGTATAAGAGTGGTTAACAAGTGTTTGAAGTCAAGCTAATCAAGGATGTTGTAACCCGTATTTTCGGATAACACTAGAGGTGATTAACTGTCCCAAGAGGTCTTGTTTTAATGTATTTGAATCATATAATATCCACATCATAAGTCTTGAAGTCAAGCGAGTTATGAAACAAAAGTTGATAAAAGTTGTCGCAACTTAGGTTTATAATTTTACTTAAACTTTAGGTCAAATGTTACTGCATTTTTCTCCCAATGTGCTTGGAATTATGGGGTGATCTACCTATCAAATTTAAGATCTATGAGTCTAGTTTCCAATGCATTAAACCGTTCGTTGATACGATCTCGGAATAGAGAGATATTCGCGTTTTCGCGAGAGTGCGCCAAGTTGCTCTCTATGGGGCCCACAAAGGCGGTTTAAGACATATGGACATATATAAGATACCTCAACCCCGTTTTAAGTCATTATTTTTCATTATATTCAGACCTTATAACCCTAAAAACATTCTCTCAAGGTTCTCTCATGATCCAAGACCCAAACAAAGGGCAAACAACACAAATCAAATGTCGGGAATCCCGTGGTGCTAGTAAGTTTCTTGTTTTTCTTGTTGTTGCTGATTTTTGTGTTGTTCCAACTCGTGTGGGAGGTTGTTTTAAGTGCTTTATGTTCTGTAAATACACCTTCAAGTTTTTAATATCAACCCTAGGTGATTTCAAGTCTTCTAAAGTAATTCTAGTGCCGAAAAACCCGAATTAATTGCTAGTTTCGCTTCCTTGTTCTTGTGGCAGAATTGAAGGGATATTTCGTGGAAAATTAAGGTCAAATTGGAGTTGTTCTTTCTGTTTAAAGGTAAGGAACCTCTTACTCTATATATATTTAAGATTATCCAAGTTGCAGCTAAGTCGTTGATGCTAGAACTTGTGAAATATATATCGAAAAGCTTGGTAGTAATGTTGTTGGTTGGTGGACTGTTTTGGAGGCTCAATATGATTATTAATGATGTTGTTTGGGCTGTTTGGTGATTGTATTGACTTGTGTGAAGTCATATAAATAGGGGAGGTGATGTCCGTTTCATCGTAAAATAGGTTGCGGTCGATACATAATAGTTACGACGCTTAAACGATAATGATGGTGTCATTTCTTTTATTGTAGACTAAGGAGTCGTGACATTTGCATAGCTTGAGGTTGGGCAGTATATACAAGGTATGTGACGCTATCCCCTTCATTCTTTTGCACGACTCCGATTGTACATAATGTAATGACGAGCTCCCAAAGATACTCTACTCTTAGAAGCTAGCAGTACTTACATTGCTGCCCTTCTTATGAAACGATTGATATTGATGTTACTTCTCTTATTCTTATATTATCAATGTTGTTGGTAGTTCCTGATTCTTATAAGTTTCTTGATGAAGAGTTAATCCTAATAACGTGTACGAAGGATACCGACCTTACGTCACTCCAAAAGGTTCAAAATGTGATTCCAGTGAGTCCAGCATGCATCATATATATGTATCTATTTTACTCTACCGAGCCGCGCTATAGTCGGCCGGGTATGGCACCTATTGTGCAACCACTAATCAGTTGGGTTTTACCGAGCTCCACGTGGCCGGGTACGATTCTACCGAGCCCTATGATGGCCGGGTACGTTTTACCGAGCCTATTATGGCCGGGTACGATATGATGATGATGATGCCCACAAAGGCATATGTTTTAAACGTTTATGTATATATATATGTATGTATCATGTATTTCATGTCAGTAGCCCTCAGAGGTACCCAGATGTCACAGGTTGTATATTCCCTATCACTGTTTACATTATTGTTCTTACTTATGCTATTCTGCCTTACATACTCAGTACTTTATTCGTACTGACGTCCTTTTTATTTGTGGACGCTGCATGTCGTGCTGCAGGTCCTGATAGACGGGTAGACGCAGCTCCCCTATCACAGTAGGCTATCCGGTTCAGCGTTATTGGCAAGATCCTTTCTCCGGACTTGCCGTGGTCTTGGTATGCATTTTTGTTATAGACATTATGGGTATGTCGGGGCCCTGTTCCGGCAATGTTGTAGCACTTATGTTCCTTTAGAGGCTCATAGACAGGTGTCGACTCATGTATGGTTTGGAATGCCTTGTCGGCTGATTTTTGTTGTATAGTCTTTCATGGCACCGTGGTAGCTCGTACCTTATATATAGTTTCTTGACAGTCTTGTCGTCCCATGTTACGTATGTTCATGACATTATCTTTCATTGTTGGATGTTCATGATCCATGTCTTTCATTTATATTGGTCTTGTCGGCCCTTAAAGATAATAAGGAAGGTTAGATAAAATGTACGTTGGTGCTCGGCAAGTATGGCTCGGGTGCTAGTCATGACCCTCCAGTTGGGTCGTGACATATCTTCACCCTCTAATTGATTATAGCATTGGCTAAATGATTATAGACTCTAAATTCATGAGATATGAATTGATGGGTTTGATAGAAAAGCATAAATGGTTATGGATTTGGGTTGTTGGTTGTTCATTATTGATTAAGGGTGTTGTTTATCTTATGGGTGATGAACAATAATATTGATTATAACAATTTGAGGTTTTAGAATTTATCTAAGAGCAAGAGAAAGGGTTGTTGGGTGGAGAAACATGACTAATGAGGGCTATGAAGCTTTATACCCACCAAGTGTTTGATAAAATACCTAATTGACCAAAACATGAGTATTATTACTAATATGGAATCCCTTTGACTTGTATTGATATAGATTAGAGTTGAAAGGGTTGGCGAATGTTGTTTATGATCAAGAGCAGGAAGTTAAGTTATGTGAGGCTAAAAATCTATGTTAGGGAATGTTAATGATTCTCCCTACACTACGTTTCTTTTACGACCTTACTAATTGCCTTAGAAATATAGTTAAGCCTAGTTCCTTGAATAGTTACAGAAATTCTATTCTCTAGCTTCATAATTCGTTCATGACTTTCATTCCGAACGTTGTGAGCTCAGTGCATAATCAATATAAACTTGTGTTTAATTCCCATGAGTCTCAATCTAGATTACCAGCATGTCATAAATAGTTGAAGCATAAGTTCTCATAATCAGTTCATGAATACATGTCTCAGTTCAGTTCTATTCAGCATTCAAGTATCATGTAACTCATTATGGTTCAATATTTCAGTATCATGTATTACAGTACGATTCTCAGTTCCTTTTTTTAACTCCCTGAATGTTGAACACTTGTAATGGGACTGAGGCCGCAGTTTATGTTGCATCCCATATTTTCGTACATGAAAGTACGCCATAAGTAAATTGATGAAAGCTCGGAAATGAGATTATTTTGAAGTTACAAGTATTATGCTATTTCAAACAAGTGATAAGTAAATTCGTGAAGGTGAGAGGGTAAGCGAATCGAAGAAAATGAGTTTCGTCGAAGGTTGTCATTTTGAGATAAAATACGGTCTGAGTTATAATACCCGATATTTATGGACTAGTGCCATACAAGGTACCGTATGACTATGATAGTAAGGTGTATAAAGTGTGTTAAAAGTAAGTAGTATTTTAAGCAATTTGAGATAATTCTTAATTATATGAGTAATTGGTTAATTATTAGATTAGTGAGGGATTAACAAAGTTGATTAAGCAAATAAGGGGTGAATATTTGGATAATAGAAGGGGCTCCCAACGTGGCAACCCATGAGATTGGATAAAGAACCAAGTAGTGACAAAAGTGGTATCAGAGCAGATATTTCCTAGGGAGTCTACAAGCCGTGTCTAGTAGAGTCTTGTTTATGGGTGTGTTGTGCACCACACTTATAAGCAGGAGGCTATAGGGCATTTAGGAATGTCACTCTTTGTTCTTACTCTAGAAAGTATGGTATAGCGACAAAGTTTTAGGAAGACAGGAGTAAGGATGAGAAAAGGCGAGCGAGAAGGTGACCAGAATGGATAAATCCTCGGGATTAAGCTCATGAAAATAAGAGAGCTGATAGTTTCTCTAAGTTATAGAAAGCTCAGTATAGCCTGAACGAACTCAAAAGAGTCTAAGACTAGTAGCATTTAGAAGAGATGGAATATTGCCATGGTAGTAGTATAAGGGTGTAATTATGATAGATAAAGGATGACGTTTGGGCCTTCGATTGAGTAATGATTTAAAGAAAAAAGAAGAGAGGGGATTTCACGGACGGCACATGATTAAAATACCCACGTAAGGTGAATCACATTGGGATGCTATGAAAT
This sequence comes from Nicotiana tabacum, assembly GCF_000715075.1. Classification (NCBI taxonomy): domain Eukaryota; kingdom Viridiplantae; phylum Streptophyta; class Magnoliopsida; order Solanales; family Solanaceae; genus Nicotiana; species Nicotiana tabacum. Next base: position 67,049,741 of record NC_134094.1, on the reverse strand, counting down.
ACAGTTATGGAAGTATAGTATCGCCCCTAGGTGGATCAGTCTAATCATTTCAGATGTTCCCCGAGGAGATGTGAGCCCTAGCGGCAGTGTTACATAAGAGGCCAAGTTATCAGTAGTAGATTGCAGATCAACATCGAGGTGAATCGGCAATGGATTGTTTGTGTTAGATGACATTTAAGAAGGATATTACAAATGTGGTAATAGATCTCCTTGTAAGACACCCAGATGGTGCACTCTAAAATAGTACAGCTAGATATGAATACTACAAAGATAGGCACTGGAAGCCTGGAAGGGATAAATATTACCTTAGTGTGGCTCCCGTCTCTAGTAGAGAGAGGATGTTAGGCAATCGGAAGAGCCATTGGATGGAGCAAGGGGAGCTAAAAGCAAAAGAATGTCTTGATGGAGTTTTCAGAATAAAGTGATAGACATAAATATTAGCAAGGAAATAAGAAGAGAGTTAATAAAGCATTGTGAGTAAGATGTGATACATGGATGACAACGGTAGATCAAAAAAATGAAAGTATTACAGAGTCTATTGTCAAGGGAAGGAAAAAGTCGAGAGGTGATACGCCTTGAGAGAACAAAAGAGTATAGGCCATAAAGTCATATCCTCATTTCGAAAAATATGTTCGTGACTCTAACGTGATTACCAAAAGGAAAAGTTAGACCTCAGAGTAATAGAAATCAGTATGGACTGATGAACAAGATAAACTAAACATGAACTAGGGACTGAGTAATAGTCGGCATCATGAGAATTTCAGAGATTGCGTCTGAGGGATAATAGAATGACGACAGAAGAATACCCTTTAAAGGTCATTCAGGAAGACGCTTCCCTAAAGCAAGCAATGTGAGCAAAGTTAAGCTTAAGGGACTATGTGCGCCAGTTATACTAAGTGTCACCCTCGCAAGTAAGGAATTTTGTTATCCTTGGTACAGAAAGATTTCCGCAAGGCAAGTAAGGGTCATCGATAATGTGAAAACACGCCAAAGATGAAGAGATAAAACATCTATATGTAGATCGTCATAGCACTAAATCTTAGTACTCCCCTAAAGGGGGGAATATGGAGTGATGTGGGACTAAGTAAGAATTAAGTGTTCTGGTAACTATGTAATGGTAAAGGAAGAATGTGATAAACATGAGAAAGGAATGAGATTACACTTATTCAAATCCTACAGATATGCAACAATTCTAGAACATTATGCAAACACGACGTCAAGGAGAGGAAATAAGGGTTCCTGCCCGAGATGTTATTATTAGATAAGGAGCCAGTGCGAGATGTAAGTTAAGACAAAGGAAATAACCCAAGAAAGATTATGCGGAATAATGATCTGAGAATAGGCCAACGAATAGTAAGCAGTTGATTCAGGAAGAGCCTAGTTATGGCTAGACAAGAGGATACAGACAAATCAACAGATCCTGCAAGATAAACATAGTGAAATCCAGTCTCGCAGATAATGATATCGTGATCCTTGAGAAATATTCAGATTGGATTTGTGGTAGTTAAAGGTACCATATGAGTGTTACGGAAATAAAAGAGAGTACCACTGGGAAGGCAGCCAAAATATCAGTTTAGGAACAACCCTACAAGCACAAGGGCATGGAGGTAAGTAACTACGGATAATTATAGGCAAGGAATGACATCAAAAACTCCGTCGAGTATACGATGTAATAAGCTCGCAGCTTTACAAGAGTCAGAGGATCCTCCCTAAGTACTACAACGAAAGACTAGCTGAGGAAATAAAGAAGAAGGTTTCAACCTAAGCACAATGACCTAAAGAGGAAATGGTCTTGTAACAACCGTCTCACAAAAACAATGTATGCACTCCATAAGAAAGTGGCACCTACGGTGGCTAATGAACGGGACGTAAAATCAAAAGTAATATTTGAGATCATATGAGTTGCACAAAAATTCCGGCATGCGTGGGAACTAAGATAAGCTAAGTATGTACGCAACAAGGGGCAGAAAGACTAGGAAAAATAATAGCTTACGTTTAAAGAAAGATGAGAAGGAACGAAAGGAATTATTCGATCAATGATCCAGAGTTAGTTACATTATGAATGCACTTAAGATTTCAGAGTATTATCGATGCAGCATATATACAGTCGTAGAAGACTCCGGTATAAATTAAAAAAAAGAATTGAGTCCAGGTCATAGACAAAGGATTGAATCGTTAGAATATTGTATCATGGATATTCCATAGCGCCCATGAAAGGCTAAACAAATAACTAATACCAGGAGCCGCAGAGCGGAAGATAGCTTAATCCTATATAAAGGCTGATCAGAAGGAAGAGGAAACTAAAGACTTACATCAACCAAGTAAATAAGGAGTCTGATTATTAGACCTAGAAAATTATAGACATCATGATTAAGAACATTGCAGAATCACTCTTAATATCAGAGGTACAAGAGAGATAGTACAGTAGCCATATTCTATAACAGCTCTATGATAAAGCCAGTTTGAAGAGTACCAGCCTTATAAGAAGTCGGTATGAAGCTTCCATCGGATTATGTATGCACCAAAGGTGCAAGTGTTATAATAGAGCTTCAAATTGTGGATGTGAATTATACCTATGTGGAAGGGAGGTCAGGAAAGAGATAGAAGATATGATGTGAGATTTTAAGGTAAGAAAGGTAAAGGTGAACAACGTACGAGATACTCAAATGCAGAAGATCGTGAATAGTCCATACTTCGGATAGAAGGCTAGAAGCGCTGGGATTTAGTATCCTAGAATGATAGCGGCGTCGTCAGTGGCATATCTTCCAGCCTATGGTTTCTAGGTACCGAGAGGCCTAGTTAAGAGAGTAAAAAAGAGTTTGAGATGATGTGATGTCTCGCTTGATGTTTCAGAATAACATAAGGAAATATATGGCGCAAGCAAGTTAAAGGAAGGTTGCGAGTAGTATTAATAGATATGTGTAGGTCACAAGCTAAAGTATGATTTGGATGTGTATTGTTTAGTATGGCGAGGCACTGTCCCGATATTTATGATACTTATGTACTCTTAGAGGCTTGTAGACATATGTCATGTACGTAAAAGATTGTATGGCCTTGTCGACCTATGTTCAGTGTACGAGTGATAATTTTGGCCTTATAGGCCCGTATGTCTTATGTATAAGTTGGTATTACCTGTTTTATTCTGGTTATCCCACGGCAGTCTTTCCGTCTCATTTACCTATGATAGCATGATTCGAAAAGACACGTTATGTTGGTACTCGGTTGAGTAAGGTACCGGGTGCCCGTCACGGCCCATCGGTTTGGGTCTTGACAGTTTATGTTTTATGCATGTTTGGGCATAAGGCTGCAGTTAATGCTTTATGCATCTTTGGGCTTGAGACCGCAGTTATGTATATGTATACTTGGCCCCAATGCCGTAGTTTGTGCACATATATATATATATATATATTGTGCCTGAGGCCGCAGTTTATTTATTCAGATAAACAGGTTGTTCATTATTCAAAAGAGGGAGTATTCATATCCTCACTTCCTTTGTTCTGTTCAGTTATTAGTTATCATTTTAGTTATCAGTTATCAGTTCTCAGTTATCAGCTCAGATTTAGTTTCAGCATTTACAGTTCTTTCTTTCAATTATTTTACATACCAGTGCAATTCAAATGTGCGGACGTCTCTTTTGCCCGGGACCTGCATTTCACGATGCAGGTAATGATTTACAGGTTGACAATTTAGAGCGCTAGGATTCTCGTACCAGCTATTTGGTGATCCCCATTTCTTTCGGGGCATTATCATTACCTTACGGTCTTCAGTATTTTCAGACAGTCAGTGTTTCCAGTACTTCATTAGACGCATCATAGACTAGAGTAATAGTTAGACAGAGTCGCCGGCTTTTCATGTTAAGCAATTTTGGCTACAGATATGTTTCAGGCTTATATTAGTGTTTCTGCACTTGATTTATATCATTCAAACATTCAGTATATCAGCATGTGTTAGTCTATCTTCTGCATTCAGTATGTTCTGATATCACATATTGATTCAGCCAGCAATTGGTTTGCTCGGTCATATGTAGTCAGGCAGCGGGTTCCATGTTACGTCCAGTCCCAGGTTCGGGGCATGACAAGAATGAAGAAAGATATAGTGGAGTATGTGGCTCGATACCTAAATTGTCAGGAGGTGAAGTATGAGCATTAGAGGCCAGGCGGTTTGCTTCAGAGACTTGAGATTCCAGAGTAGAAGTGGGAGTGTGTTACCATGGACTTCGTTGTTGAGTATCAAGTTTATTCAAGGATTTAACCTATATTCAGCCTCAAACATGGCTCAAATAATTCACAACAAGGTTACAAATATGAAAAACATTATGGCTTAAAGCTTAACAGTCAACTCTAGGCATATCGCAGCCTAAGCACTACCAGAGGATGGATAAATACCCCGGTGCTAGCACATGGGCTCAAATCCCCATACATGTGTGCACCCATAGCATGTAGCTATCACAATAATTTAGGTAACTAGTGCCTCAACCAAGCTTAGATAAGATACTTACCTTAAGCAAACCAAATCACTCCGCTAACAAGCCCTTCCCGTGCGAATCAACCTCCAAAAAGCTCGAATCCAGCAAAAATAATGTAATACTATCAATAAAAACTATAGGAAGTGATTCCAAAAGATAAAACTAAGATCTTTAACTCAAGTCAAAAAGTCAACCAAAAAAGTCAACCTAAGGCCCGCACCTTGAAACTCGACAAAATTCACGAATTTTGAGCACACATTTAGTTACGAGTCCGACCATAGCAAAATCATCCAGCTCCAATGTCACGCTCTAAACCTGGGGAGGCGTGGCTGACACCCGGTGCCATAATCGGTGCGAGCGTACCACTCTATAACTATGAACTCTGGAGGGGTATACCTCAACTTAGATCGACGAGGCCTACCTGCAAGCTGACAATACCAATAAAGGCTGATGAGGCCATATTCTGTATCATCTAAAAATAATGTCTCTCTTATCTGAGGGGAAACATACCCAAAAGCTCATATACATAATTCTGTGGGCTGACGAGGCTGCCATGACAGTCTACAACCTGCAGTACCAGACCGAACAAACACACAGGGCTGGCAAGGCCACGATACTGATATACAAAATACACAGGACTCGTAGCCTCTAGAGATAACTAAATTGTATCATGGTCGGGACAGGACCTCGACCTACCCATCAAACATGTATATATAAAATGGACTCCAAGGTCTAGACTTAGTAACTCCGAGGAAGTGGAGCTTACTAACCAAGCTGATGTTTGACTCTGTCTATTGGGAAGGTCTATTCAACTGTCTATCAGGGCCTACATGCATGAAATTTAGTGTCCCCAGCAAAAGGGACATAAGTACAAAATAATGTACCGAGTATGTAAGGCAATAGAATAACCGAAAGATGAAACTGAACTGATAATATAATAACTTAAAGTAAATGGGAGTCAAAAATAATCGGAAGATATGCTTACCTGCTGATACTGACTCAACTCTCTCAATATAGTAAGTAAAATAGATTTCTGGCCCTATAAGGTTCGGTATGTGTACTGCTCTGCTAGGCTCGCTCATAGGCACTCGGCCATTCTAGGCTCTGTATCTTGGCCATTATGTGCTCGCTCTTAGGCCCTCGACCATAGTAGGCTCAGTATATAACTTATCATCTAATCAGAGGTTGCCCAATAGGGGCCTGCCCACCGATTATAGCTCGATGGTGGTGAAAATACTGTAAGAAGACAGTACATAGACCCTCTACTCTCTTGACTGGAAGAAGACAATACATAACTGAATATAAAGTCGTGATAACGGAGAATATTGTAACTTATGAGACTAAGATAATGTACATAAATTCAGGAGTATGAACTTCTCTTTATGTCTCGTTATCAAACACATGTAGTTACGAGATCATGCCAAAATGAAGGAAGGGTTTAGCCTTAACATACCTTATCACAATCTGTCCAGTAACCATGTTGAACTCGTCTCATTGCAGCTTAATCTACACCAATGATAGCAATACTATACTTTTATCAAGTTACAGAAGGTACAACTATCGCACAACAAAGGACAAGCTTATATTATAATAAAATGGGCAGCATCTCCCCTATAATCTTTACAACCTCCCGATTCAACACAACACCAACAACAACAAGAACACAACAATAAAAACATGTATACATCATTTTCCAACCTTATATCCATCACAAAATACCACAAAATAGCCCACAATAACCAAAATGACAACTATAGTAGTGTCAAACAACCTGAAAATGTAATGACGAATGACCAGCCAACCACCCTGCCATTATGTGGGGTTTCTAAACACTCTTTCTCCTCCCAAACTCCATAAAAACAGTAGCAAAAGAGACAACTCAACAGCAACACGAAATGGCCCACAAAACAGTCCCACAAGTTCAGCAACTCAAAACTGATTTTCCAGTTTACTAAAACACGTTTCGACTTATCTTTTCTTTCAAATCGACCAACACAACCAACAATACATGATTAAGCCTCTGATCCTATAAACCATCCATGAACTAAACTTAAAATAAGTTCACAACCAGCCAACAGTGACGCAACAATAAACAACATACCACTCTTTCGAAACTCGCTAGGTCTAGTCTTTACGATCGAGTTACAACTCGTAGAAGCATAGATAATGGAAGGAGAAGCATACATTTACCTTGCACTGAGTATAAACCATGAAACATAGTCCTTCTTCATCCAAAATCAGTCCCCCAACGTAGCTACATGAAGGAGAAAGAGAAACTAGCAAGTTGCCTTGGGTTTTTTGCACTAGAATCACATCGTATCACCCGAAATTACCTAAGGTTTGTGTAGGATTTTTGGGGAGGAGTTTCAGGGGGTTAATCTGATTTTGTAGGTATCAAGAATGAATGAAAGAAATGAGTTAATAATTCCTTAAAATTCCTCTCTTGGCCGCCCCTCTCTAGTTACTTTAGGAGCTTTTAATTGAGGCATCTCCTTTTGGCAAGTAGATGATGCACGTACTTGTCACCTACCAGTCTGCACAGTCTCGTGAAAACAAAAATATCTCTCTACTCCAATGTTGTATCAACGAACGATTTAATCCTTTGGAAACTAGACTCGTAGATCTTCAATTTTCTAGGTGGATCATCCCGTAATTCTAAGTACACTGGGAGAAATGCTCAGATATATTTGACATAAGTTTCAGCATATTCATGAATGTAACTTGTGATGACCTTTGCCTACTTTTGTTCCACAATTCGCTTGTCTTCAAAACACAACACATGACTATCATAAAACAAAAATAACTCATAACATAACCTCCTTATCATGTTGGTCACCCTAGTCTCACCGCAAAAGTACATGTTATAACATTCCCAACTTGTCGACTATCGACGAAACTTATTTTCTTCAATTCGTTTAGCTTCAAAGCCTTTCAACCCTCTTGGTACCTGCAGTTCATGAGCTTAAGTATTTTTAACCTCCAATCTAACATGATTAAATTACTTTTAAGCTTACATCAATTGACTTGTGACATACTTTTACGTACGAAAACATGGGGTGTAACAACATTTCCCCCTTTGGAACATTTGTCCTCGAATGTTGACTGATGCGCTTTTCAGTCTCATAATAGCTCTTGCGAATACTTTAGTATTGTCCTTGCCATCTAGGCAATTTTTCTGTGAATAAATCTAATGACAAGGGCATTCCTCCCTTTAGGCCTCTTTCTCACACCGTGACTTGTGGTCGGATTTCTTGCAATCTCGTAACTGATGCTACCTTAGTCATGCAGCATGTACGACTCTGTCCTTGTATGCGCACCTATGCGAATCTTCTCTCTTTTTCCCTCCAGCTTTTAGCCAATCTCTAGGCCTCAGTTTGTGAACATATACAGAACAAGTTGTCCCTCTGGGCATCTATGAGTGTACTGACATTCTTCGCTCGATACTTTGTCGAACTTACGACTATTGCTATATCTTGTTTCATAGCCTCGGTTATCTATCCTTATGGCTTTACTGCATCTAGGTAGGTCATAATATACCATAACACTTACTTCGGTTTTATTATTACCGAGGTCTGCTACCCCCTTCCTCATTACTGTTCATCTTAAGAATGACAACCTAATCTCATCTCATACTTTGGAACATCCATCCATCTATTATTGATTCAACTTAATGTTTATCTATCATCTACCACTAATAACTGGAAACCTCTGACGTAATACATTATCACTATTGATCACGTCTCATCGGGGAACATCTGAAGTTACTTGCTTGATCCACCCAGGGATGATACAATACTTCAATAACCGTATTTTGTAGCATCCCAATGCGATTCATCTTATGGGGGTATTCTAATCCTGTGCAATTCATGAAATCCCTTTTCTTTAAATCATTGCTCAATCAAAGGCCTAAACGTCAATCTCTTATAATTTATCACAATTACACTTTTATTCTACTACCAGGGTAGCATTCTAACTTTTCTAAATGCCCCTAGTCTTAAACTCCTCTGAGTTCATTCAGGCTATAGTGAGCTTTTTATAACTTACGGAAACCATCAGCTCTCTTATTTTTATAGGTTTAATCCCGAGGACTTACCTATTCTTGCAACTTCTTACTCACCTTTTCTTATCCTTATTACTGTATACCTAAACACTTGTCGCCCTATCATACTTCAGCTTGCGACCTACACATATCTATTTATACTACTCGCAACCTTCCTTTAACTTGCTAGCACCATAGATTTCATTGTTATTCTGGAACCTCAAGTGAGACATCACGTCGTCTCTAACTCTTCTTTAATCTCTTAACTAAAACCTCGGTACCAAGAAATCATAGGCGGGAAGATATGCTACTGACAACACCACTGATGCACAAGGTCTGGTCCTATTAGTTCAGCTTCTCCAACCTCGAACCACCCAATCAGTGATCCACATCTTCTACCATACAAGGCCTCAAACGATGCCATCTGAGTACTTGCATGGAAGCTGTTGTTATAAGAAAATTCTATAAGCAGCAAATGATCATCCCAGCTACCCTTCAAGTCAAGCACACAAGCACGCAACATGTCCTCAAGTGTCTGAATAGTCTGCTCTGCTTGCCCGTCAGTCTGTGGATGGAAAGTCGTGCTAAGATTTACCTGCATACCCAAACCTTGCTAAAATTTCTTCCATAAATTAGCTATGAACTGGGCCCCTCGATCGAAAATGATGGAAACTGGAGTGCCGTGAAGCCTGACTATCTCCTTGATATACAATTGAGCATACTGTTCCGCATTGTTGGTGGATTTAACCGGCAAGAAGTGAGCTGATTTCGTGATTCGATCCACGATCACCCAAATTGAGTCAAACTTGCGCGAAGTGCGCAGTAACCCTACCAAAAAATCCATATTGATCATTTCCCATTTCTATATTGGAATTTCTATACTCTGTGCTAACCCACTGGGCCTTTGATGCTCATCCTTCACCTGTTGACAGTTTGAACATTTTTCCACAAAGTCCGCCACACCCCTCTTCATGTCATTCCACCAGTAAACTTCCTTGAGGTCATGATACATTTTCGTAGAACCCGGGTGTACGGAATATCTAGAAGTATGAGCTTCTGCTATGATCCTTTCCCGAAGACTATCTATGTTTGGAACACATAGTCGTCCTTGGTACCGTAATGTACCGTCATCCATGCCAAGAGAAAAATCCGTAGTCTTATGTTTATGAATCCCTTCCTTCAGCTGCACCAACACTAGATCATTGTATTGTTTCTCCTTGACTTCCACCACAAGCGATGATTCTGCCCTATTTCGCATAATCACTCCCCCTTTATTAGAGTCCGCAAGACGAACTCCCAAACTGGTTAATTGGTGAACCTCCCGGGCCAAGGGCCTTTGACATTCCTCCAAGTGAGCCAAACTACCCATAGATTTCTGACTAAGAGCATCTGCCACCACATTAGCTTTCCCCGGATGATACTAAATGTCGATGTCATAATCTTTGAGCAACTCAAGCCACCTTCTCTGCCTTAAGCTCAATTCCCTTTGCTTCAAAATATATTGAAGACTCTTGTGGTCCGTGAATACATCTACATGGACTCTATACAAATAATGACGCCAGATTTTTAATGCAAAAACCACTGTCGCAAGCTCTAAGTCATGAGTTGGATAGTTCTTTTGATGATTCTTAAGTTTCCTTGAAGCATATGCTATGACCTTATCATGTTGCATTTATACACACCCAAGACCGATCCTTGAAGCATCGCAATACACCATAAACCCCTCAGTACCCTATGGAAGGGTCAATACCGGCGCCGAAGTGAATCTTGATTTCAATTCCTGGAAGCTCCTTTCACAAGCATCGGACCACTGGAACTTAATCGCCTTCTACATCAATTTAGTCAATGGAGAGGTAAGAGTGGAGAACCCCTCCACGAACCTCCTATAATACCCGGCCAAACCCAAGAAACTGTGAATCTCTATTGGAGTAGTAGGTCTAGGCCAATCCTTCACCGCTGCAATCTTTTGAGGGTCAACCTTAATTCCTTCTTCGGAGACGATATGACCCAGGGATGTAACAGATTCAAGCCAAAATTCACATTTCAAGAACTTTGCATACAATTGGTGTTGATGAAGAGTCTGCAGAACTGCCCTGAGGTGGTCGGCGTGATCCTCTCGACTTTGTGAATATACAAGGATGTCGTCAATGAATACTATCACAAAGGAGTCAAGAAACGACTTGAAGACTCGATTCATAAGATCCATGAAAGCTGCCGGGGCATTTGTTAGCCCGAAAGACATTACCAAAAATTAAAAGTGCCCATACCGAGTTTTGAAAGCTGTTTTAGGAATATCCTGCTCCCTTACCTTCAATTGATGGTACTCGGACCGCAAATCAATTTTGGAGAAGAACTTAGCACCTTGTAATTGATAAAACAAATCATCTATTCTAGGCAATGGGTATTTCTTTTTGATTGTGACTTTGTTGAGTTGCCGGTAATTAATACACATCCGCAGCGATCCATCTTTCTTTCTGACAAAGAGAATCGGTGCGCCCCAAGGTAACACACTCGGTCGGATGAAACCTTTCTCTAGCAAATCCCTTAGTTGTTCCTTTAGCTCTTTTAATTCTGCCGATGACATTCTATAAGGTGGAATGGATATAGGCTGCGTGCCAGGCATCACATCAATCCCAAAATCAATCTCCCTGTCTGGAGGAATTCCAGGGAGCTTATCTGGAAAGACATCGGGGTATTCATTCATAATTGGTACAGATTCAAGGGTAGGCACCTCAGTAGTGGTGTCCGTAACTCGGACCAAATGATAAATACACCCCTTCCTGATCATCTTCGTGGCCTTAGGGTAAGAAATAAACCTACCTTTTGGCATAACATTATTCCCCTCCCACTCAACAAGTGGCTCGTAAGGAAACTCAAGCCTCATAATTCTGGTTCGGCAGTCGAGTTTGGCAAAACATGAATAAAACCAGTCCATTCCCATTAATACATCAAAATCAATCATCCCCGGTTCAATGAGATCAGCCATGGTATCCCGACCATGCACCGTGATAACACAATCTCTATAAACTCGCGCGGCCGTAATAGACTCACCACCCGGAGTAGATACAGAGAATGGCTCATGAATCTGTTCCGGTTCTATCCCGAAGCTCGTAGCAACATAAGGAGTAACATAGTACAACGAAGATCCGAGATCAATAAGGGCATCCACATCATGAGATTGAACAGTCAATATACCTGTGACGAAATCTGGGAAGCCTCTGCACTCTGTCGACCACTCATAGCATAGAACCGGCTGGGTCCTCTAGAACTATGTGCACCACCCCTAGCTGCACCATGCCCTGCGGGTGCTGGAGAGCCTCGAGCTGGAGGGGGTGCTAAAGATGTAGCAGCTGTAGGACTAGATGACTGAGTTTTGCCCCTGCCTGCACCCTGACGGGATGCACGACACTCCCTCTGAATATGGCCTCTCATTTTGCATCTATAACATATTGTCCCCGAATGTATCCTCCCACACTTAGGGCATGGGGCCCTTTGCTACTGGAATCTGCCTCCTGATCGGCCCTGATGGTAGGACCCACTGCTGCCCTGACTGAGCCTAAAGGGACTCCCCTGCTGCTGATCGTGTCCTGATGGCGGGGCACTAGCTAAAGACTGAGCATAAGACTGGGATGGCCCTGATGATCCTCCCCGAAAAGCTGATCTCCCACCTTCGAATGAATCCCCAAGGTAGCCGCTGATCGGGCCCTACTACTACTTTCCCGTTCCATCTTGAGCTTTAACTCTCGAGCCTCCATAGCTTGGGAAAACGCCACCATCTTTCCATAGTTTATGTCAAAATTTAGAGCAGTTGAGGTAGCCTCATTAATAACCAAAGGCCCTACACAAATTGACGCACCCTAGCCTCCATAGTCGGCATCATACGAACAGCATACTTTGATAGGAGCACGAACTCCATATGATACTCCCACACACTCTTACTACCATGTTTAAGGGTCTCAAACTCCACAGCATGGGCTGCCATAGTCTCGGCAGGCAAGAAATGGTCTATGAAGGCATCCGCGAATTCACTCCATCTCGGCGGAGGGCTCCCCTCCTCACGAGAATCCTCCCACATCTCAAACCAGGAATATGCCACCCCTTTCAGACGATAGGAGGCCAACTCTACCCTCTGTCTCCGTAGCACACATAACTCAGAGAGTCTTATGCATCTCATCAATGAAATCCTTAGGGTCTATCCCGGGATCAGTACCTGTGAACACTGGAGGGTCTAACTGAAGGAACCGGTTTACCCTGGAACCGGAAGAATCTCCTTGCAAGCTAAATGAGGTGGGTGCAACATTTGACCTCTGAGCCTGGGAAGCTACTAACTGAGTCAGCATCTGAATATCTCCCCTAAGATCCCTATCAGAAATACCGGGACCCGGAGCTAGGGGCTATAGGTGGAACAGGTATATCGGCGGGAGGGATTGTGGCACCCTCCGCGGGTGTAGGAACTGGGGTAGTCTGTTCTGGAGTAGACGAATCAGGCAGTGTGATAGTAGGGGGATTATCCTCACCCGCATTATCAAGTAGGGGATCAACAGCCACTCCTGGGGTGGCATTGGCTTCTTGGCCAATTCTCGCTCTCTTCTTAGGTGCCACTTATTGAAAGTTAGAACAATGCACGAGTTAGAGGAAAACAACCTCACATTCCGCTCTATCGCACGATATAGAACAACAATGAAGGGTATCATTCCTAAATGTCCAAATAGCCCCCTAATTATAGATGTGGTCGACAACACACCGATAAGAAGGGCTCTGCTAGACACGGCTCTGAGACATCCTAGGACACTTTAAAACCTTATGCTCTGATACCAAGTTTGTCACGCTCTAACCTCGGGAAACGTGACCGGCACTCAACCCAGTGAACCCGATCGAGCAATCCTATTAAACCTTTCCTACCCAACTCATTCATAATCCAAAAAGGGAACGCATCACCATTTGTTAAACAGGAGAGAAATCAGTTATATAAATATATAAACGTTGCTAGTTCATTTTTCCTTATATATATTATGACATAGTTAAGTTTCCAAAAGTACATACGGTTTACAATTTAGTGGAAAAGATTTTCAAAATTCAACTTGATCGAGTTACCACCCCGACATTCATACATGACCCACATAAACGTGTACGGAGCCTCTAAAGGTACAAAAGACCAACATGACAATGACGGCAACAAGGCTCCGGATATACCTCAAAATGTGAAAACTTATACAAAAGAAGAACTACATGAACCCTGGAATAAATGGGGTTCACCAAGACTGCTGTGAGGAGAGAAAGAGAGCACCACTATCTACGATCGGCGCTATCTGCTATGGAACCACCTACATCCATTTAAAGATGTAGTGCCCACGGCAAAAAGGGGCATTAGCATTATCGAATACTACTAGTATGTTAGGGCAAACACCAATCTTAGTAGAATGAACAGTGAAACAAAGAGAAGACAATCATAATAATCAAAAAGTGCTTCACAAAATACAAAGAAACACCAAGTAAGGATCACATACTTTTCGAGTTAATCTTTCCGTCTTTTCATGTTAGTAATCTTTAGTGCCAAGTGCCACAACTCACAATGCCACCGTATTTTTACACGGAGTCCGGTCTCGGCCCGACCGGCTAAGCCATCTCAAGTAAGACATATCCATATCCACAATATAAATCAATAATTCCAACACAAATGCCACCATGTGTACAGCAAGGCGTCCGATCTCGGCCCAATCGGCTAAGCCATCTGACTTGAGACATAACCTCGTTCAACTGTTCACTCAATTCACATTTCTTTCCCATCTTTCATTACATGGCACAAACAGCCTCATTTACCAAATAGTTCTTAGCACTTGGGCACATTTTACAATTCAAGTCTTTCCCTTTTTATTTGTTCAACTAACATCATCATTCATGTCGATAAGTACCATCACATAAGGCACTGTACACATAAGGGAAGGAGCTTCGAAAATCATAATTACATTATCAAATAGCATGATGACATGGTAAACATCTAGAACAATTAGGGAGCATGAATCTTTCAACCCAGCACACTAAGGCAAACAATTCTAGTATAATCAAGTCAGAACTTACACCAATTATTCGGACGCCAGGAGTTTGATTCTAAGAAGAAGAGTGTTAGCCATACATACCTCAATCGAGCTACTTTGACTCTACAATTATCCGGAACTCTTAGCAACCTCAATCTATTTTTAGCAATATAACAAGTTGAACCAAAATTAGGAAGACATTCATTGTTTTAGCCCACTTGAACATTTTATCAAATACTAAGTGTGTATTAAGGTTTCAAGGTTCTTTTCATGGGAGGTTTCATCTTTCATAACCCATTCATCTCCATTCTTATCCTACATTCTCCCTACACCCTTTTTATCATACATGCATGCAGTGTAATCACCCACATATCCATGAAGAATCACACTAGTACCCCATTATAGCTATGTTTGAAATTAAGAGCTGGGGTGATGAAGTCTTACCTTTTAGGATGAAGAATTTGGTGCCCTACTTGAATATTTCCAAAGCTTTAATTGATGATTGAAGATTAATTTTATGAAAATTAGGCCCTCCCTCTAGAACTCTCTCTCCTTCACTCTAGAAAATATCAGAAAATGGGCTCAAATTGGTCTAAAGGGGTTTTTTAACGGAATGGGGGTTGGGTTTTATATTAAGAAAATGGGTGCCTCGACACAGGTCTTCGGTCCGCAAAGTGACCACAGAAATAGTCATCAGGGGCTTGAATTTTCTGACTGTGTATGCGGTCTGCATACCTATTCTGCGTTCGCATAATGCACCGAAGAACTCCCCTTCGCAAACAATCAAGGCAGATATGCAATCAGTATGCGGCCCGCAAAGTGATTATACGATCCCATAATTGGGCTGCATAACTGGCCTCAAAATTGGCCAATTTTCTGCTTCACTCTACGGCCATTATGCGGTCCGCAGAGTGGTTATGCGGCCGCATAATGGGCCGCAGAAATGCGTTCTTCTGTGAAACATTTTCCTCCCAGTCCGTAGGGTACCGTTCAATCCAAGTTTTTGGAACTATAATACACATCCGCCGTGATCCATCTTTCTTTCTGACAAAGAGAACCGGTGCGCCCAAAGGCGACACACTCGTTCGGATGAAACCTTTCTCTAGCAAATCCCTTAGGTTTTCCTTTAGCTATTTTAATTCTGCCGGCACCAAGCTATAAGGTGGAATGGATATAGGTTGCATGCCTGGCATCACATCAATCCCAAAATCAATCTCCCTATCTGGAGGAATTCAAGGGAGCTCATCCGGAAAGACATCGGGGAATTCATTCATAATTGGTACAGATTCAAGGGTAGGCACCTTAGCAGTGGTGTCCGTAACTCGGACCAAATTATAAATACACCCCTTCCAGATCATCTTTGTGGCCTTAAGGTAAGAAATAAACATACCTTTTGGTGTAACATTATTCCTGTCACACTCAACAGGTGGCTCGTTAGGAAACTCAAGCCTCATAATTCTGGTTCGGCAGTCGAGTTTGGAAAAACATGAATAAAGCCAGTGCATTCCCATTATTACATCAAAATCAATCATCCCTAGTTCAATGAGATCAGCCAAGGTATCCCGACCATGCACCGTGACAACACAATCTCTATAAACTCGCGCGGCCCTAATAGACTCGCCAGCCGGAGTAGATACAGAGAACGGCTCATAAAGCTATTCCGGTTCTATACCAAAGCTCGTAGCAACATAGGACAAAGAAGATCCGGGATCAATAAGGGCATACAGATCATGAGACTGAACAGTCAATATACCTGTAACGACATCTGGGTAAGCCTCTACACTCTGTCGACCACTCATAGCATAGAACCAGCTGGGTCCTCCCGAACTCTGTGCACCACCCCTAGCTGCACCACGCCCTGCGGGTGCTGGAGAGCCTCAAGTTGGAGGGGGTGCTGAAGATGTAGTTGCTGCAGGACTGGATGACTGAGTTGTGCTCCTGCCTGCACCCTGACGGGATGCACGACACTCCCCTTGAATATGGCCTCTCATTCTGCATTCGTAACATACTGGCATGTCCAGGTAGCAGACTCATGAATGTATCCTCCCACACTTAGGGCATGGGGCCCTTTGCTGCTGGAATTTGCCTCCTGATCGGCCCTGATGGTGGGATCCACTGCTACCCTGACCGGGCCTAAAGTGACTCCCCTACTGCTCACCGTGTCCTGATGGCGGGGCACTAGCTGAAGACTGAGCATAAGACTAGGATGTCCTTGATGATCCTCGCCGAAAAGCTGATCTCCCACCTCTGAATGAATCCCTAAGGTTGCCCGTTGATCGGGCTCTACTACTATTTTCCCGTTCCTTCCTGAGCTTTAACTTTCGAGCCTCCATAGCTTTAACAAACACCACAACCTTTCCATAGTTCATGTCAGAATTTAGAGCAGCTGTGGCAGCCTCATTAATAACCAAAGGGCTAAGGCCCTGCACAAATCGACGCACCCTAGACTCCATAGTCGGCATCATATGAACAACATACTCTGACAGGCGCACGAACTCTATGTGATACTCCCACACACTCTTACTACCCTGTTTAAGGGTCTGAAACTCCACAGCATGGGCTGCCATAGTCTCGGCATGCAAGAAATGGTCTATGAAGGCATCCAGGAACTCACTCCATTTCGCCGGAGGGCTCCCCTCCTCACGGGAATCCTCCCACATCTCAAACCAGGAATATGCCACCCTTTCATATGATAGGAGGCCAACTCTACTCCCTCTGTCTCCATAGCATGCATAATTCAGAGAGTCTTATGCATCTTATCAATGAAATCCTGAGGGTCTGCCTCGGGATCAGTACCGGTGAACACTGGAGGGTCTAACTAAAGGAACCTGTTTATATTGGAATCGGAAGAATCTCCTTGCAAGCTAAATGAGGGGGGTGTAACATTTGACCTCTGAGCCTGGGAAGCTACTAACTGAGTCAGCATCTGAATAGCTCCCCTAAGATCCCAATCAGAAATACCGGGACCGGGCGCTGTGGCTGGAGGTGGAACAGGTATATCGACGAGAGGGATTGTGGCACCCTCTACAAGTGTAGGAACTGGGGTAGTCTGTTCTGGAGTAGACGAATCAGGCAGTGTGATAATATGGGGATTATCCTCACCCGCATTATCAAGTAGGGGATCTACAACCACTCCTGGAGTGGCATTAGCTTCTTGGGCAATTCTCGCTCTCTTCTTAGGTGCCATTTACTGAAAGTTAGAACAATGCATGAGTTAGAAGAAAACAACCTCACATTCCGCTTTATCGCACGATATAGAACAATAATGAAGGGTATCATTCCTAAATGTCCAAGTAGCCCCCTAATTATAGATGTGGTCGACAACACACCGATAAGAAGGGCTCTGCTAAACACGGCCCCGAAACATCCTAGGACACTTTAAAACAGTATACTCTGATACCATGTTTGTCATGTCCCAACCTCGGGGAACGCGACAGGCGCTCAACCGAGTGAACCCAGTCGAGCAATCCTATTAAACCTTTCCTACCCGACTCATTTATAATCCAAAAAGGGAACACTTCACCATTTGTTAAATAAGGGAGAGAAAGAGAGCACCACTATACCTCAATGACCAACATGACAATGACGGCAACAAGGCCCTGGCTATACCTCAAAATGTGAAAACTTATACAAAAGAAGAACCACATGACCCCTGGAAGAAATGGGGCTCACCAAGACTGCTGTGAGGAGAGAAAGAGAGCACCACTATCTGCGATGGAACCACCTACATCCATACAAAGATGTAGCATCCCGGCAAAAAGGGGAGTTAGCACTGTTGAATAGTACTTAGTATGTATGGGCAAACACCAATCTTAGTAGAATGAACAGTCAAACGAAGAGAAGAAAGTCATAATAATCAAAAGGTGCTTCACAAAATACAAAGAAACACCAAGTAAGGATCACATACTTTCCGAGTTAATATTTCCATCTTTTTAGGTTAGTAATCTTTAGTGCCAAGTGCCACAACTCACAATGCCACCATGTTTTTACACGGAGTCTAGTCTCGGCCCGACCGGCTAGGCCATCTCAAGTGAGACATATCCATATCCACAATGTAAATCAATAATTCCTACACAAATGCCACCATGTGTACAGCATGGCATCCAATCTTGGCCCGATCGGCTAAGCCATCTGACTTGAGACATAACTTCTTTCAACTGTTCACTCACTTCACATTTCTTTCCCATCTTTCATTACATGGCACAAACAACCTCATTTATTAAGTAGTTCTTGGCACTTGGGCACATTTTACAATTCAAGTCTTTCCCTTTTTATTCGTTCAAATAACATCATCATTTATGTCGATAAGTACCATCACATAAGGCATTGCACACATAAGGGAAGGAGATTGGAAAATCATAATTATGTTCTCAAATAGAATGATGACATGGTAAACATCTAGAACAATTAGGGAGCATGAATCTTTCAACCCAACACACTAAGGCAAACAATTCTAGTATGATCAAGTCAAAACTTACACAAATTATTCGGATGCCAGGAGTTCGATTCTAAGAAGAAGAGAGTTAGCCATACATACCTCAATCGAGCTACTTTGATTCTACAATTATCCGGAACTCTTAGCAACCTCAATCTATTTTTAGCAATATAACAAGTTGAACAAAAATTAGGAAGACATTCATGGTTTTAGCCCACTTGAACATTTTATCAAATACTAAGTGTGTATTAAGGTTTCAAGGTTCTTTTCATGGGAGGTTTCATCTTTCATAACCCATTCATCTCCATTCTTAGCCTACATTCTCCCAACACCCTTTTTATCTTACATGCATGAAATGTAATCACCCCCATCCCCATGAAGTATCACACTAGTACCCTATTATAGCTATGTTTGAAATTAAGAGCCGGGGTGATGAAGTCTTACCTTTTAGGATGTAGAATTTGGTGCCCTACTTGAATATTTCCAAAGCTTTAAGTGATAATTGAAAATTAATTTGATGAAAATTAGGCCCTCCCTCTAGAACTCTCTCTCCTTCACTCTAGAAATTATCAGAAAATGGAATCAAATTGATTTAAAGGGGTGTTTTAATGGAATGGGGGTCGGGTATTATATTAAGAAAATGGGTGCCCCGACACAGGTCTGTGGTCCGCAAAGTGACCACAAAAATAGCCATCAGGGGCTTGAATTTCCTGACTGTGTTTGCGGTCTGCATACCTGTTCTGCGGTCACATAATGCACCGCAGAACTCCCCTTCGCAAACGTTCAAGGAAGATATGCAATCAGTATACGGCCCGCAAAGTGATTATGCGATCGCATAATTGGGCCGCATAACTGGCCAATTCTCTGCTTCACTCTACGGCCATTATGCGGTCCGCAGAGTGGTTATGCGGCCGCATAATGGGCCGTAGAAATGCGTTCTTCTATGAAATATTTTCCTCCCAGTCCGTAGGGTACTGTTTAATCCAAGTTTTTGGTACTATAATACACATCCACCATGATCCATCTTTCTTTCTGATAAAGAGAACCGGTGCGCCCAAAGGCGACACACTCGGTCGGATGAAACCTTTCTCTAGCAAATCCCTTAGGTTTTTCATTAGCTCTTTTAATTCTGCCGGCGCCATGCTATAAGGTAGAATGGATATAGGCTGCATGCCTGGCATCACATCAATCCCAAAATCAATCTCCTTGTCTGGACGAATTCAAGGGAGCTCATCTAGAAAGACATCGGGGAATTCATTCACAATTGGTAAAGATTCAAGGGTAGGCACATCAGCAGTGGTGTCCGTAACTCGGACCAAATTATAAATACATCCCTTCCTGATCATCTTTGTGGCCTTAAGGTAAGAAATAAACATACCTTTTGGCGTAACATTATTCCCGTCCCACTCAACAGGTGGCTCATTAGGAAACTCAAGTCTCATAATTCTAGATCGGCAGTCGAGTTTGGCAAAACATGAATAAAGCCAGTACATTCCCATTATTACATCAAAATCAATCATCCCTAGTTCAATGAGATCAGCCAAGGTATCCCGACCATGCACCGTGACAACATAATCTCTATAAACCCGTGCGGCCGTAATAGACTCGCCAACCGGAGTAGATACAGAGAACGGCTCATGAAGCTATTTCGGTTCTATCCCGAAGCTCGTAGCAATATAAGGAGTAACATAGGACGTAGAATATCCGGGATCAATAAGGGCATGCAGATCATGAGATTGAATAGTCAATATACCTGTGACAACATCTGGGGAAGCCTCTTCACTCTGTCGACCACTCATAGCATAGAACCGGCTGGGTCCTCCCGAACTCTGTGCACCACCCCTAGCTGCACCATGCCCTGCGGGTGCTGGAGAGCCTCGAGCTGGAGGGGGTGCTGAAGATGTAGTTGTTGTAGGACTGGATGACTGAGTTGTGCTCCTGCCTGCACCCTGAAGGGATGCACGACACTCCCTCTGAATATGGCCTCTCATTCCACATCCGTAACATACTAGCATGTCCAGGTAGCAGACTCCCGAATGTATCCTCCCACACTTAGGGAATGGGGCCCTTTGCTGCTGGAATCTGCCTCCTGATTGGCCCTAATGATGGCATACACTGCTGCCCTGACCGGGCCTAAAGTGACTCCCCTGCTGCTGACCGTGTCCTGATGGCGGGGCACTAGCTGAAGACTGAGCATAAGACTAGGACGACCCTGATGATCCTCGTCGAAAAGCTGATCTCCCACCTCCGAATGAATCCCCAAGGTTGCCCGCTGATCGGGATCTACTACTACTTTCCCATTCCATCCTGAGCTTTAACTTTCGAGCCTCCGTAGCTTGGGCAAACACCACCATCTTTCCATAGTTCATGTCAGAATTTAGAGCAGCTGTGGCAGCCTCATTAATAACCAAAGGGCTAAGGACCTGCACAAATCGACGCACCCTAGCCTCCATAGTCGGCATCATATGAACAGCATACTTTGACAGGCGCATGAACTCCATGTGATACTCCCACACACTCTTACTACCCTGTTTAAGGGTCTGAAACTCCACAGCACGGGTTGCCATAGTCTCGGCATGCATGAAATGGTCTATGGAGGAATCTGCGAACTCACTCCATCCCGTCGGAGGGCTCCCCTCCTCACAGGAATCCTCCCACATCTCAAACCAGGATTATGCCACCCCTTTCAAATGATAGGAGGCCAACTCTACTCCCTCTGTCTCCGTAGCATGCATAACTCAGAGATTCTTATGCATCTTATCAATGAAATCCCGAGGGTTTTCCCCGGGATCATTACCTATGAACACTGGAGGGTCTAATCGAAGGAACCTGTTTATCCTGGAACCGAAAGAATCTCCTTGGAAGCTAAATGAGGTGGGTACAACATTTGACCTCTGAGCCTGGGAAGCTACTAAGTGAGTCAGCATCTGAATAGCTCCTAAGATCCCCATCAGAAATACCGAGAAAGGGAGCTGGGGCTGGAGGTGGAACAGGTATATCGGCGGGAAGGGTTGTGGCACCCTCTACAGGTGTAGGAACTGGGGTAGTCTGTTCTAGAGTAGACGAATCAGGTAGTTTGATAGTAGGGGGATTATCCTCACCCACATTATCAAGTAGGGGATCAACAACCACTCCTGGGGTGGCATTAGCTTCTTGGGCAATTCTCGCTCTCTTCTTATGTTCCATTTACTGAAAGTTCGATCAATGCATGAGTTAGAGGAAAACAACCTCACATTCCGCTCTATCGCACGATATAGAACAACAATGAAGGGTATCATTCCTAAATGTCCAAGTATCCCCCTAATTATAGATGTGGTCGACAACACACCGATAAGAAGGGCTCTGCTAGACATGGCTCTGAGACATCTTAGGACACTTTAAAACCGTATGCTATGATACCATGTTTGTCATTCCCCAACCTCGGGGAACACGATCGCCGCTCAACCGAGTGAACCTAGTCGAGCAAGCCTATTAAACATTTCCTACCCGACTCATTTATAATCCAAAAAGGGAACGCGTCACCATTTGTTAAACAGGGGAGAGATCAGTTATAAAAGTTTATAAATGTTTCTAGTTCATTTTTCCTTATATATATTATGTCATAGTTAAGTTTCCAAAAGTAGTGGAAAAGATTTTCAAAATACAACTTGATCCAGTGACCACCATGACATTCATACATGACCCACATAAACGTCTATGGAGCCTCTAAAGGTACAAAAGACCAACATGACAATGCCGGCAACAAGGCCCCGGCTATACCTCAAAATGTGAAAACTTATACAAAAGAAGAACTACATGACCCCTGGAAGAAATGGGGCTCACCAAGACTGTTGTGAGGAGAGAAAGAGAGCACCACTATCTGCGATGGAACCACCTACATCCATTCAAAGATGTAGCGCCCCCGGCAAAAAGGGGAGTTAGCATTGTTGAATAGTACTAGTATGTATGGGCAAACACAATCTTAGTAGAATGAACAGTCAAACGAAGAGAAGAAAGTCATAATAATCAAAACGTGCTTCACAAAATACAAAGAAACACCAAGTAAGGATCATATACTTTCCGAGTTAATCTTTCCGTCTTTTTAGGTTAGTAATCTTTAGTGCCAAGTGCCACAACTCACAATGCCACCGTGTTTTTACATGGAGTCCAGTCTCGGCCCGACCGGCTAAGCCATCTCAAGTGAGACATATCCATATCCACAATGTAAATCAATAATTCCTACACTAATGCCACCATGTGTACAGCATGGCATCCTATCTCGGCCCGATCGGCTAAGCCATCTGACTTGAGACATAACTTCTTTCAACTATTCACTCACTTCACATTGCTTTCCCATCTTTCATTACATGGCACAAACAGCCTCATTTATTAAGTATTTCTTGGCACTTGGGCACATTTTACAATTCAAGTCTTTCCCTTTTTATTCGTTCAAATAACATCATCATTTATGTCGATAAGTACCATCACATAAGGCATTGCACACATAAGGGAAGGTGATTGGAAAATCATAATTATGTTCTCAAATAGTATGATGACATGGTAAACATCTAGAACAATTAGGGAGCATGAATCTTTCAACCCAACACACTAAGGCAAACAATTCTAGTATGATCAAGTAGGAACTTACACCAATTATTCGGATGCCAGGAGTTCGATTCTAAGAAGAAGAGAGTTAGCCATACATACCTCAATCAATTTTCTTTGATTCTACAATTATCTGAAACTCTTAGCAACCTCAATCTATTTTTAGCAATATAACAAGTTGAACTAAAATTAGAAAGACATTCATGGTTTTAGCCCACTTGAACATTTTATCAAATACTAAGTGTGTATTAAGGTTTCAAGGTTCTTTTCATTGGAGGTTTCATCTTTCATAACCCATTCATCTCCATTCTTAGCCTACATTCTCCCTACACCCTTTTTATCTTACACGTATGCAATGTAATCACCCCCATCCCCATAAAGTATCACACTAGTACCTCATTATAGCTATGTTTGGAATTAAGAGCTGGGATGATGAAGTCTTACCTTTTAGGATGAAGAATTTAGTGCCCTACTTGAATATTTACAAAGCTTAAAGTGATGATCGAAGATCAATTTGATGAAAATTTGTCCCTCCCTCTAGAACTCTCTCTCCTTCACTCTAGAAAACATCAGAAAATGGGCTCAAACTGGTCTAAAGGGGTGATTTAACGGAATGGGGGTCGGGTTTTAAATTAAGAAAATGGGTGCCCCGACACAGGTCTGCAGTCGCATATACGACCGCATAATGGTTATGCG
Source organism: Nicotiana tabacum (assembly GCF_000715075.1). NCBI lineage: Eukaryota > Viridiplantae > Streptophyta > Magnoliopsida > Solanales > Solanaceae > Nicotiana > Nicotiana tabacum. The sequence goes on along the minus strand of NC_134094.1, from coordinate 67,025,487 downwards.
GTCCGCAAAGTGACCGCAAAAATAGCCCTCAGTGTCTTGAATTTTCTGACTGTGTATGCGATCTGCATACCTGCTCTGCGGTGGCATAATACACCACAGAACTCCCCTTCGCAAAATTTCAAGGTAGATATGCGATCAGTATGTGGCCCGCAAAGCGATTATGCGATCGCATAATTGGGCCGCATAACTGGCCTCAAAATTGGCCAATTTTCTGCTTCACTCTGCAGCCATTATGCGGTCCGCAGAGTGGTTATGTGGCCGCATAATGGGCCGTAGAAACGCATTCTTCTATGAAACATTTTCCTCCCAGTCCGTAGTACTAATGGGCCGAAGAATTTCTACTATAATAATGCAGGAATCTATCTTGGCACCACGAAACCCTGAGTTTTTGGTTTAAATTTTTACGGGTCCTTACTTCTTTTGTGTTAATACTTAGGGCAGACCCTCTGACTCTTATAAAGCTACGAGTTTATTACATTGTATACTCGATGGAATGTTTGATGTTCTTACTCGCTTATAATTATCATTAGTTACATATATCTATGCCCTTGTGCTCAGAGGGTTACTTCTGAATTGAAATTTTGATTGTCTCCCCATTGTCACTTTTTTTTATTTCTGTAACATTTATATGATACCTTTAACTATTCGAACTCCTATCTGAATACTTCTCCAGGATTTTGACCTCGTATCTACGAGACTGAATTCTCTATGATGGGGTTCACTATGTTTATCTTGCACAATCTGTTAATTTATTTGTGACCTCTTGTCTAGCCATAACCAGACTCTTCCTAAATCAACTACTAATTACTCATTGGTCCATTCTCACATCCATATTTCGTGTAATCACCCTTGGGTTAGGTCCTTTGTCTTAACTTACCTCTCATACTGACTCTTCCATTCCCACTTATTTATCAATAACATCCTGGCCGGGAACCCTTAATGTCTCTCCCCAGCGTCGTGCTTGCATAATGTTATGGGGTCGTAACATATCTATAGGATTTGAATAAATGCACTCTCATCCCTTTCACCTTTTTACCACATTCTTTCTTTACTATTGCATAGTCACCTGAACCACTTAAGTCCGACTTAATACCATATCACACCATCTTCCCCCCTTTAGGGGAGTACTAATATTTTATGCTATGAAGATTTACCTTTAAATATTTTAACTCTTCATCTTTGGCGTCTTTTCACATCTTCACTGACTCTTACTCGCCTTGCGGTAACCCTTCGGTGCAAAGGATAACTGAATTTCTTATGCATAAGGGTGACACCTAGTGTAACTAGCACACTTAGTCCGTTAAGCTTAAAGCTGCTCACATTGCTTGCTTTAGGGAAGTGTTTTCCTGAATGACCTTTAAAGGTTATTCTTTCGATGTCCATTCTATTATTGCTGGAACACGATTTTTAAAATTCTCATGATGCGGACTATTATAAAATCCTTCGATCCCTAATTCATGTTCAGTTTATCTTGTTCACTAGCCCATACTAATTTTTATTACTTTGGGGTCTAACTTTTCCTTCTGGTAATTATGTTGGAGTCACCGACTCATTTCTAGAAATGAGGCTATGACTTTATAGCTTATACTCTTTTATTGTCTTAAGGCCTGTCACCTCTTGTCTTTTTCTTCACTTGACTATAGACTCTGTCATCCTGTCCTATTGTTTTTATTGTTATCACCCATTTATCACATCTTACTCATAATGCTTCATTTACTCTCTTCTTATTCTCATGCTAATATTTATGTCTATCACTTTATTCTGAAAAATTCAACAAAACATTCATTCACTTTTAGCTTCCTTTGCCCCATCCACTAGCTCTTCGGGTCACCTAACACTCTCTCTTTACTAGGACATGAGCCATACTAAGGTAAATATTTATCCCTTCTTGGATTCCAGTGCTATCTTCTAAATTTTCTGAACATCCTAGTATTCATATCTGACTGTAGTATTCTAGAGTGCACCATCTCGGTGTCTCACAACGAGAACTTTTACCATGTTTGCAACATCCTTCGTAAATGTCAGCTAACGCTATTAATCCATCCACCATTGTGGGTTACTCTAATCCCAGATGGATCCTAATATCCCATCCTTCTCTTAAACTATATATGTTAGCTCCCATAGGGCGTAACTGAGATGTGTGTGGCCAATCTTACATACCTTTATTACTATTGAAGGTAATTCAGAATATTTATATTTCTCTGATTGAATTATAAATACTGACAATCTTCACTAACTGGGTACCTTGTTTCCTTCTTCACCTTGCTTCTTTTACCTGTTAATACTTATACTTTTACCTTCTGATACTCCCATGGCCTGGTATTCACGGGGTGTGTTAGATATTCCCATCTTAGGGTCTGAAGAAGAAAATTTGCACATCTGGTATGCATGATCTGATAGGGCCTCAAATAGCGCCACATCGTCAAGAATTCTCTCTCTACTAGTGCCCTTACCTGCTGCTGTATTAGCCCTTTGGCTAGTTGTAATTTTTTCTAATTGCAAACATCTCTATATCATTAGCAAACATAAGTCCTGGCTCGAACTCTTATGGCTTAGCTTTGTAGCACGATTTGGATTTGAAAGAAGGGTAACAGACTCCTAAATGCCTTGTAGCTTCATGTTCATATAATGTGTTACACAACACATCTATAAACAAGGATCTAATAGACACGGCTAGTAGACTCCCTAGGATAGAACTGCTCTGATACCAGGACATATGTTTGCACGCCCCAAACCTGGGGAGGCATGGTCGACACCCGGTGCCATAATCGGCCCGAGCATACCAATCTGTAACTGCGAACTCTGGAGGGGTATCCCTCAACTTAGACCAACGAGGCCTACCTGCAAGCTGACAATACTAATCAAGGCTGATGAGGCCATATTCTGAATCATCTAAAAAAAACGTCTTTCTCATCTGAGGGGTAAACATGCCCAAAAGCTCATATACATAATTGTGTAGGCTGACCAGGCCGCCATGAAAGTCTACAACCAGCAGTACCAAACTGAACATGTACACAAGGCTGATAAGGCCACAATACTGATATACAAAATACACATGACTTGTCTACAAGCCTCTAGAGATAACAGAACTGTATCATGGTCGGGACAGGGCCTCGACCTACCCATCAAAGCTGTATATATAAAATGGACTCCAAGGTCTAGACATGGTAACTCCGAGGAAGTGGAGCTTACCAACCAAGCTGATGTTTCACTCTGTCTACTGAGACTAAAACGGAAGATTGCAGGCAACTAAGAGAGGAGGTAGCCTGGTTATTCAACAAAGGGCACCTTCGAGAATTTTTAAGCGATAGGGCGAAGAATCATTTTAAAAATAGGGATTTTGGCAAGCAAAACGAACAAGAAGAACCACAGCACGTCATTCACATGATCATCGGCGGCACCGATACCCCTCAAGGACCGGTGCTTAAACGCACTAAGACATCGATTTTGAGAGAAAAGCGATCTCGAACTCAGGATTACGCACCCATAGGAACTTTGTCCTTCAATGATGAAGATGCAGAAGGAGTCATACAACCTCATAACGATGCACTGGTAATATCCATACTTATGAATAAAACTAAAGTTAAGCCTGTGTTAATTGATCCAGGTATCTCGGACAACATCATTAGATTGAAGGTCGTGGAACAGCTCGATCTATAGGACCAGGTCGTACCTGCAACCCTGGTTCTAAATGGATTCAATATGGCATGTCAAACCACCAAAGACGAGATAATTCTACCGATAAATGTGGCCAGGACCATCTAGGAAATGAAGTTCCATGTAATCGAAGGCGACATGAGGTATAACGCCCTTTTGGAAGGCCATGGATCCACAACATGAGAGTTATACCTTCGACCCTACACCAGGTCCTAAAATTCCCAACATCAAGGGGAGTCAAAATGGTGTACGGAGAACAACCGGCCGCAAGAGAAATGTTTGCCGTCGAGGAAGCGAATCTGATATCCTCACCTTCGCCAATAAAGGAATCGGGCTCAAAAGGGGAACGAGATGCCAAATAGCAATCACAGACATCAGCTTTAACCCCACCAGAAAATCAGAAGATCGATGAAGATGATGATCAAAGGATCCCTCGATCCTTCGTGGTTCCCGATGATTCCGACGCTACCAAATCAATGGTTGAGGAGTTGGAGCAAGTCACACTAATCGAGCGCTGGCCTGAACGGAAGGTATACCTGGGAAGGTGGTTGACCCCCGAACTCAGGAAAAAACTTATTCAATTTCTTATCGATAACGTAGATTGTTTTGCCTGGTCCCATTTAGATATAACAGGGATTCCACCAGATATAACGTCACATCGGCTAAGCTTGGACCCTAGGTTCATACCGGTGAAGAAAAAGAAAAGACCCCAGTCCGAGGTAAAGCACGCATTCATAAAGGATGAGGTAACCAAACTTCTCAAAATAGGGTCCATTCGGGAGGTGAAATATCCTGAATGGTTAGCCAATGTAGTTTTAGTGCCTAAAAAAGGGAACAAACTTAGAATGTGTGTAGATTATAAGGATTTGATCAAAGCATGCCCCAAAGATTCCTTTCCGCTGCCTAACATCGATCGCATGATCGATGCCACGGCCGGCCACGAGATCCTTACTTTTCTCGATGCCTATTCCGGGTATAATCAAATCCAAATGAACCCGGAAAACTAGGAAAAGACTTCATTAGTCACCAAGTATGGAACATATTGTTATAATGTGATGCCCTTCGGGCTAAAAAATGCAGGAGCTACTTACCAACGCCTAGTAAACAAAATGTTCGAGGAACAAATAGGTAAATCAATGGAAGTTTATATTGATGACATGCTAGTTAAGTCTTTGCGCACAGAGGACCATTTGACCCATTTGCAGGAAACATTCCAGATTTTAAAGAAATACAACATGAAGCTCAACCCGAGAAGTGTGCTTTCGGGGTCGGTTTGGGCAAGTTCCTCGGCTTCATGGTGTCAAATCGTGGGATCGAGATTAACCCCAATAAAATCAAGGACATCCAAGACATCGTCATTGTGGACAGCGTCAAAGCTGTACAGAGGCTAACGGGACGGATTGCAGCCTTAGGTCGATTCATTTCAAGGTCATCATATCGAAGTCACAAATTTTTCTCTCTACTCAAAAAGAAGAACGATTTCGCTTGGACCCCGGAATGCAAACAGGCATTAGAGGAATTAAAGCGAAATCTATCGAGCACACCACTGCTTCATACTCCAAAAACAGACGAAAAACTTTGCCTGTACTTGGCAGTATCATAAATCGTGGTAAGCGGTGTCCTAGTTCGAGAAGAGCAAGGTACGCAATTTCCCGTCTATTATGTAAGTCGAACCTTAGGAGAAGCAGAAACTAGATATCCACACTTAGAAAAATTGGCACTTGCACTGATAAGCACCTCTAGAAAGTTAAGGCCGTACTTTCAATGTCACCTTATATGCGTATTGACCACTTACCCACTCCGTAATATTTTGCACAAGCCCGAACTATCAGGACAATTGGCCAAATGGGCCGTCAAACACAGTGGGTACGATATCGGATATCAACCCCGTACGGCCATCAAGTCTCAAATTTTAGCGGACTTCGTGGCCGATTTCATGCCGACCCTCGGGTATATCATCGGGGTTATGGACCCTTTTTACGGACGAGACTTCGAACATAAAGGGGTCCGGGCTAGGCATCGTTTTAAAGCCACCCACGGGTAACACTATAAGGCAATCTATCAAAACTACTAGGCTGACTAACAATGAGGCCGAATATGAGGCCATGATTGCAGGTCTCGAGCTAGCTAAAAGCTTGGGAGCAAAAGTCATTGAAGCCAAGTGTGACTCTTTGCTGGTGGTAAATAAAGTAAAAAAATCTTCGAAGTTCGAGAAGATAGAATGCAAAGGTATATGGACAAACTGCAGGTCGCTTTGCACCATTTCAAAGAATGGACTTTACAGCATGTTCCACGAGAGCAAAACAGTGAGGCCGATGCACTTGCAAATTTGGGATCATCAGTCGAGGAAGGCGAGATAAGCTCGGGGACTGTCGTTTAACTCTCGAGATCCATGATCGAAGAAGGTCATGCCGAGATAAATTCTACAAGCTTAACCTGTGATTGGAGGAATAAGTATATTGAATACTTAAAGAATGGAAAGCTCCCATCGGACCCTAAATATTCGAGGGCCCTACGAACCAAAGCTGCTCGATTCACATTAACTGCAGATGGAACGTTATACCAAAGGACATTCGATGGACCATTGGCAGTATGCTTAGGTCCAGGAGACACTGACTACGTCCTGCGTGAGGTACATGAGGGCAATTGTGGAAATCACTCCGGTGCCGATTCATTAGTCCGAAAAATAATCAGGGCAGGGTATTATTGGATCGATATGGACAAAGATGCAAAGGAGTTTGTTCAAAAATGTGACAAATGTCAAAGGTTTGCACCAATGATCCATCAGCCCGGAGAGCAACTTCATTCAGTCCTATCCACATGGCCATTTATGAAATGGGGAATGGATATCGTCGGCCCTCTGCCATCGGCCCCAAGTAAAGCTAAGTTTATTTTATTTATGACTGACTATTTCTCTAAATAGGTTGAAGCACAGACGTTCGTGAAAGTAAGAGAAAAAGAGGTTATAGACTTTATGTGGGATCATATCGTATGTCGATTCGGGATACCCACCGAAATAGTGTATGACAATGGGAAACAGTTTGTCGGCAGCAAAGTAATGAAATTCCTCGAAGACCACAAAATAAAAAGAATATTATCAACACCATATCACCCTAGTGGGAACGGACAAGCCTAATCAACGAACAAAACTATCATTCAAAACCTAAAGAAAAGGTTGAACGACGCTAAAGGAAAATGGAGGGAAACCCTACCCAAAGTTCTTTGGGCATATCGAACTACATCAAAATCTAGTACGGGGGCAACCCCGTTCTCCTTAGTGTACGGTTCCGAAGCATTAATACCAGTCGGAGAACCCAGCGCAAGGTTTCGACATGCATCGGAGGAATCAAACCACAAGGCTATGAGTACTAGCCTCAAATTATTAGATGAAAAATGAGAGGCGGCACTTGTTCGAATGGCTGCGCAAAAGCAACGAATTGAAAGGTACTACAATAGAAGAACCAACCTCCGCCACTTCAGGATCGGGAATTTAGTCCTGAGGAAGGCCACCGCCAACGCTCGAGATCCTAATGAAGGGAAGCTCGGCCCAAATTGGGAAGGACCCTATCAAGTCCTCGATATAGTCGGAAAGGGGTCTTATAAACTCGGAACGATGAATGGCGAACCATTACCAAACAACTGGAACATATCACTTCTCAAACGATATTGTTGTTAAGGTATGGTTTTCCCCCTTCTTTTGTCTATATATATTTGACGCTAATTCATTGCGGGAGTTCAACCAAAGGCATCGAGACCTTAGATTTTAAAGTACGTGTTGCACACTTTTTCCCTTAGACCGGTTTTTATCCCAATCGGGTTTTTCCGGCAAGGTTTTTAACGAGACAACAACTACGTGCTACCTGAGGACAATTCGATAGTATCCAAGGCTTCTTTACAATTAACCTCGAATACTATAAAGCCCAAGAGCAACACTCAGCTATAAAGCCCAAGAGCAACACTCACTCAACTATCTTATATCCAAGAAAGATTCCCCTATTTCGAGATTTATTATGCAAATAGGCTTAAGGTAAATCAATGAGTACGAGCAACACTCACTCAACACTCACTCGGGGACTAACTATTAAGCCTATGGGCTATATTACTTTGAGTTTGAAATCACTCACTCGACTATTAAGCCTACGGGCTACATTACTTCGAGTTCGAAATCACTCACTCGACTATCAAGCCGACGGGCTACATTACTTCGAGTTCGAATCACTCACTCGACTATTAAGCCTACGGGCTACATTACTTCGAGTTCGAATCACTCACTCGACTATTAAGCCTACGGGCTACATTACTTCGAGTTCGAATCACTCACTCGACTATTAAGCCTACGGGCTACATTACTTCGAGTTCGAAATCACTCACTCGACTATTAAGCCTACGGGCTACATTACTTCGAGTTCAAATCACTCACTCGACTATTAAGCCTACGGGCTACATTACTTCGAGTTCAAATCACTCACTCGACTATTAAACCTACGGGCTACATTATTTCGAGTTCGAATCATTCACTCAACTATTAAGCCTACGGGCTACATTACTTCGAGTTCGAATCACTCACTCGACTATTAAGCCTACGGGCTACATTACTTCGAGTTCGAATCACTCACTCGACTATTAAGCCTACGAGCTACATTACTTCGAGTTCGAAATCACTCACTCGACTATTAAGCCTACGGGCTACATTATTTCGAGTTCGAAATCACTCACTCGACTATTAAGCCTATGGGATACATTATTTCGAGTTCAAAATCACTCACTCGACTATTAAACCTACGGGCAACATTACTTCATGTTTGAATCACTCACTCGACAATTAAGCCTACGGGCTACTCTTATTTTGAGTTCGAAGCAAAGCGCTCACTCAACCATTAAGTCTACGGGCTACGTTACTTCAAGTTCGAATCACTCACTTGACTAAATTGCCTAAAACCTTACGAAAACCTTAATAAGGCATAAATGAAACAAAATCTTCATAAGTCAGAAATTAAAGGCAAGTCGGGAAAAGAAAAGATATTTATATATGCATACAAGATTGTTTACAACATCCAAAATGGAAATTAAGGGCTAAGTTTCTTGGTTATCTCCGGGGGCGGTATCTTCCCCATCAGGGTCCTCCCCACTCTTAGATTCGCTCTTGTTCCCATCACCATCATCATCATCATCGGAGGCCAAGGCCCCAGCATCGGCTTCAAGCTCTTTTGCCTTTATTATCTCTTCAGTAAGAGCGAAGCCTCGAGCATGGATCTCCTCGAGGGTTTCCCTATGAGATAGGCATTTGGCAAATTCGGCTATCCAATGTGCTCGAGTTCGAGTGGTCTAAGCTACTTCTCTCGCATCTGACTGAGCGGCCTCAGCATCGGCCCGATAAATAGCCACAAATGCGTCTGCATCGGCCTTTGTCTTTTCAACATTGGCAAGTTCAGAAGCCAACCGAGCCTCGAGCTCCTCTGTTTTCCTTGCTTGAACCGAGCTTTTTTCCTTCAGACTTTGAAATTGATCTTTGGCCGATGATAATTGGGCTCGAGCAGCCTCTTTCTCTGCAGCAAAGAGGTCCAAATTTCCTTTCCATTTCAAGGACTCTGCCTTTATCACATCGACCTCCTCACGGAGCTTCCCGATCATCTCAAGCTTCTGCTGTAGCTGTGAGACCAAAAGATTAGCCATCATTCCAGTATTGAATCCATAGGCTTTTAATAGTGTCATTACCTGCTCAGACAGATCGGTTTGATCTTGGTGAGCTTTGGCCAACTCAGCTCGAAGGTCCTTGATTTCTTTTCCCTTTTGCCCTAAGAGGAGTTTAAGGGCCTTTCTCTCCTCTGTGGCCCGTTGGAGATCGGCCTCGTATCGACGCAGCTTAGCTCGGGATTGAGAATATGCTTCTCGATGAGCTACCACTGCCTACAAAGAAAGAAGAAACAAAGTAAGAAAATAAAAATAGACATAAGAGATAATACCAACAAAATAATTCAAGGCTTACCTGATTTAAAGCCTGCTACACTCTGTGAAAAAGATTTGATGTATCACTAGTACCGGCAGCATCCTTGACACTGGCAAACAGATCACAAAAAGGATCCTCTCCATCATGTGGCTCGTCTAGTTCGAGGGCCCCTAAAGCTTGGGCTTCCTGAATCGCATCTTCGGAAAAAGCAGAGAAGGTGGGCAAGTCTTTGATTGCTACTGCCCCAAGTGAGTCACTTGGGGCATTCTCTTCGGTTCGAAGAGATTCGGGGAGAGCCCTTTCAGACGCATCCCCCATCCGGTGGCTTCGATGGGAAGCATCATCAATCTCCAAAAACTTGGGGACTCCGCCCGAATCTTTCTTCAATATATCCTCAGTTCGAGGCGGAGCCTTATAAACCACCATTGATCCAGCTGCCTGTGGAGCATCGGTGGTCTTCTTCGATCGGGCCACCAGTACGGACCCGTCATCTTCCTTTTCCTCATCTTCATCCCTTTGATACTGAACTGATTCTAAGGTCAAAGGGATGGCATTCTTCCTCGACTTACGAGTTGACCTTGCCTTCGGTTTTGGATTTTCGGAAGTAGAGGCCCATTTTCTCTTATTTCCCTCCGCCGGTTTAGAAACCGGGTCCGAGGCTTCTTCCTCGCCAGGCAGGGACCTCAAAACCGCATCTCTGCCCAGGCCTACACACAAGAAGATTGGTTGAATATGTGGAAAATATTTCATTCAAATTCTCAAAACATGAGAAATAGGCTTACCATGATTTTTGGCCTCCCGTCGGCCCTTTTCCAAATCACGCCATGAACGTTCGGCGTATGTAGAGGTCGAAGCCAGGGCCCGTACCCAGCTCTTAAGATCGGGAATGGCACCGGGCATCTAAAGAACCACTGCATCACAAAAGAGATATTAGTAAGAAAGAAACAAAGAGACAAGGCGATAGGGAATAAGCAGCAGAATCACACTTATGCTTCATATTCCATTCTTCGGGGAATGGCATCTTTTCGGCTGGGATCAGGTCCGAAGTCCTCACTCGAACAAACCTGCCCATCAACCTCGATCCTTGTCCTTGTATATGCTCGAGAACAGTACCTTGGTAGCCCAGCAGTGAAGTTTTATTAATCCACCCCGAAAGAGGCGGGGACTATACAATCTAATAAGTTGATCGAGGGTGAAAGGCATGCCCTCGATCTTGTTTGCAAAGAAACGGATAAGGATAACGATCCGCCAAAAGGAAGGATGAATCTGACCTAGAGTTATTCAATATTGACGACAAAAATCAATGATAACTGGGTCGAGAGGTACTAACGTAAAAGGGTAAGTATACACACTAAGGAACCCTTCCACGTGGGTGGTAATATCTTCATCGGAAGCCGGAATTACCACTTCTTTGTTATCCCAGTTGCAATATGTCTTTAACTGAGCAGGTTGCTTTTTGGTTATCAAGCATAAATACCTCGATACCGGCTCACACCGACTGGGAACCAACGATCCCTTATCGACCTTAAAATCGGAGGTGAGAAGGCATGCTCCGGGAACAAACTCCTCAGGCCGTGGCTCCACCGGTGTTTTATCAGCGGCAGGATGTGAAAAAGAAGCTTCTTTTTGAGGGACGGCTTTTGATGTTTTCACCATAATTTAAATTTAGAAGAAAGAAATAAAGAAGATATGGTGTTTCAGAGAAAGATTTTGTGGTAAAAACCACAGAAGGTAAATTTCGCACTTAATTCAGAAGGTATGAGAAAACGCTTAGGAAATTTTGAGATTAGAAGATGTAAAAGTGATTAATGGTGAAACAAGGGGATATTTATAGGTTGAGCAGTGGCGGTCCAATATCGGTAATGGCCGACCACCATCTGACATGCATTAAATGCCTCAGAAAACTAAACCGATGGGACAGCTATCGTGTACGTAACGATCGGATTCGATGCACACGTCAGTATATATTTGATCAAGCCATCGTTAAATCATGTCGTTTCTCGCTACATCGTTCTCAAAAAATTAGGGGACTATCTGTATACGGTAATAACCGGTTAATCTTTCGTACGAACTGGTCGAGATGGTAATGCATTGGATCGGAGAATCATCTTCATAATCAGGTTGAGATCCGGAGTCAGGTCACCAAGCTTCGAGCCCAAAGGACCGATCAATGTCGAGCTCGATATCATTATCGAGATCGAGTCCAAATTGAACTATGATGCAAAGTGAAGTTATCGAGCTTACGAGGCAGAGACCGACCAACCAGAATCGAGCTCGAGTCAACATTGAGAGCTCGAAGTCAAGATCGAGAGCTCGAGTCAAGATCGAGATTATAGACAAGGGCCGTTGCAATCACACTAGAGGAGAGAATTCTGACAGGAATTATGAAAAAGCTGATTTATCATGGGTCTCCACTATAAAGGGTATGGTTAATATTTCAGTAAGGACAAGTTTTTTGGCATACTTGGTAACTAAGATATCACACATTTCATCTTAAAAAACTATCTTTTCTAGCTTCATATCTTTCATCCTCACAGTCAAATATTAGATATTGTTATTTATCCATATGATTTGTGTTGAGTTATATCACATATCCTTAGAACTACGTACAAATTTAACTCAATCCATTTTTTGGGTAAACAAGCGTATAGTACATTACTATCTAAAAAGGAAGATCCAAGAATTGTGGCGTCCCTCAGAGTCATTTCCATTAATTGATCTAGGGGAAGACTACTACATCATCAAATTCAGTAAAAACGAAAATATGGAAAAGGCCCTTCATCAGGGCCATGGTTCATTAATGGCCACTATCAATCAATTACAAATTGGAAGCCAAATTTTGTAGCCACCAAGGAAAAATTAACAGTCTCAGCGGTATGGATTAGATTACTGCAACTGCCGACTGAATTCTATGATGGTAAAATTCTAGAAAAAATCGGGAATGCCATAGGGCGTCTATTAAAGATTGATGCATGCAAATCAACCATAGTACAAGGTCGTTATGCCAGGCTTTGCGTTGAACTATCACTGGAATATCTAGTCCAACCGTTTATTTACATTGGTCCTCATAACAAATACATTCATTACGAAGGTGAAAATTTTCTATGCAAAAACTGTGGAAGACTGGGTCATACACAAGCCTAGTGCACTTGTGTTCAAAAGGAAAATAGGGACAAAGCATCTCCAAACAAGTTTCGGTCAAACACAACAATAGAATATGCTGAAGGGGAGAGGAAAACTGTGTCTTTCAATAAAGGAAGAAGCGGCTTCCAAAGGGCAATTCGAAAAATTTCAACAAATTAATGGAGAAACATAACAGATCAGGTATCACTGTAAAATTGTTCAATGCCGATACAGGTAAGTATCTGGATACACAAGTCTTGCAATACAAATCTAAAGATCCTATTAGGAAAACAAGGGAATAACATTGATAAGGCTCCAGTAAACTTGCCTATGGGAAATACCACTATTTCAGTTCAAAATAACTTTTCACTCTTTGAAAACGAGCAAATGATTTTGTGTGAAACCATTAAAAATCAAAATAAAATTATTGTTTCTAATACTAATGAACCTATAGACGCCCGTTCGGATAATATGGACACGTTGGATACCAACGTGTCACTTTTTTATACTACCTCTAACAATGCCATGCACAAAATCATCCCTAATAATAGGATTAGCCAACTCCCTAATTATGACACTACCTCTTCTAATAACCAATTAAAAAACTCTTCAGAAACTAATAATTCTAGAAACCTAATCATCAAAGATGATTTACCCTACTTAGATTTAGAAGAGGTACCTCCTAAGCATGCTTTAAAAGTGTCCACTCAAAATCTAAATGATAAACAAATGGCACCTCCCCTACAACACGAAATGGAAGCCAAATCATTAGAAGATCAAGTTATAAAATATACACTTGCCCATTCAAATGACATGCAAATTGAAAACTCAATCATTACCCTATCTACTAATACTCCTTCTACCACTGGTGAATCTAATACCACGCCTGCTAGTAGCCCTTTTAAGAACCACCAACTAATCCAAAATGCTAAGAATCCCTTCCACACTCAGGAGATGACAAAGACTAATTCAGATTCTGAGATATCAAAGAGCTCAGAACATGGAAATTCTACCTCCCTTTTCCCCTACACATGGAAGATCCACCAATTATCTATGTCCAACCACATCCTACACAAGACTACTAGCCCCTTTCATGGATGGAGATGGAACTGCTGGGACATCCAGTCTCGTTCAATCTCCAAATAAATGGCCAAGAGATGATAGTTATCTTCCAAAACACCCACTACCTAGCACAGTTGATAACCTAAGGGATGAGGCTTGCAATGAACTACTACCTAAACCAAGTATGGCTAAATAATATATTTCATCCACTAGCCCCATCTCTGAACCCATACCTAGTGCAGGCAATGAGGAATCAATGGAACATGCCGCCACACTTCAATCCTCTACAACCCCAGAACCTGCTTCTGGACATACCTTTCTTTCCACCAAAAATTCTCTCATAACTAAACCCCATCTTCATGCCATGGGAGAATCTACAACAAGCCCAGGAGCAACTAACACCACCAATGGTGTAACAACCACCACCACCTCAGCCACAGATGGTGCAGGAACCAGAACCAGAAGAGCCAGCCATGGGGGAAATAGGAGAACCCCTCAAACTAGGCTTGGAACAGCTTCTGGAGTTCTCAAACCTAGATGAAATAAAATTGTATCTTTTAACGGAGATGCAAGAGAACAGTCATGTGCTCAACTGCCCACTAGCACTGTACAAGTGTTTAATGGACATCAGGCCACCCCAAGATCCAACGGTGGGCAATCGAGCCTGATTCTAGTTCCCTCGCTAAGGAGGAGCCCTGTCTTTCTAGAGGGGGTGAGGGAAAATGGGAATCCAGCAAACATGAACCTGAATCTAACCATGAATCGTCCAACTAACTTCATTATTTGGAACATTAGGGGAGGAAACAATGATGATGTTAGGAGAAACTTTAGAGAGTTGGTTGACACCCATAGGCCATGCATGGTTACACTACTGGAAACTGGGATGGCAAACCATGCTCAAATGCTTAATGATTTTGGTTTCTCAGAAATGATAGAAGTACCCGCAGAGTGTCAAGCATGTGGTATAGTGGTAATGTGCAATTATAACGTGGTCACTATCCATAATTTTGTCCGTATGAACCAGGAAATACATGCAGCCATTGAGGTACTTCCTATTCGTAAATATTGGTTATTTTCATCCATATATGTTAGCACTGATAAAGTCGCTAGGAATATTATGTGGGAAAACATAGAAAATGTCTACAAAAATTATAAAGGCCCTTGGATGGTAGGAGGTGATTTTAATGATATTATCGGATGAAATGAAAAATTTGGGGGTAGACCTATGAACAGTAATAGAGCTAACTTTCTTTGGTCAAAAATTAGTAGTTGCAATCTAATGGACATTGGCTATAAGGGTTGCAAATATACCTGGTCAAATCATAGGAAGAGGAGAAAGGGGCTCATCATGTAACAACTACACAAAATTTTTGTTACACCCCATGTTTTAGTACGTAAGAGTACGTCGTAAGATAATTGATGTAAGCTCATAAATGATTTTATTTTTGAAACTACATAAAGTAAGTTAATCATGTTACCTTAGAGGTTACAAATCTTTAAGATCATAGATAACAAGTACCAAACTAAAGAAAATAAGTTTCGTCGAAAGTCGACAAGTTGGGAATATTATAATATTTACTCTTGGAATAAGAAGAGGGTGCTTAACATAATAAGGAGGTTATGTTATAAGTTATTTTAGATGTATGATAGTCGTGCATTACGTTTTGAAGTCAAGAGAGTTGTGGAACAAAAGTTGGTAAAGGTCATCACAAGTTACATTCATAAATGTGCTGAAA
Organism: Nicotiana tabacum; assembly: GCF_000715075.1. Taxonomy (NCBI): domain Eukaryota; kingdom Viridiplantae; phylum Streptophyta; class Magnoliopsida; order Solanales; family Solanaceae; genus Nicotiana; species Nicotiana tabacum. Next base: position 67,009,962 of record NC_134094.1, on the reverse strand, counting down.
ATTAGGTCAAATATAGCTGCGATTTTCTCCCAATATACTTGGAATTTGTTACACCCTGTGCGTCCCAACGTATAATGAATATGAGACTTTTTAATCATGATTTAAATGAGTTTAATATCATAATATAACTATATATGATGTTTGGATAGAAAATATAAAGTTCAGAAAAAATCGAATTTAAGTTGCGGAAAGACCAACTAAGGATTTGCCTTGTAATGAAGTTTTTGAGCAATAAATTTTGTGTGTTATAAAGGTCTTTTTGGGACATATTATATACAAAATTGAAGGTCTTGGATTTAGTTTCCAAAACTCTTAACCGTTCATTCATACGATGCCCGGATAAAAAGATATTAGCGTCTGAAGAAGGGTCAATGCTAGGGTGCCATGCTAGCACCTCTTTGACTTTTCAAAAGTTAATATATATAGTGTTTAAGTTGTCTTTCTCTTCATATTTCATAGAACACGAATAGAGAACCCCCATAAACCTATCCTTAATCTCTCTACAAGGGTTTCAAAGAAGATTAACATACCGGGTACGAAATCAAGATGCGATAATATTAGAACGATCCTTACGACGTAAGTATCATTATACCGCCTCTCTTTTTCTTTGTAGTTTGAGTTTTGGAAGGTACTTCATAGTTAAGAAAATGCCTACTTTCTGTATTTAAGCTTTTAAATATCAAGGAAGGTTGATAAATTCGTTTTCAATAGTTAGAACTCACGGGACAGTGATCGGAAGCCGTGAGTTCAATTTATTCCTCTTTTAGCAGACTGTTTAGTAGTACACTCGTGTTGGCCTCTTGTGCTGCTGATTTATGGAGTTTGGAAGGATAAAGGGCATAGAGAAATGCCACATATGGTAGGGTATTGGGCTGGTCCCTCGTCGTCACTGTTTCAGGCTACTTGATAACTTGTTGATTGGGTGTGTTATGGTATATTTGGGGGTTTTGTTGTATTAAAGGTACCGAATTGTAGTTAGGTTGTTTTCGAGTTACTGATTATATTGTGTTGTTGTCTTGCCTATAGTAGACTTGAGGGAGCAGTAAAATCAGGGAAAATGCTGCTCGTTTTTTGTTACAGATTAAGTTACTTTCGCTATATAAATGAGAGAGTCAATCGTAACTTGACAATAGCTTCACTGTCATTGTTATAGATTAAGGTGCAGTGAGCTGCGTTTAGCATTGTTATTGGACAGATTTCTATAAGATATGTTAAGGCTATCCCTTCTTTCCTTTTGGCATGATCCATAAGATACAACAAAATGAGTAAACACGCAACTTTCACAAATGGCTCTATTCTTAGAAGTACTTGGGTTTCCTATGTTCTTGATTCCCCATATGCCCTATTATTATTATATCGTCTGTTCATGGGTCTCAGAAAATACATAAGTGATAAAGTTTATTTTGTGATATTAACCGAAGGCATATTGATCTTATGACATCCCGAGAGATCTTATTGAAGTACTTCATATGCATTGCAATTATTTATACATGTATATTGACCCATGACCATATGGCATTATATACGCGTATATTATATGTATATGGGATATGGGGAAAGGTTATGGCATTATATACACACCACCACCTGATCAGCTGGCATACGTTGATGATTTTTCCCACAGAGGTCGAGATGATATGATGGGATGCCCTCAAAGACTTGATAATGTTATGTACGCATATACCTATGCATGATATGACATTTACACACATATGCATGACATTATAATTATTTCATGATTCACAGAGCTATTCAGACTTACAATTTTAGTTCTTTACTCCATGTTTCTTTCATGTCTTTTATATACTACTTTCATGCCTTACATACTCGGTACTTTATTTGTACTGACGTCCCTTTTGCCTGGGGATGTTGCATTTTATGCCCACAGGTCCCGATAGACAGGTTGACAGTCCTCCTAATAGGCTATCAGCTCAGCAGAAGGTGTTGGTGCACTCTTCTTGCTCTGGAGTTGCCTATTTGGACATGTATAGATTGGTATAGCGGGGCCCTGTCCCAGCCTTTATGACGTTTATGTACTCTTAGAGTCTTGTAGACATATGTCATGTATATGGATGATTGTATGGCCTTGTTGGCCTATGTTTTGAGTGTACAAATGTTCATGTTGGCCTTATAGGCCCATATGTCACATATATAAGTTTGTATTCCATGTTGGGTCATCCTATGTCGAGTATTCTCATATGTTTAATTCTGGTTATCTCATGACGGCCTTTCCGACACATTTACCCATGATAGTATGATAAGATTGATACATTATGTTGGTACTCGGTTGAGTTATGCATCAGGTGCCCATCGCAACCTTCGGTTTGGGCCGTGACAAAAGTGGTATCAGAGCAGTTCTGCCCAAGGGAGTCTACAAGGTGTGTATAGTAGAGTCTTATTTATGGGTGTGTTGTGCACCGCACTTATAAGCAGGAGGCTATAGGGCATTTAGGACTGTTACTCTTTCTTCTTACTCTAGATCGTGTGGTAGAGCTCAGTTGTAAGAATTCAAACTCCTAAATTCTATTTTATTCATAATATAACGATACCTACATCCAGAAAGACAGTTGGTAAGAAATTGAATATGGCTGTGGAAGAGTTGAATAAGAGGAACTCAATTTTGCGTCATGCTTATGATGAGTAAATGTGAGGTCTTCAGCAGATCATGTGTATACTAAAACGTGTAAGCTTCTTGATAAGGAACCCTAAGGCTTGAATATCTATCCACCCATGTGGTATAAAGCAATAAGAGAATTAGAAGGTAGATACAAGTTTCAACAAGTTAAAGAAGCAAGGTGAAGAAGGGTACGAGGTACCCAATTAGTGAATAGTACCAATATTTACAATTCAGTAAGAGAAATATAAGCATTCTGAGTTACATCAACAGTAACAGAGATATATACAATTGGCCACACCTATATCAGTTATGTCCTATGGGAGCTAACCGATATAGTTTAAGAGAAGGATGGGATATCAAGATCCAGTTGGGGTTAGAGTAACCCAAAATGGTAGATGAATTGTTATCATTAGCTAACATTTCCGAAGGATAGTGCAAACGTGGTAATAGAACTCCTTGTGAGACACCTAGATGGTGCACTCTAGAATAGAACAGTCAGATACGAATACTAGAATGTTCAGAAATTTTAGAAGATAGGCAGTGGAATCCTAAAAGGGATAAATTTTTACCTTAGTATGACTCCCGCCCCTAAGGAAAAGAGAGAATGCTAGGTGACCCAAAGAGCCAGTGAGATGAAGCAAAGGGAGCTAAAAGTGAAAGAATGTTTTGTTGAATTTTTCAGAATAAAGTGATAGACAGAAATATTAGTAGGAGAATAAGAAGAGAGTAAAAGCATTATGAGTGAGATGTGATAAATGGGTGATAACGGTAAATCAAAATATGACACGATGACAGAGTCTATAGTCAAGTAAAGGAAAAGACAAGAGGTGACAGGCCTTGAGACAATAAAATAGTATATGCCAAAGGTCATATCCTCATTTCGAGAAATGAGTTGGTGACTCCAACATGATTACCAGAAGGCTAACCCCCTGTAGTAACAGAAATTAGTATGGTCTAGTAAACAAGATAAAACCAAACATAAATTAGGGACCAGAGGATTTGATAATAGTCGACATCGTGATAATCTCAGAGATTGCGTTCCAGCAATAATAGAATGGACAACAAAAGGATAACCTTTAAAGGTCATTCAGGAAGATGCTTCCCTAAAGCAAGCACTGTGAACAGAGTTAAGCTTAAGGGACTAAGTGTGCCAGTTACACTAGGTATCACCTTGTAACAACAGTCTCACAACAACATTGTATGCACTCCAAAAGAAAGTACCACCCATCCTGGCTAATGAACGGGAAGAAGAAAAAAATTCAAAAGGTGCTATTTGAGATCATATGAGTTACAGGAAATTCCAGTATTCGTGGGCAATGATATAAGCCATGTATTCATGCAACAAGTGGCAGAACGACCAGGTAAAGTAATTGCTTATGTTTAAAGGCAACTGGGAAGGAACGAAAGGAAATCTATGGTTCTAGCAAGTTAAAGGAAGGTTGCAAGTAGTATGAATAGATATGTGTAGGTCGCAAGCTAAAGTATCGTAGAGCGACAAGGTTTTAGGTAGATAAGAGTAAGGATAAGAAAAGGTGAGTGAGAAGGTGACGAGAATAGGTAAGTCCTCGGGATTAAACCCATCAAAACAAGAGAGTTGATGGCTTCCGTAAGTTATAGAAAGCTCGGTACAGCCTGAATGAACTCAGAGAAGTCTAAGACTAGGAGCAATTAGAAGAGATGAAATGTTGCCCTAGTAGTAGAATAAGTGTGTAATTGTGATAGATAAGAGCATGATGCTTAGGCCATTGATTGAGTAATGATTTTGAGAAAAGGGATTTCATGAATTGCACGTACATGTATAAATGAATGCAATGCATAATGAAGTAAGTCAATAAGATCTCTCGGAATGTCATAAGATCAATATGCCTTCGGTTAATATCACGAAATAAACTTTATCACTTATGTATTTTCTGAGACCCATGAACAGATGATATAATAATAGGACATATGGGGAATCAAGAACATAGGCAACCCTAGTACTTCTAGGAATAGAGCCATTTGTGAAAGTTGCGTGTTTGCTAGTTTCATTGTATCACATGGATCATGCCAAACGGAAAGAAGGGATAGCCTTAATATACCTTATAGAAATCTGTCCAATAATAATGCTAAACTCAGCTCACTGCACCTTAATCTACAACAACGACAGTGAAGCTATTGTCAAGCTATGAATGACTCTCTCATTTATATAACGAAAGTAACTTAGTCTATAACAAAAAAGCAAGTAGCATTTCCCCTGATTTTACTGCTCCCTCCAGCCTACTATAGGCGAGACAAGAACACAATACAATTAGCAACTCGAAAACAACCTAACTACAATTCGGGACATTTTATACAACAAAAACCCCAAATATACCATAACACACCCAATCAACAAGTTATCAAGTAGCCTGAAACTGCAACGACGAGCGACCAGCCCACTACCCTACCACATGTGGAATTTCTCCATGTCCTTTATCCTTCCAAACTCTATAAATCAGCATCACAAGAGGCCAACACGAGTGGACTACAAAATAGTCTGCTGAAAGTAGAATAAATCGAACTCATGGCTTCCGATCATTGTCCCATGAGTTCTAACTATTAGGAAACAAATTTATCAACCTTCCTTAATATTTAAAAGCTTAAATACAGAAAGTAGGCATTTTCTTAACTATGAAGTACCTTCCAAAACTCAAACTACAAAGAAAAAGAGAGGCAGTATAATGATACTTACATCGTAGGGATCATTCTAATGTTATAGCTTCTTGATTTTGTACCCGGGATGTTAATCTTCTTTGAAACCCTTGTAGAGAGCTTAAGGATAGGTTTATGCGGGTTCTATGTTCGTGTTCTATGAAAAATGAAGAGAAAGACGACTTACCTATATATATAAACTTTTGAAAAGTCAAAGAGGTGCTAGCTTGGCACTCAAGCATTGGCCCTTCTTCAGATTCTCATATCTTCATTACACGGCAAATCCTTAGTCGGTTTTTCCGCAACTTAAATCTAATTTTTCCCAAACTTTATATTTTATATCTAAACATCATATATAGTCATATTATAATATTACACTCATTTAAATCATGATTAACAAGTCTCATATTCATTATACGTCACCTTGAGACGCACAGGGTGTAACAAATTCCAAGTATATTGGGAGAAAATCGCAGCTACATTTGACCTAATTTTTAGAATATTTATGAATGTAACTTGTGATCACCTTTGCCAACTTTTGTTCCACAACTCACTTGGCTTCAAAACGTAATGCACGACTATCATACGACTAAAATAACTCATAGCATATCCTCGTTATCATGTTAAGCACCATATTCTTATCCCAAGAGTACATGTTATAATATTCCCAACTTGTCAACTTTTGACGAAACTTATTTTCTTCAGTTTGGTACTTATTATCCATGATCTTAAAGATTTGTAACCTCCAAGGTTCCCTGGATTATGTTCTCGGTAGAGTGATTTCTTAATTAAAGGCCCAGCGAATGGTTGGGAAGGAATGTCTGGCATATTGGCCTTTGTAAGGGATGTTAGTACTGATGCTCCTACCGTTGAGTCAGTTCCGATAGTGAGAGACTTTCAGATGTGTTTCCTGCAAACCTGTCGGGCATGCCACCCGACAAGGACATTGATTTTGGTATTGACCTGGTGCCGGAAACCCACCCCATTTCTATTCCTCCGTATCATATGGCATTAGCAGAGTTGAAAGAATTGAAAGAACAACTTCAAGAGCTACTTGATAAGGGATTCAACTGGCCTAGTGTGTCGCTGTAGGGTGCATCGGTTCTATTTGTGAAGAAGAAGGATGGTACTATGCGGATGTGCATTAATTACAAGCAGCTGAACAAAGTTACAACAATGGGCACTACTGGTGCCTTAGCTGGTCCTACCGGCTCAACTACATCTGGTACCTGCTCTTGAGCTGGAGCAACTGGTGGCTCCGCGGCTGTTGCTCTGGCTGTAGTACGAGCCATACCTTGGCCTTTACCGCGGCCCCGGCCTCTCGTGGCCCCAGCTGGTGTACTGGTGGCTGTCCGCCAGATCCAGTCGCGCGTGTCCTTACCATCTCTGAGTGAATAGAAGAATCAAGTTCAAGTTTTGGAAATAACAAATCTGCACAAAAAGAATACAAGAAAGTGAAGTTTCCTAACAGTTTGGTAGCCTTTCGAAGATAAGTATAGACGTCTCCGTACCGATCCGCAAGACTCTACTAAACTTGCTCATGACTCGCAATACCTATGAACCTAGGGCTCTAACACCAAATTATCATGACCCAAAGTCCCAACCACTCATGATGGCACCTAACACACTGGATAGGCAAGCCGAAACTTAACAATAAAGAGACAAAACAACATAAATTATAGAAATAGCATAAGTCTGAAACCTCAATGTAACAAAATACTACCAATACAAGATAAATCTCCTGAAACTGGTAAATATGGAGGCATGAGCTCTACAACGAAATACAAGTCTGAAAACTAAGTAATAATAATACTGTTTGAACTGAAGCAACAGTACATAAGAAAAGATAAGTCAAAACTGCGGCCAAGGATGCATCTTTACCTTGCCTCTTGAAGCTGGGTCCAACAAATAGATATATTGCTGATAACTGATCCCCACACCTAGATCTATACAATTAAGTGCAGTGTAGTATGAGTACAACCGACCTAATATACTCAATAAGTATTGTAACTAACCTCAGAGTGGCAAAAGAAGCACGAATTATAAATGATACTAGCTATAACATGTACAAATTCATCATTTTAACAAGTACAGAAGAATAACAAAATCAAGTCATAAAGAACAGGAAGAAGCATCTGTGTGTGTATGTCTGCAGTTACTCAAATACTCTGCTCAATCAATGTTCAGCACATAGAGATGATATCCAGTTAAATCAGGTAAATAAATCACAAAAATTGCAAGTAAAGATAAAATGCAAAATCCAAACAAACACTGTCCAGATTTCCTCAACCTTTCTACCAAACTACTAATCAGTTTTCCTTAATATATGCATGTACACCATTAAGAGAGAAACATGAGAGGGTGACCCTAGGGAGATGGATCCATATCCACACGCAAGCATGCTACCAACCTGGCATGGTCACATGCTTAATATCATAATCCGCCCAGTGTGGTCACAGGCATAACAGTACAATCCGCCCCGCGTGGTCACAAGCATAACAATATAATCTAGCCGGCGTGTTCACAAGCATAATAACATACTCTGCCCGGCATGGTCACAGGCATAATAATACAATCCGCCTAGTGTGGTCACATGCATCCAGTCCAAATCATATCACACAAAAGCAAATATACAAGAATACATGTATATGATGAATGTATAACAGATCTCATGCTCTAGGACTGGTATAAGTGACATGCTAAAGTGTAGGCATGTGCGTAGTGTGCTATCATAGCTCAAACCAGCTATTTCATCACAGAGAACAATTATCAAGTTCATTCAAGGATTTAGCCTCTAAGCAACCTCAAGCATGGCTCAAATAATTCACAACAATGTTATAAATATGAGAAACAACATAGCTTAAAGCTTAACAGTCAATTCTAGGCATATCATAGCCTAAGCATAACCCAAGTATAGAAAAATACCCCGGTGTTAGAACATGGGCTCAAAACCCCACACATGTACGCACCCATAGCACTTAGCTATCACAAATAATTCAGGCAACTAGTGCCCCAACCAAGTTTAGATAAGATACTTACCTCAACCAAGCCAAATTACTCTTCTTACAAACCCTTCCCGCGCGAATCAATCTCCGGAAGGCTCGAATCTAGCAAAATAACGTAATACTATCAATAAAAGCTATAGGAAGTGATTCCAAAAGATAAAGCTAAGGTCTTTAACTAAAGTCAAAAAGTCAACCCAAAAAGTCCACATCGGGCTCGCACCTCGGAACCCGACAAAATTCACAAATTCTAAACACCATTCAATTACGAGTCCAATCATACTAAAATTATCTAATTTTGGCCTCTAATCGACCTTCAAACCTCCATTTTTCAATTTTGAAAAGTTTCCACAAAATCCCTCATTTCTTCACTTTAATTCACTAATTAAATGCTAAAACAAAGATGAAATCATGAAATAAATGACAAATCTGAGTCAAAAACACTTACCCCGATCCAAGACGTGAATATCCCCTACAAAATACCCCAAAGCCGAGCTCTACAACCCAAAATATGAAATAATAACTCTAACCCTCAATTTGGGTTTTTAAAACTTCTGTCCAATTATTACCCTTCATGATCACGGAATGTCCCTCGTGATAGCGAAGAGAAAAAGTCGCCAGTAGCACAAATCCTTGTCCACGAATGTGATTTCCAAGTTGCGAATGCGATGCCCAGTCACCAACACCTGCGATTTGGCCTGCAGATGCTACAAGGGAAAGTTTGGGCATTTCCGCAGAAGCGGACGAAGGGCCGCAGAAGCGACTCCGCAGGTGCGAGACCTGGAGCGCAGGTGCGAGCCTAGTGTTTTTAGTGGGTTCTGCAGGTGCGGATATTTTGTGCAGGAGCAGTTCCGCAAGTGCGGAAATGTCACGACCCAACTGGAGGGTCATGACTAGCACCCGGGCCATACTTGCCGAGCACCAACGTACATTTTATCTAACCTTCCTTATTATCTTTAAGGGCCGACAAGACCAATATAAATGAAAGACATGGATCATGAACATCCAACAATGAAAGATAATGTCATGAACATACGTAACATGGGACGACAAGACTATCAAGAAACTATATATAAGGTACGAGCTACCATGGTGCCATGAAAGACTATACAACAAAAATCAGCCGACAAGGCATTGCAAACCATACATGAGTCGACACCTGTCTATGAGCCTCTAAAAGAACATAAGTGCTACAACATTGCCGGAACAGGGCCCCGACATACCCATAATGTCTATAACAAAAATGCATACCAAGACCACGGCAAGTCCGGAGAAAGGATCTTGCCAATAACGCTGAACCGGATAGCCTAGTGTGATGGGGGAGCTGCGTCTACCCGTCTATCAGGACCTGCAGCACGACATGCAGTGTCCACAAATAAAAAGGACGTCAGTACGAATAAAGTACTGAGTATGTAAGGCAGAATAGCATAAGTAAGAACAATAATGTAAACAGTGATAGGGAATATACAACCTGTGACATCTGGGTACCTCTGAGGGCTACTGACATGAAATACATGATACATACATATATATATATACATAAACGTTTAAAACATATGCCTTTGTGGGCATCATCATCATCATATCGTACCCGGCCATAATAGGCTCGGTAAAACGTACCCGGCCATCATAGGGCTCGGTAGAATCGTACCCGGCCATGTGGAGCTCGGTAAAACCCAACTGATCAGTGGTTGCACAATAGGTGCCATACCCGGCCGACTATAGCGCGGCTCGGTAGAGTAAAATAGATACATATATATGATGCATGCTGGACTCGTTGGAATCATAATTTGAACCTTTCGGAGTGACGTAAGGTCGGTATCCTTCGTACACGTTATTAGGATTAACTCTTCATCAAGAATCTTATAAGAATCAGGAACTACCAACAACATTGATAATATAAGAATAAGAGAAGTAACATCAATATCAATCGTTTCATAAGAAGGGCAGCAATGTAAGTACTGCTAGCTTCTAAGAGTAGAGTATCTTTGGGAGCTCGTTCATTACATTATGTACAATTGGAGTCGTGCAAAATAATGAAGGGGATAGCCTCACATACCTTGTATATACTGCCCAACCTCAAGCTATGCAAATATCACGACTCCTTAGTCTACAATAAGATAAATGACACTATCATTATCGTTTAAGCGTCGTAACTATTATGTATCGACCACAACCTATTTTACGATGAAACGGACAGCACCTCCCCTATTTATATGACTTCCCACAAGTCAATACAATCACCAAACAGCCCAAACAACATCATTAATAATCATATTGAGCCTCCAAAACAGTCCACCAACCAACAACATTACTACCAAGCTTTTCGATATATATTTCACAAGTTCTAGCTTCAACGACTTAGCTGCAACTTGGATAATCTTAAATATATATAGAGTAAGAGGTTACTTACCTTTAAACAGAAAGAACAACTCCAATTTGACCTTAATTTTCTACGAAATATCCCTTCAATTCTGCCACAAGAACAAGGAAGCGAAACTAGCAATTAATTCGGGTTTTTCGGCACTAGAATTACTTTAGAAGACTTGAAATCACCTAGGGTTGATATTAAAAACTTGAAGGTGTATTTACAGAACATAAAGCACTTAAAACAACCTCCCACACGAGCTAGAACAACACAAAAATCAGCAACAACAAGAAAAACAAGAAACTTACTAGCACCACGGGATTCCCGACATTTGATTTGTGTTGTTTGCCCTTTGTTTGGGTCTTGGATCATGAGAGAACCTTGAGAGAATGTTTTTAGGGTTATAAGGTCTGAATATACTGAAAAATAATGACTTAAAACGGGGTTGAGTTATCTTATATATGCCCAAATGTCTTAAACCGCCTTTGTGGGCCCCATAGAGAGCAGCTTGGCGCACTCTCGCGAAAATGCGAATATCTCTCTATTCCGAGATCGTATCGACGAACGGTTTAATGCGTTGGAAACTAGACTCATAGATCTTCAATTTGATAGGTAGATCACCCCATAATTCCAAGCACATTGGGAGTAAAATGCAGTAACATTTGACCTAAAGTTTAAGTAAAATTATAAACCTAAGTTGCGACAACTTTTATCAACTTTTGTTTCATAACTCGCTTGACTTCAAGACTTATGATGCGGATATTATATGATTCAAATACATTAAAACAAGACCTCTTGGGACAGTTAATCACCTCTAGTGTTACCCGAAAATACGGGTTACAACATCCTTGATTCGCTTAACTTCAAATACTTGTTAACCACTCTTATACACCCTTGTATCGTTTAAGACCAATAGGATTAACTTATTATCATCTCAAAGATAATCTCTTCTTGGATTTACGTCGACTACCTTACGGCGTGATCTATGATATGCGAATTTGGGTTGTAACAGGAAATAAGGCCGCAGGTGCGAAAGGCCTGGGCAGAACATATAAATACGGGACTTCAAGATTTTTCACCATTTTCAATATTTTGAACTCTGATTTTGGAGGATTTTGAGAAGGATTCTGAAGTGATTACTGAGGTAAGCTCCTTGTGTCCATTTATCTTCAATAATGATATTTTCCCACTGATTTTTCACCTAATTGGTGAGTTTTTGAGGTGAAATTTGGGGGTTTAGGGCTGGAGAAACTAGAGAGTGAAATTTGGGGATTTGGATGACCAAATATTGTCGGATTTTGATAAATTTGGTATGGTTAGACTTGTGAGTGAATGGGCTTTCGGGTTTTTTGACTTTCATCAGATTTCGAGACGTGAGACCGGGGGTTGGGTCGAGCCTATTTCGGATTTTGGCTTATAATTTTGTGTTTTTCTTGTGGAATTGATTCCTTTAGCCTATATTAATTGTATCGTACTGCTTGTGGCTAAATTCGGGTCATTTGGAGACTGATTCGAGGGGCAAAGGCATTTCAAAGTAGGATTTTGTACGGTTTGAGGTAAGTAACAGTCTTAAATCTGATCCTGAGGGTATGAAACCCTGGATTTTTGTAAGATGTGATTATTTTGGAGGTGACGCACATGCTAGTTGACGGGCGTGTGGGCATGCACCGTGGGGGATTGTGACTTGGTCCATCCCGTGAGACTGTAAAGTCGAATAGCTTATTGTTTAATTACATGTTCCCTCTGTCTTCTAGAAATTTGACTGCCATTCATGTTAGCAACCATGCTTAGGCCATATGATATCACTGTTGGGACCTGCAGCGGCCAGGTACTTGTTGAATTTGTTGCTATTTGTTGTCTTGTACTCAGTCACAGTTTTTTTTGCGTGTCATAACTCCGTTCCCTCTTGTTTTCTTGTTTATACTTGTTATCATCTCTTTTGGGCTGATGTGTATGATTTCTGAGAGCCCAAGAGGCTGGAGAGGTTAGTGACTGAGATAGGGCATGAGTGCCGAGCTGTGAGCTATATGAGGTATATGGATCGGGTTGCATGCCGCTATGATCCTGAGGGTTGAATGTTTATGGATCTGGTTGCACGCCGCAACGAGCCTTATGGCTACTTATATGATTGGATCGGGATGCACGCCGCAACGATATAGCGTTTGGGCTGAAGGAGCCCCTCCGGAGTCTGTACACCCCAGTGAGCGGAGGTACCAATTGAGTGTGATTACTGAGGGCTGATAGCCGAGTGTTTGAGCTACTGAGAGCTTGAGTGATTGTTACCCTGAGAGGTTGCATTTGTTTCCTTTCTTGCTGCACTTATCTGAATTATGTCATTATTCTAAACTTTTGGAAAATATTGTATCCGGTTTATCTTAATTTAGTAAATGTACAACTGACTTAACTTATATTGCTGGAATTGAATCATGTCTACTTTTATTGCTCAAATAACTGAAGTGAATGGTAATTGTATAGCTCGTCAATACTTCTCAGTTCCTTATTTATTTTTGTTACTTACTGAGTTGGTTGTACTCACGCTACACATTGCACTTCATGTGCATATCCAAGTGTATCCGGTCATGGAGGACGTTAATCTCGTGCGTGGTTGAGTATCGGAGATTCACGAGGTAGCTTCTGGTGTTCCCAGTCCTTGTCTCTTCTTTCTTGTTATCTTTCTTTTTTGTATCGGTATTTAGACAGAGACCCTTGTAGACACTATTTTTTTTACAGGTTGTTTAGATGCTCATGACTTGGTGACACCACGATCTTTGGGGCTATTTTGTCGCATTGTATTTTGAGTTTAACTCATGTTTTTATGAAAACTCTGTCATATCAAGCTTTTGGTTTATCTTGTGAAACATTTGAAGTATTTTGAAAAATTGGCTTGCCTAGTACCATCGATAAGCGCCATCACGACAGGTTAGGGTTTTGGGTCGTGACAAATTGGTATCAGAGCCTAGGTTACATAGGTCTCACGAGTCATGAGCAGGTTTAGTAGAGTCTTGCGGATTGGTACGGAGACGTCTGTACTTATCTTTGAGAGGTTGTCTAACCCTTAGAAAATTTCACATTCTTGAAATCTTGTCGTGCGAATCGTTTGACTCTAGTAACTAAATTTATGTTGTTATATTCTCTCAGAGATGGTAAGGATGCGTGCTACGAGGCAAGATGGACAGTAACCAGTACTACCAGTCAGGCACCACCTATGCCCATTGTGATTCCAGGCCTTCAGGCGACCTTAGCTCAGATTCTGACCATGTGCACCAGTCTTGCTCAAGCGGTCTCTGTTCCGGCCGTAACAGCCACTTCTCAGGCTGGAGGAGGTACTCAGACTCCTACCGCCCGCACACCATAGCAGGTGGTATAGGGACTCCACACATCGGGGGCACCACCAGCCCAGCCGGTTGCAGCTGCTCAGGACTATGTGGTTCCTGTCATGTCCGATGATGAGCAGCGTCGATTGGATAGGTTTGGGAGACTCCAGCCTCCATCTTTCAGTGGTACCAAGGGAGAGGATGCACAGGGATTCTTGGACAGGTTTCAGAGGATACTCCATATAGCAGGTATTCTAGAGACTAGTGGGGTCCTTTTCACTACTCTTCAGTTCTCTGGGGCTGCCTTCAGTTGGTGGGAGGCTTACGAGAGGCGTAGGCTGGTCGACGCAGCACCCCTTACCTAGCAGCAATTCTTCGATCTATTCCTGAAGAAGTTCATGCCTTAGTCCCGTAGAGAGAAGCTGCGCAAGCAGTTTGAGTAGCTTCGTCAGTGTGATATGTCTGTGACGCAGTATGAGATGAGATTTTCTGAGTTGGCCCGTCATGCTATCTGGTTGGTTCCCACATATAGGGAGAGGGTCAGGACGTTCATAGATGGCCTCACTTTTCAGCATCGCAGCCAGGAGCGGGTTGAGAGGGAGGCCAAGAGGCATCGTGGACAGGGTGGATTTAGTGGTGTTCCTTCTAGGGGTCAATTCCACCACGGTAGTGGTCGTCCTTTCAAACATGCTCAGACGGCTCGCCCAGTTCACCATGGTGCATCATCTGGCCATGGTTCACACAGTTATCAGCAGGGCCATTCATCTCTCAGTGCTCTCCCAGCTCAGAGTTCATCTTGTGCTCCATCGGGTCAGGGCTCGTCTATGCCAGGTCCTTCTACCAGTTATCCCAGTGCTCGGGGCTCTCTTCAGTCCCCAGCACCATCAACGGGTAGCTGTTTTGAGTGTGGAGAGTTTGGTCATATGAGGAGGCAGTGTCCCCGCCTAGTGGGAGGTCCATCTCAGAAGAGGAGCCAGTCTATGACATCAGCACCAGTTTCTTCACCACCCGCTCAACCAGCTCGGGGTGGAGCTCGGCCAGCTAGTGGCCACCCGAGAGGGGGAGGCCGATCAGGGGGCGGCCATGCCGGTTTCTATGCCCTCCCTGCCAGACCAGATGCCATTGCTTCGGATGTTGTGATTACAGGTATTGTCTCAGTTTTCCATAGAGATCCCTCTGTATTATTTGACCATGGTTCCACTTATTCATATATGTCCTCGTATTTAGCTCATTATCTGGATATGCCCCGTGAGTCTCTAGTTTTATCTGTTCATGTATCCACTCCAGTAGGCGATACTATTATTGTGGACCATGTATATCAGTCATGTGTGGTGACTATTAGGAGTCTGGAGACCAGAGTAGATCTCTTGTTGCTTAGTATGGTCGATTATGACGTGATTTTAGGTATGGATTGGTTGTCTCCATGTTATGTTGTTCTAGATTGTCATGCTAAGACCGTGATGTTGGTGATGCCAGGGTTGCCGAGGGTTGAGTGGAGCGGCTCTATAGACTATGTTCCCCATAGAGTGATTTCATACTTGAAGGCTCGGCGGATGGTTGAGAAGGGTTGTCTATCTTATTTGGCCTTTGCAAGGGATGTTAGTGTAGAGACCCCTACTATTGATTCTGTTCCGGTGGTGCGAGATTTTTCGGATGTGTTTCCTGTAGACCTATCGGGCATGCCGCCTGACAGGGATATTGACTTCGGTATTGATTTGGTACCGGGCACTCAGCCCATTTCTATTCCACTGTATCGTATGGAACCAGAGAAATTGAAGGAACAACTTCAGGAACTCCTTGATAAGGGGTTTATCCGTCCTAGCGTGTCACCTTGGGGTGCACCAGTTCTATTTGTAAAGAAGAAGGATGGTACTATGAGAATGTGCATTAATTACAGGCAGTTGAATAAGGTCACAATCAAGAACAAGTATCCTTTGTCGTGTATTGATAATCTGTTTGACTAGCTTCAGGGAGCGATGGTGTTCTCCAAGATTGATTTGAGGTTAGGGTATCACCAGCTAAAGATTCGGGACTCAGATATTCTTCAGACATCTTTCAAGACCTGATACAGCCATTATAAGTTCCTTGTGATGTCTTTTGGGCTGACCAATGCCCCAGCAACGTTCATGCATCTGATGAACAATGTGTTTCATCCTTATCTTGACTCGTTCATTATTGTATTCATTGATGACATCCTGGTGTACTCTCGTAGCCAGGAGGAGCATACCCAGCATCTGAGGATTGTGTTATAGCGGTTGACGGAGAAGAAGCTTTATGCTAAGTTCTCCAAGTGTGAGTTTTGGCTCAGTTCAGTGGAGTTCTTCGGGCACCTGGTGTCCAGTGATGGTATTCAGGTAGATCCGAAAAAGATAGAGGCAGTTTGGAGTTGGCCCAGACTATCCCCAGCCACGGAGATTCGGAGTTTTCTCGGTTTGGCTGGTTATTACTGTCATTTTGTTGAGGGTTTCTCATCTATTACATCACCCTTGACTAAATTGACCCAAAAGGATGCTCCTTTCAGGTGGTCGGATGAGTGCGAGAAGAGCTTTCAGAAGCTCAAGATTGCTTTGATCACCGCTTCAGTTCTTCTTCTACCATCAACTTCTGGTTCTTACACAGTGATTTGTAATGCCTCGCAGATCAGTATTGGGTGTGTTTTGATGCAGGAGGGTAGAGTGATTGCTTATGCTTCGCGCCAATTGAAGCCCCATGAGAAGAACTATCTTGTCCATGACCTCGAGTTAGCAGCTATTTGCTCACGCCTTGAAGATTTGGCGGCACTATTTGTACGAGGTCCATTGTGAGATTTACACTGATCCTCGGAGTTTTCAGCATCTGTTCAGACATAAGGATCTTAACTTGCATCAGCGGAGGTGGTTGGAGCTTCTTAAGGACTATGATATCACCATTTTGTACCATCCCAGAAGGCCAATGTGGTGGCCGATGCCTTGAGTCGCCGGGTGGAGAGTTTGGGGAGCTTAGCATATCTTCCAGCAATAGAGAGGCCATTAGCGTTGTATGTTCAGGCCTTGGCTAGCCATTTTGTTAGATTTGATATTTCTGAGCCGAGTCGAGTATTGGCTTGTGTGGTCTCTCGGTCTTATCTTTATGATCATATCAGGGAGTGTCAGTATGATGACCCCCATCTGCTTGTCCTTAAGGACACGGTCCTGCACGATGATGCTAAGAAGGTCACCATTGGGGATAATGGTGCATTGAGGATGTAGGGCAGACTATGTGTGCCCAATGTAAATGGTTTGCGTGAGTTGATTTTCTAGGAGGCTCACAGTTCGCGATATTCTATTCATCCAGGTGCCGCAAAGATGTATCAGGACTTGAGACATCATTACTGCTGGAGGAGAATGAAGAAGGACATAGTGGAGTATGTAGCTCGGTGCCTAAATTGCCAGTAGGTGAAGTATGAGCATCAACGACCAGGTGGGTTGCTTCAGAAGCTAGAGATTCTGGAGTGGAAGTGGGAGCGGATCACTATGGATTTCGTTGTTGGACACCCACAGACTCAACGGAGGTTTGATGCAGTTTGGGTGATTGTGGATAGGCTGACTAAGTCAGCTCATTTCATTCCTGTGATGACTACCTATTCTTTCGAGCAGCTGGCTCGAGTGTATATCCGCGAGATCATCAGGCTTTATGGCATACCGGTATCTATCATCTCTGACCGAGTTACGCAGTTTACATCACGGTTCTGGAGGGCCGTACAACATGAGTTGAGTACTCGAGTGGAGTAGAGTATAGCATTTCACCCTCAGATGGACGGACAATCCAAGTGCACTATTCAGAAATTAGAGGATATGCTCCGTGCGTGTGTGATGGAGTTTGGAGGTTTGTGGGATCAGTTCTTGCCTCTAGCGGAGTTTGCTTACAACAACAGTTATCAGTCGAGCATCCAGATGGCACCATATGAGGCTCTGTATGGTAGGCGATGTAGGTCTCCAGTGGGTTAGTTCGAGCCGGGCGAGGCTAGATTATTGGGTACAGACTTGGTTCAGGATGCTCTGGAGAAGGTTAAGGTGATTCAGGATAGACTGCGCATAGCCCAGTCCAGACAGAAGAGTTATGTCGATCGGAAGGTTTGCGATATTGCATTCATGATTGGAGAGCGGGTCCTGCTCCAGGTGTCACCCATGAAGGGTTTTATGAGGTTCGGAAAGAAGGGCAAGTTGATCCTAAGTTTTATCGGCCCATTTGAGGTATTGCGGTGTGTTGGGGAGGTTGCCTATGAGCTTGCCTTGCCTCCCAGTCTAGTAGGAGTTCAACCAGTATTCCATGTTTCTATGCTCCGGAAGTATAGCGGCGATCCGTCGCACGTGTTGGATTTCAGCTCAGTCCAAATGGACAAGGATTTATAATATGTTGAGGAGCCGGTGGCGATCTTGGATAGGCAGGTTCGAAAGTTGAGGTCGAAGAATATTGCTTCTGTGAAGGTTCGGTGGAGGGGTCTGTCGGTCGAGGAGGCGACTTGGGAGACCGAGCCTGATATGCGCAGCAGTTATCCTCATCTTTTCACTACTTCAGGTATGTCTCTATACTCGTTCGAGGATAAAAGATTATTTAAGAGGGGGAGGATGTGTCGACCCGGCCGGTCGTCTCAAGAGTTGTAGCCTGTTTCCCTATTTTCTGCTTCTATTGTGTTCTACAGCTGTTATATGATTTACCGGGTTAGTTGGTTCGGGTCCGTTGTGATGTAGGAGTGAATTGAGATACTTAATCTCTTAATTGGAAGCTTAAGCTGGAAAGGTCGAGTGGATATTGACTTATGTATAAACGGCCTCGGATTGGAATTTTGATGGTTCCGTTAGCTCCGTTGGGTGATTTTGGACTTAGGAGCGTGTCCGGAATGTGATTTGGAGATCCGTAGTAGAATTAGGCTTGAATTGGCGAAAGTTGGATTTTTGGCAAATTTGACCGGAAGTGGACTTTTTGATATAGGGGTCGGATCCTGATTCCGGAAATTGGAGTAGGTCCATAATGTTGAATATCACTTGTGTGAAAAATTTGAGGTCAATCGGATGAGGTTTGATAGGTTTCGGTGTCGTTTGTGGAATTTGGAAATTTAGAAGTTCATTAGGCTTGAATCCGGGTATAATCCGTGTTTTTTATGTTGTTTGGGGTAATTTGAGGGTTCGACTAAGTTCGTATTGGGTTATAAGACTTGTTGGTATGTTTGGTTGAGGTTCTGGGGGCCTCGGGTGTGTTTAGGATGCTTAACGGGTTGAAATTAGGACTTAGGTAATTGCTGAGTTTTCTGGTGTTCTGGAATTTCGCACCTGCGGTGGGGAGACCGCAGGTGTGGACCCGCTGAAGAGAAGAGGAGGCCGCAGATGCGAGCAAGTCTAGGAAGGCCAGGGGACGCATGTGCGAGAAAGGGTGCGCATCTGCGGGCTGGATGGCCCGCAGATGCAAAAAGGGAAAGTTTGGGCATTTTCGCAGAAGCGGACGAAGGGCCGCAGAAGCGACTCCGCAGGTGCGAGACCTGGAGCGCAGGTGTGAGCCCAGTGTTTTTAGTGGGTTCCGCAGGTGCGGAAATAAGGCTGCAAGTGCGAAAGGCCTGGGCAGAACATATAAATACGGGACTTCGAGATTTTTCACTATTTTGAACTCGGATTTTGGAGGATTTTGAGAAGGATTTTGAAGTGATTACTGAGGTAAGCTCCTTGTGTCCATTGATCTTCAATATTGATGTTTCTCTACTGATTTTTCACCTAATTGGTGAGTTTTCGAGGTGAAATTTGGGGGTTTAGGGTTAGGAAAATTGGAGAGTGAATTTTGGGGAGTTGGATGACCAAATGGTGTCGGATTTTGATAAATTTGGTATGGTTAGACTTGTGAGTGAATGGGCTTTCGGGTTTTATGACTTTTGTCGGATTTCGAGACGTGGGACCAGGGGCCCGGGTCGAGCCTATTTCGGAATTTGGCTTATAATTTCGTGTTTTTCTTGTGGAATTGATTCCTTTAGCCTATATTAATTATATCGTCCTGCTTGTGGCTAGATCGGGGCATTTGGAGACTGATTCGAGGGGCAAAGGCATTTCATAGTAGGATTTTGCGCGGTTTGAGGTAAGTAACATTCTTAAATCTGGTCCTGAGGATATGAAACCCAGGATTTTGGTATGATGTGATTATTTTGGAGGTGACGCACATGCTACGTGACGGGCGTGTGGGCGTGCACCGTGGGTGATTGTGACTTTGTCCGTCCCGTGAGACTGTAAAGTCGAATAGCTTATTGTTAATTACATGTTCCCTCTGTCTTCTAGAAATTTGACTGCCATTCATGTTAGCAACCATGCTTAGGCCATATGATATCACTATTAGGACCCGCAACGGCCGGGTACTTGTTGACTTAGCTGCTATTTGTTGTCTTGTACTTAGTCATAGTTTTTCCTACGTGTCATATCTCTGTTCCCTCTTGTTTTCTTTTTGATACTTGTTATCATCTCAATTGTGCTGATTTGTATGATTTCTAAGAGCCCGAGAGGCTGGAGAGGTTAGTGATTGATATAGGGCCTGAGTGCCGAGCTGTGAGCTATGTGAGGTATATGGATCGGGTTGCACGCCGCGACGAGCCTGAGGGTTGAATGTATATGGATTAGTTTACATGCCTCAATGAGCCTTATGGCTACTTATATGATTGGATCGGGCTGCACATCGCAGTGATATAGCGCTTGGGCTAAAGGAGACCCTTCGGAGTCTATACATCCCCCAGTGAGCGCAGGTACCTATTAGGTGTGATTACTGAGGGCTGAGAGCCGAGTGTTTGAGCTACTGAGAGCTTGAGTGATTGTTACCCTGAGAGGTTGCATTTGTTTCCTTTGTTGCTGCACTTAGCTGAATTATGTCATTGTTCTAAACTTTTGGGAAATATTGTATCCGGTTTATCTGAACTTAGTAAATGTACAACTGACTTAACTTATATTGCCGGAATTGAATCATGTCTACTTTCATTGCTAAAATTACTGAAGTAAGCTCGTCATTACTTCTCAGTTCCTTTTTTTTTACTTACTGAGTTGGTTGTACACATGCTACACCCTACACTTCATGTGCAGCTCCAGGTGTATCTGGTCACGGAGGACGTTGATCTCGTGGGTGGTTGAGTATCGAAGATTCACGAGGTAGCTGCCGGCGTTCGCAGTCCTTGTCTCCCCTTTCTTGTTATCTTTCTATTTTGTATTGGTATTTAGACACAGACCATTGTAGAGACTATTTTATTGACTGGTTGTTTAGATGCTCATGACTTGGTGACACCCCGATGTTTGGGACTATTTTCCGTGTTGTATTTTGAGTTTAACTCCTGTTTTTATGAAAACTCTATCATATCAAGCTTTTGATTTATGTTGTGAAACATTTGAAGTATTTTGAAAAAATCGGCTTGCCTAGTACCATCAATAGGAGCCATAACAACAGGTTAGGGTTTTGGGTCGTGACACAACAGTGGGTTCCATCATCCCAAGAAGGCTTAGTACTTCGAAGTATTTTGAAGAGAAATTTCCTACTGCTAACCCTCGCACATGGGCTATTAGTAGGTACCCTTCTTCTATTCGTCCTTCCAGTATTTCTGCTGTGAAGGAGGGCTAGCGCTGCCCTTAGTTAGATATTATTGCTCCTGATTTATCAGAGCGAGTGACCCTTCCTAAGGAAGGTTTTACATATTTTTTCACATATCCCTTTACTTTGGGTGTGTTTCTTTACCTTTGCTGCCAAGTGTGCTTAGCACAGGTGAGCCTTTCAGTATGGAGGACGGTTGCCTGCCTTCGACGCCTGTGTCAGAAAATTGGGGAAGAGCTATCATTAGCTCGTATGATGGACCTTTATTCCCCCAAGATTTTCCCGGGAGGTATGATAAATCTCTGTAAACGTGGCTACCATGCTTTGTTGACAAGCATGGATGATGACAACGATCGTGGGTGGATGGAACGGTTCGTTGCAGTTGCCACCAGTGACATTATTCCAACAACGGCTTCATCCTTTCCGGTTGCTTGGAACTGTTCTCGTAAGTTCCCTTTAATACACTTTCTCTTACTAAATGTTCTTTCATGCTTGTATTGATCCTTCAACCTTCATATGTTACAACGACTCGATGAACCCCACCGGTGGTAAAAGGCTTGGATTGGTGGGTTTAGAAGATCTTAGAGAACACAACGCCCGAAACGCATTTGTGGAAAGAGTTGTCCCTTAAATACAGGTGGAAGGCCAAATATCATGGTAATCTTATTTTAACTTGTTTCCACTTTTTGTATATGAAGAAATTGGTTGAACCCTTCTGACTTGTTTACGAAATTAGGTCTACCTGCCGGCTCAGTTGATGTCCTCGAGGAGGATGTTTTGGCTGACCCTGCTGCGGCGAGGCTGCTTCAGGAGGCACTTACTCGAACATGCATCTTCGGGCCTGCTTCGGGCGCAAACTTTTCTTCACGGAGTCCCCAGCCAGAGAACAAGCAACCAAAGAGAAGACTTTCCTCTACGGCCGGGGAAAAGAATAAGAGGGCAAAGGTTGATGCCCCCGAGTCATCTCCGAGGCAATGATGACTGTTCCTCCTTCCGGGCCTGTCATAGATACTGTGATGATAGATGATGATGAAGAAGCTAGTGATGAGGGGGCTTCTTTACATAGAAGGATACGATCCTCATCATCTCAACAGGATGCTCGACCTGTTGACACAATTGCACTAACTGACGATTATGTCTCAGCACTTTGGGGAGAATCTGATTTAGTTTAATGTGCTAACTCCCACTTTCGGTCCCCAATTTCTGTAACCGGTATCGCGGGGCTGATTACCGGGTCCGTGCTGTCTTTGGTTGGCGAGCATCAAATAAACAGCACTGTATTTGATGCAGCTGCTTCTCACTCTTCAACTCCATCAGCTTCATCTCCACCTTCACCACCACCAGCAACTACTACATCATTTCCAACTTCATCCACTCTTCCAACAGCAGTTGCTACATCATCTCCATCGGCCACACCTGACCATGAAGAAGGTATCCCTCCTCTACAGTCCCCGGTTCATGGGAATTTAGGGCAAAATTATGTTGCCCCTTCTGAAGATCCACAAAGGAGGAGGAACATTACTCTTTCAGTCTCTACTGGGTGCAACCTGCTATCCCGGCCGGTGGAGCTTGCTAATTATCTAAAGCATTTGGCTTCAGAAAAACATTGGGAAAAGATTCAGACACATTCGGGAGAGTGTTTGTTGAACAATTTTATGCACAACGCCGCAGTGGTAGGTTCCTTTCTTCTTCTGCTATTTCTTCTACTTTTGAACAAATGTACTCTAAGTTTTACATCCTCTTGTTTTGTAGGCCAACTTTCTTACTTCTGAGGGCCGTCAAAGGCTGATTCGTGAGAAGGAAGAACTTACTTCTGAACGAGATCAGCTTTTGGCAGAACGGGACTAGACTGTTCTCCGCCTCTCGGAACTGGAAACCAAGGCTACCGAGGTTGTTGTTTTGGAGGCCCATTTGTAGCAGAGCGAGCAAGAAGTGTTAACCCTTAGCCAAGAAATTGGGACGCTGAGGGTTAGATTTGATGAAGCCAAAGCTAAATGGGCAGAAGTCCAGAACGTCGTTCTTGCTGCAACCGATCGTGAGGCTGTCTCCATTGAAAGAGTGATTAATTTGGAAGCAGCCTTAAACTCTAAAAGTGAAGAGCTTGTTGCTGTGGTGGAGAAACATGCCCAGCTAGAACAGAAGTACAGGAAAACTATCGAGCATAATAGGCTCTTTTGTTCAACTATCCGTCAAGCTCGATGTCAGTCTCAAATCTGCTAGATTCGCCTGGGAAAAACTTTCCGCCGAAGTTACTCAACTCAAAGAAGAACTCAAGTGCCGAGCGGCTTCCCTCATTGTTGAAAAAACATATTCCATGTATAGCATGAGGAGAAAAATCTTGGAAGAGGCCAAGATTGGTATCATTGACATTGATGCCGAAATTGCTAAGGCCCGAAAGCTTGAGTTGGCTGCAAAAAATGGACTCCCGAGGAGTCTGACGCTCCAGGTCTTCTGATTCCGGTTTTGAGTTTTCAGAAACTGAACAGGGATTGGAAGGCGATGATGCGGAAGACCAAGCTGGGGAAAATGTTGAGCCATCGGTGGAACCATCTAATGCTCCCGGGGATGCGAATACTTCTCTTCCTCATGATTCTAGAGACATCGCAGTTTAAATTTTTGTTTCTTTTTCTATTTTGTACCTTTATCATTTTGACGTGTCCTTGTAAATAAAAACATATTTTTTGCTCAAGTATCATTTGAGTCTTACTTTCGTTTGAATATTCATGCAAGTCTTTAACTTTCGTACTTGTTCAAGTATTCCGTGCATGTTGTTCTGTTCGCGCTTTATTATGTGTAATCTCGGATGCTTTTTCTTCGAAGCATTTTGGTTTCGAGTATTATCCCTTTTTCGTGAGGTTTCCATAAGTATTTGCAAAAGTTTGCTTTTTGCGTCTTTTTCGTATGCGGCTTCGGGTGTATTTTTCCCCGATAGCATTCCAGATTCCGGGCATTGATTCTTCCCTCTTTAACGAGAGGGTTTTTATAAGAGAGGGCCCTACGGTACTCTTGAAGAGGATGTATCCTGTTCATTACGGCACTAACATTTGAAGTACTTGTTTAACTTTCAAATAGCAAGTTTTTCTCATCATTCAGACAAGAAACAATATAAAAACAAAAGGATTTCTCTTAATTTAATTTCTTCTATTTGCAAAAGTACATAAGCATTTTGCTATGTAGAAAAGAAATTGCTATGACTTGTGGCTATCTTGTAGAACTTGTTTCTACGGGGCTGGTTACTCAGTCCCCGGTCCCGATGATGTATTCTATTCCCGTATTTTCATTTCTAGGTTGACATGGCATTCAGTGTTATCGTATTCTCATATCATTCCCCCCCCCCCCAGTGTTCGAATGCGAAGAATGCAAATTGGAACACTGTAAGTCTTGTATCTTCGAAGATTTCACCAATGAATTGCTAGGTAATCCTTCGCTCGACAACATATCTTGTTTCCCCTTACGAACCCATGCTATCGAGCGAAATAATACCTAACAGTCCTCTAGTGGTTTGTGCTCGTGAACGATCGGGTAACCTCTATTCGGTAGCAAACTTAACTTTCTGTTGGGAATTTTTAATCAAACCAAAGATTAACTAATTGCCCCCGAGTGAAGCCTTGGCATCGGAGATTTTATTGTTGCAGTCTTTGTAGTATGCTTTCCATCGTTGCCTAGTTAAAAACCTTGCCAGAAAAACCCAATTGGGACAAAACCTGAACGAAGGGAAAAAGAGTGCAGCACATACTTTTCGTTTGACTGTTGTTTGTCAGCAGTAATATCTTTTGAGGTGAGCCATGTTCCAGTTGTTGGGAAATTTGTCTCCGTTCTTATTCTCCAACTCGTATGATCCTTTTCCAGTGATAGCTGAAACCCAATAAGGGCCTTCCCATGTTTGGCCTAACTTGTTAGCGTTGAGTTCCCGGGTGTTTTGACTTACCTTCCTCAAGACCAAGTCTCCTACTTTGAAATAACGGAGGTTGGCTCTTCGATTATAGTATCACTCCATTCTCTGCTTTTGAGCCGACATTCTGACATGCGCCAAGTCCCTGCGTTCCTCGAGCAGCTCCAAGTTGATTAGCATTGCTTCGTTGTTTGATTCTTCGTTCGCCTGGAAATACCTTAAGCTTGGTTCCCCTACTTCCACCGGTATCAAAACTTATGTGCCGTACACAAGGGAAAAATGGGTTTCTCCCGTGCTTGACTTGGCCGTTGTTCGGTAGGCCCATAGAACCCCAGGTAATTCTTCGAGCCAGTTGCCTTTTGCTGATTCCAACCTTTTATTTAGATTTTGTATAATCACTTTGTTTGTTAACTCTGCTTGACCATTCGCACTCGGATGATAAGGTGAAGAGATAATCCTCTTTATCTTCAAATCATCAAGGAACTTTGTAACTTTTGCGCCGATAAACTGCGGCCCATTGCCGCATTCAATCTCTTTTGGTATACCAAACCTGCAAATTATGTTTTCTCAAAGGAAGTCGACCACTTCGCGTTCTCCGATCTTCTGATAAGGACTTGCTTCCACCCATTTTGAAAAATAGTCAGTCAAAATTAAAAGAAACCTTACCTTTCCAGGAGCTGGTGGTAGCGGTCCAACAATGTCAATCCCCCATTTCATGAACGGCCACGGGGACAGAACTGAATGTAAGGGTTCTGCCGGTTGATGTACTAGTGGTGCATAGCGTTGGCACTTATCACATTTTCGTACGAAGTCTTTGTCATCTTGTTCCATATGGAGCCAATAATATCCTGCACAAACTAATTTTAGCACCAAAGAATCTGCACCTGAGTGGTTGTCGCATATGTCTTCGTGGACTTCTCTCATGACATAGTTAGCTTCTGATGCTCCTAAGCACCGGGCCAACGGGCCTTGAAAGGATTTTTGTAGAATTGGCCTTTCTTGAAGCTATAACATGCAGCTTTGGTGCGTAACGTTCTTGATGCTTTGGGGTCTTCGGGCAACTTTCCATGCTCGAGATAATCGATTATTTTGTTTCTCCAGTCCCAGATCAAACTAGTCAAATTCACCTCATAGTAACCATATGTGTCCAACACTGAGTTCATCAGTTGTACTACCATTCCTGATTCTGATCCCTGGACTTCTGTCGATGAGCCCAAATTTTCTAATGCATCTGCTTCTGTGTTATCTTCCCTCGGGATATGAGTAATTGACCACTCTCAGAATCGTGCCAACAAAGCCTGAACCTTTACCACGTATTGTTGCATACGTTCTTCTTTGGTGTCAGATATTTTGTAGACCTGATTCACCACCAACTGCGAATCACATTTGATTTTGATGATTTTGGAGTCAAGCCCCCAGGCCAATTCGAGCCCTGCAATCAAAGCTTCATACTCTGCTTCATTGTTATAAAGGAATCGTTCTGAAGGCTATCCTTAAGGTTTCTCCCGAAGGGGTGATCAAGACTATTTTAAGCTCGGGCCCTTTTATGTTTGAGCTCCATCCGTAAATAAGGTCCAAACTCCCGATTTCGATTCGGACACCATTATTGCCTCCTTGGCCCCCAGAGGCAATAGTCCCGGACTAAAATCGGTCATGAAGTCAGCAAAGACTTGCGACTTAATTGCAGTCCTCGGTTTATATTCTATATCAAACTCGCTCATTTTGATGGCCCATTTGGCCAATCTACCCAAGAGCTCGGGTTTATGGAGGATATTCCTCAGAGGGAAAGTAGTCACCACAGCCATCGGGTGGCACTGGAAGTAGGGCCTCAGCTTTCGAGCGGCGACTACGAGAGCTAAGGCTAGCTTTTCCAGATGTGGGCAGCGAGTTTCTGCTCCCTTTAAAATTTTGCTAACGTAATAAATGGGAGATTGCGTACCTTCGTCCTCCCGGACTAAAATTGCACTTATCGCAACTTTTGAAACCGCGAGATAGACTAGCAACGTTCCACCTTCTTTTGGTTTTGAGAGCAACGGAGGGCTTGAAAAATATTTCTTCAACTCCTTCAAGGCTTGCTAACACTCCGGTATCCATTCAAAATTGTTTTTATTTTTGAGTAGTGCGAAAAAGCGATGACATTTTTCCGATGAATGGGAAATGAACCCGCTCAAAGCTGTCAATCTCCTTGTGAGCCTCTGGACTTCTTTTACATTAGACAATTGATCCGGGATGTCCTCTATGGCCTTGATTTTGTCGGGATTTACCTCAATTCCCCTTTGTGAGACTAGTAATCCTAGGAACTTACCCGAACTGACCCCGAACACACACTTCTTAGGGTTAAGTTTCTTATTGTTCTCCCTCAGGATGTCGAATGTTTCTTGCAAATACTTCAGGTGGTCACCTGCATTCAAAGACTTAACGAGCATATCATCTATATATACTTCCATAGTCTTTCCTATTTGTTTTTTTAACATCTTATTCACGAGCCGTTGATAAGTGTATCTGGCGTTCTTTAACCCGAAGGGCATCACATTGTAACAATATATGCCAAAATTCATTACAAACGATGTATTTTCCTGATCTTCTGGGTTCATCTTGATTTGAGTGTACCCAGAATAAGCATCGAGGAAACTCATTAGCTCGTGCCCGGCCGTGGCATCAATAATTTGATCGATATTTGGGAATGGGAATGAGTCTTTTGGGCACGCCTTATCAAGATCCTTATAATCTATGCACATGCAAAATTTATTATTTTTCGTAGGAACTACTACAACATTGGCTAGCCAGTCCGCATATCTTACCTCCCGGATTGAACCAATCTTAAGCAAACGGGTTACCTCTTCTTTGACGAATTTATTCCTTGCTTTGGCAATAGGGCGTTTCTTCTGCCTTACCGGAGGTATGTTGGGATCCAAGCTTAACTTGTGCACGGCTATCTCCGTCGGGATTCCTATCATATCCTCATGCGACCATGCAAAATAATCGGCGTTAATTTTAAGGAATTCGATAAAAGCATACCTGAGCTCCGGGTGCAGTCCTGTTCCCAAATGGAATTTGCTTTCTAGGAATTCTTCGAACAATGCAACTTGCTCCAGTTCTTCTGTCGTGGACTTCGTTGCGTCCGTCTCTTCTGGTACTTGAAAATACCTTGGTACCTGGTATTGTTCTGACTCTTCTGTCCCCGAGATAACTTCATCTGGTTCAGAGGCAGGGGACGATTTTGTTAATTACTATGCCTAACGTTCCTTTTCTTTGTTCCAAATGAAAGCTAGTATGCCAAATTATGTGAGAAAAACTCGATATGCTTAAGACTCTTAATTGCTCATATGTGTACCTAAAGTTTTGATTGGAAATGCCTTATTGTTGATAATCTATAAACATGCTCGAAAGTGAAAGAAGTGAGTTGAAGATATAAAGTGTGGCCACCGTGCCAAGAATGAAAGCTATACTTGTGGCTAGTGGTGCCAGTGAAATGAGATGATGTGAGAAAGATTATGAAATGAGACTTGATTTAACTGTTCCAAAATTACTTCAAAAGTAGATTTTCCTAAAAGCTTATGTCCTTAAGTCATGTCTCAATGTGGCTGTTTTAACTAATGCTATGCTTTGTGAGTATTTTCAATGTGTTTTACGTTCTTACATATTCGTGAGTGGAAATTGTTTATTGCCCTTTTTGGGGAAAAGTATTTCAAGAATAAATGGTGTGTTACTTGTTTATGATTTTAACTTGCGCATCGATTGCCAATCATTTTACTCCATTTCTTGGAAAGGAATCTATTGTGCTTAAATTATTCATTTCTAATGAACTTAAAGTTGTGATTTTTGAAATATTATATATATTGATATTTATGATGATGATCCATGAAAGGAAAGAAATGAAAGTGTGGAATATGAAATACGGCCATTGTGCCATGAATTAAGAATCATATGTATGGCCAAGAGAGGCAATGAAATAATGATGTTGTAAGTGGATGAAAATGCCAATGAGGCTATACATAGTGTGAAAGGCTATGAGGTAAATGCACTTGTATTGCTGTTTCCTTTGTATGCAAATCAAAAATATTTTTGGGAGTATCGATAGTCACCGAGGAAGGGTAGGTTGAAATAATCTAACCTCGAAACTACACGTGCCGGTGTAGGAGTGGATTGTGATCATTCCCCTTATTTGGGATGAGATTGATGTGATAACATTATTTCCCTTAATTGGGATGAGATGATTGATAGAAAAGGATGATGTCGATCCACACGGCATTGTGATGAGATGGCCTAGCCGATCGGGTCGTGATCGAATGCCATGCCGCACACATGGTGGTGATTGTGCTGAAAATTGTAATTGAAATTGTGATCAAGATTGTGACTGTGGTTGATATCTTGGATGAGACGGCCTAGCCGATCGGGTCGTGATTGGACTCCGTGCTAAAAGTATGGTGGTATTGTGAACATTGGTATATTGGTGCTAAAGATCTCCCAACCAAAAATAATATTATCTTCGTATTTTGAAAATTATTATGTTTTAACTAGGCATTTGGATATTTGTTGATTGTGACTTGTTGTTTCTATGGTTTTCCCTTTCTTATATTGGTATTCTATTTTGAAAGAGGACAGTTAGCTTTACATATTAGTACTATTCCATATGTACTAATGTCCCTTTTTTCGGGGTGCTGCATCTTTAATGGATGCAGGTGGTTCATCAACAGGCAACTTTGGTCCTCGTTAGCAGTTACTCCCTATTCAACAGGTTTTGGCGAGCCCTACTCTATCCCGGGTCTGATGTCATTTGATGTTGTACTTTGTATTTTGAGGTATAGCCGGGGCCTTGTTGCCGACACTTCCATATTACTCTTCTGTTGTACTTTGAGGCTCCGTAGATAGGTTGTGGGTGGTATTTGATGTGGGGAATTGAAATAGAAATGTTGGTATTTAGCAAAC
Source organism: Nicotiana tabacum (assembly GCF_000715075.1). Classification (NCBI taxonomy): domain Eukaryota; kingdom Viridiplantae; phylum Streptophyta; class Magnoliopsida; order Solanales; family Solanaceae; genus Nicotiana; species Nicotiana tabacum. The sequence continues at coordinate 66,979,607 of NC_134094.1, read as the reverse complement.
ATGTTTTTCATTATATCTATAAACTTGTAATATTTTGGAAATTATGAAGGAAGCTGTTAATGGAAATTAAATGGGATTTATTAATGAAATCTTTTCAGTGTTTGATTATTGGAGTGCATCTCCTCTTTATTCATGGATGAGTTTGGGTAGAAAAAAATTTAACATGCTTGATCGGCCGGGTTCACTCGGTTGAGCGCCGGTCGCGCTCCCCGAGTTTGGGTCATAAACCACACATAGCTCGTATACACGTTGCTTTCCACATAACACGAATAAACAAATAATACCAAATCATAAGGGGTATTCCCTCACACAAGGTTAGGTAAGATACTTACCTCAAATAAGCCAAATCAATACTCTAAAAAGCCCATACCTCTCAAATCCGCCTCTAAATGGGTCGAATCTAGCAAAAACAAAACTTAATAATATCACACACTGCTATAGAAATCATAAATAAATAAAGCTCCGATCTTTAACAAAAATCAAAATGTCAACCAAGTAGCCAACCCGGGCCCATCTCCTGGAACCCGATAAAAGTCACAAATTTCGAATATCCATTCGAATACGAGTCCAACCATACAAGTTTTAACTAAATCAGATTCGGAATCAGGGTTCAAATCCCTATTTTTCATTTTCGAAAAGTTTTGCCAAAATCCCTCATTTTCTTCACTTAGATTCATCAATTAAATGCAAAAATCAATAATAGAATCATGAATAATAATCAAATCTCATTCATGAATACTTTCCCCAATCCAAATCGTGAAACTCCCCTCAAATATTGCCCAAATCCGAGATCCCAATCTCAACATATGATAAAATAACTCAAATCCTTGAAATAGAGTATTAATATATCTGCCCAAGGGTTCCCTTTGTGTTTGCGGGACCTACTTCGCGATCGCGAAGCACAAATCAAAAGCTTCCTCAGAAGACACTATGCTAACCTGACTACATGGACGCGACCACGATTTATCAAACACCTGAGCCAATGCGAACGCGATTCCTACATGCGAACACGAAGAACAAATCACCTGACTTCCCCTGCCTGACATAATCTATATGCGATCGCGACTAACGACCGTGAACGTGAAGCTTCAGCTCCACACTAACCATGATCGCGACCTCAACAATGCGAATGCAAAGAACATAAGGATGCCAGCAACAAAACACACTATCCGATCACGATAGCCCTTTCGCGATCGCAATTAACACCAGAACACCAGAAGACATCTGTACCATAACAAGGGGAAATGGTATGAAACCCATTTGAAACACACCTGAGGATCCCGTGACCCTGTCCAATCATACCAACCAATCCCCAAACATAACACGGACCTACTTGAAGCTTCAAATAACACAAAATAACATCAAAATCATGAAGCACACATCAATTCAAGCTTAATGAACTATTTCAAATTTCCGAATTCAAAAATTACGCCGAACATGCCTAAACAACTTGGAATGACTTCAAATTTTAGACACAAGTCATAAATAACCATACAAACCTATTACAAGGCTTGGAATCCCAAACGAACATCGATAACTACAAAGTCAACCATGAGTCAAACCTATCAACTCTCCAAGCCATCAAACTTTTAACTTTTGGTAATTAGGCTCAAAATTATCTAAGAACAACGAAACTTAAATTTGGGAATAACTCTAAGTATAAAATAACCTTCTGGATCTAAAGTAACCATCAAAACTCTGATCCGAGATCAAATACACCAAAATCAAACTTTGTCAATACTTCCAACTTAAGTTTGGAAGTTAGAAATTAAGTGTTCCAAATCACTCCGAAATCTTTCTGAAACCAAAATAACCATGCACGCAAGTCATAGTACCTCATATGAAACTATTCAAGACCTCAAATGACTGAAAGTAATACCAAATCTCAAAATGACTTGTCATATCATTACATATGCATAAGTGGAGAGTTGGTTATTGTGAAAAGTTGAGGATTTTGGCACTAAGGACACTATGAGCGGATATTGACTATTGATTATTGATTGTTAAATAATCAATGCTTAGATATGGATCCGTCCTCAAGAGTCAGGTGATTACCCATGTTACTTTGAACCATGTGAGCGTAGGCACTTGGATTTAGTGCTTGATTTGGATACGTGGCCCGTGTCCAGCACATGAGTTTGTGCTGCGAGGTATTGTGAAGGAATCCTGAGCATCCATATTTATATATTTTAGACTCATGCAGCAGTTTTATATAAAGACATGTATCATGTCTTTATTTGCAGATTGAGGCGTTGATACCTTACTTGATCTCCTTTATTTGTAAAGCATGCTTAAACTTCGTATGAATTGTGTCTTAAGCTTTCATACTCATTTGATAATGTCATGGATTATTTCATATCTTATTTATGCTTTCATCTGACTATTTGGACCATTAGTAAGTGTGGAAGTCGACGCCTCGCCACCACTTCTTTGAGGCTAGACTTGATATTTACTGAGTACCTTAGTTTCATACTCATATTACCCTTCTGCATATTTTTGTACAGGTTCTGAGACCAGGGTTAGTGATATCATCCAGCGGAGTAGGAGATCTATTTGGAGACTACGTGGTGAGCTGCTTTACTTGACTCGATCCGTAGCACATGGAGTCCCCTTCCCTACTTAGTCATTTCTAGCTATTTATTGCCTTTCGGACAAATGATAGTGTTCGATTCAGACTATTTTACTCTTGTTATATACTTGTGATATTGTGACACCGATTTTAAGTGTTGTTAATGTAAAGACCCGTAAAATTTCACCAAGAATTTAAGTTTTTATGGTGCCAAAGTAAGCTAATGTGCCACAAATCGGATTTTTGGATTGTGCAATGCATCGTGGAGTTGGTAGAAGAATTTGTAAAAAATGACAATTCTGTAGTCCATAATGCTATAGAGGATCTGTGGAGGATGCCATGTAAAAAAACTCTAATACAAACTACACTAAACTAAAATTAAAAAATTAAATAGATAAAAAGTAAAAATCTAATCTAGTAAAAACCAAATGCACACGCAAGTATACATGGTTGACAAGTAATATAGGATTGTAAGTCCAGATATAATACCCATAGGGACTTATGATTAAATATCAACTAAATTAAACTAAGACAATTAATCTATTCAAGCGATTTTCTAAAGATTATTAACTACAACAAATCTAGAGTAGCAAACTAAGAGATTAAAGGAAACAATTTGGCGAATATTAGAGACGAGTTCAATGCGAGCTGATATTCTAGAGCTATGGGTTAGCTAACAATCCCGTTGAGTCTTCCACTTAAATTGTCTAATTAATTTATCTAGTTTATTGATTGACAGGGTTAATATTACTCGTAGCCTTCTCCCGAAGTACTACTCGCCTATTCAAGCTAACCTAATGCCTATATTCCTATGAAATTAGGATTAACAAGAACGCATTATGCTGGCCGCATAACCATTCTGCTACCGCGAAATGGCATCGCGGAATTGATATCCCATTTTGGGGCCATTTTACTGGCCACATATCTTTTCTGCTACCACATAATTGCACCACATAACTGACATCGGGGGGTTATTTTTGGAATTTTTTTATCCGACCCTATTTTGATATAAGGCCTTAGGGGGTCATTTTACAAGATATAACTTGGATGTTTTAGAGTAAGGGTATCAATTTAGCGAGAGAGGGAGAAGCTCTATAAAATTATACTCTCCAATTCTTGCACAAACCTTGGGAATTCAAGAGGGAAACTCATAAAACCTTCTACTCACAAGGTAATACTTCATCCCTAGATTTTATGCAAAGTTTAATAATGGGTTTAAGTAGGATGTTATCATGATAGGGTGTAACGACCCGGCCGGTTATTTTAAGCATTTGCACTTTGCTCGGTAGTTTGAGGGCATGAGTAGCTCCGTATGATATAGTATGACTTGTGTGAATCGTTGGTTTTGGTTTTCAGGTTAATCGGAATCGATTTGGAAGAATGAATTTCATGATTTAAGCTTTAAGTTGGAATAGTTGACCAAGTTTAACTTTTGTGAATTTGACCCCGGAATGGAGTTTTGATAGTTCTGTTAGGTCTGGATGGTGATTTTGGACTTAGGCGTACACCCGAATTTTCATTTGGATATTTCTAGAAGGATTCGACACTAATTGGCAAAAAATTAAAATTTGAAGGTTTGGAAAAGTTCATAAGTTTGACCGGAAGTTGACTTTGATGATATTGGGTTCAGATTGTGGTTACGGGAAATTGAATAGCTTCGTTATGTCATTTGGGACTTATCTGCAAAATTTGGGTTCATTCTGGGTTGATTTGATATGTTTCAGCGCGATTTTTGGAAGTTGAAAGTTCAAAGTTTATTCTAGTTCGAATTGAGGTGCGATTCATCATTTTGATGTTATTATGTGTGATTTGGGACCTCGAGTAGGTCCATATTATGTTATGGGACTTGTTAGTATATTCGGATAGGGTCCCGAGGGTCTCGGGTGAGTTTCGGACGAGGTTCAGACCATTTCGTCGCATGTTGCATTTGGCTAAGGCTGCTGGTTCTGGTGTGGCCGAATCTGCGGACAATTGGTTGCAGAAGCGACGTCGCAAATGTGGGGTCTTCTTCGCAGAAGCGAGTTGAGACCTGGGCAAGGAAGATCGCAGAAGCGGAAATTGGGGCGCATCTCCATCCCCGCAGAAGCGATGGTCTTGGGCGCAGAAGCGAGCTTGAGCGCAGAAGCGCGTTTGGCTTCGCACCTACGGTTGCGTAGAAGCGGATGGAGATCCGAAGGTGCAAGGGGTCAGCTGGCTAGTGGAGTCCGCAGAAGCGGATCTTGTGTCGCAGAAGCGGCTCATGTGTCTGCGAAAGCGGAAATGGCTGGGCAGAAGCCTTTAAATCGAGGGTTTGGTCGTTTTGTTCATATTTGGAGCTATAAACCTCAGATTGAGGCAATTCTTGAAGCAATTTTCACCATGTGACTTAGGGTAAGCATTCTTGACTCACTTATATTTCGTGATTTTGTCTTCATTTTTGGTAATTGAGTTATGACTTTTAAAGTGAAATTGGGGGTTTTAGCCTGAAGTTTCAGAGAGTGAGTTTTTGAGTTTTGAACATTGATTCAGAGTCGGATTTAGGTGAAACTAGTATGGTTGGACTCGTAATTGAATGTGTTGTCGGATTCTGTGAGTTTTGTTGGGTTCCGAGGTGCAGGCCCGAGTTTAATTTTTGGTTGATTTTTGCTTTTGAGTAGAGATCCGACCTCTATCAATTGGAATTGTTTCCTTAGACTTTATTTGATGTATTTGAGTTGCTTTTGGCTAGTTTTGAGCCGTTCGGAGGTTGGTACGCGCGGGATGGAATTTTTGGAGCATCACTTGGCTTGCTCTGTATTGGATTTAGCTTGTTAGAGGTAAGTAACACTTTGAAACTTGATGCTGAGGGTATGAACCCCTGAATATACGTGATATGTGTTTGATGTTGAGGTAACACACATACTAGGTGACGGGCGTATGGGCATGCACCGTGTGAATTGTGACGGGGTTATTTTTGTGGTATTGTGTAGTTACCTAATATATGAAATCTCTATGTGCTAGAGTAATTGAGCTGTGATTCATGTTAGAAACCATGTCTAGGCTATATGCTTATCCTGTTGGGACCCACTGAGGTCATTTCTGCTGTTGAGTTATTTGCTTATATTGCAATTACATACTCAGTCATACGCATTCATTTGCATATCATATCTTAGTCTCTGTTACCATTCATTGATACATCATATCATCATTTTGGGCTGATTTTCATGGCATTGAGATTGATGATTGTGTGAGACCGAGGGCCTGATGGTGAGGATATTTATAGGATCGGGTTGCACTCTGCAACAGGTATTATTGATTTATAATGGGATCGGGCTGCACGCCGCAGTAGGTATTATTGCATTATGATGGGATTGGGCTGCATGTCGCAGCATGTATTATTAATTTATGCCATGATTGGCTTGTTATAGCGCTTGGGCTGAAGGATCCCCTCCGGAGTCTGTACACACCCCCGGTGAGCGCAGATACCTATTGAGTGCGAGTGCCGAGCGATTGGGAGGATTGAGTGACTGTGAGGACTGAGTGACTGGGAGGACTGAGTGAATTGATACTCTGAGAGTATGCATATGGTTTTATCACTGAGTTGCATTGTATTCGACATGCACACTTGACATACATGCTTAGAGATGCATTTTCCTCATGCTGTATGACATTGCATCATTCATGACTTCATATACACATTGACATGTAGGAATAGAGATGTACTTTCCTCATGCCATTTGAAAATGAAACATTTAATTGTTGAAAGTTTTGGGAAAAATTATAGTTTTACAAACGTACTCATATTTTGGTGATTTCGGTAAAAGCTTTGGATTTTCACTGATATACTTGAAAAGCATGCCTATTTTTCCGGAACTGTGAACAAGCTGAGCACTATATCTCTGAGTTACTTCTATTATCACTTTTATTATGTTGTTATGAACTGTTGTTGGCTATTGGTGTTGGACTCTGACCTTTGTCCCAGCTCGTCACTACTTTCAACCTAAGGTTAAGTTTGTTACTTATTGAGTACACGGGGTTGGTTGTACTCATACTACACTTCTGCACCTTGCGTGTAGATGTTGGATGCTGATGTTGCTGTGTACGGTGGGAGCTGGATTTGACGATGTACCTGCGTTCTGGTCATACCTGCCTCCTGATCTTGGTAGATTTAGAATTTAATCTATTCATGTATATTTCAAATAGATGATGTACTTTATTTCATACCAGCTTTGTAAATTCTAAATCTTAGAAGCTCATGATTTGTACTACCAGTCCTTGGGAACTTTTTGTATAAAAGCGGTGTATTATCATTTTTTATCTTAATAAATCTCATTAAATTGGATAGTTGTTAATTGGCTTACTTGACGGGTTGGGTTAGGTGCCATCACGACTAGGTGGATTTTGGGTAGTGACAAGGTGGTATCAGAGCTCTAGGTTCATAGGTTCTACAAGTCATGAGAAAGTGTCTAGTAGAGTCTTGAGGATCGGTATGATGAAGTCCATACCTATCTTCGAGAAGCTACAGGGCATTTAGGATAATTTCCCATCTTTCTTTCCTTATCGTGCGGAATTGATTCAGGTTGAAACATAACTCTTTGAATTCCCTCCACACATTCATGTGCGCATGTGAGCGCTCGGTACCAGTTGTGCATCGCCGGCTTGTGATTCCATGGATAAGGTGTGAGATATGATTTCGGTGTGTTGATGATGGGCCAGTCTGGAGGACTTGAGGCTGGGGTTTGACAATAGCTTGAGCACGAGGATTTTGGTTGTGTGAGTACATTCTTTTGGACTTATATGCCCGGTAGTGTCCCTATTAGGGGAAATTGTGGCTCGATAAGTGGCTGGATGGCTATATAATGAGTATGATGTATCTGCGGGGTGTGTTCAGATGGTTTGAATGTGATAAAAAGAGTTTTCTTGAGATATAAAAAGGACTATTGGGTACTAGATTGTTGTCTTGATGTGATGTATAGTCTCGAGTTGAGTGTGTTGAAAGATTTTTCATGTTGTTTAATTGTGGAACAAAGTAGATTTTCATGTCTTGTGGTGAGTTCAGACTCAGGAAGATTAAGTGATGGCGTAGTAATCGCGGCTGCGAAAGGGTATAGCAAGATGCCAATTTAAGGCTAAGTAGGTGGGTTATCTCCTGCTGAGTAATCTACGGAGGTGTGATCCTTACAATGTTGTGTGGAGAGTTTCCTTGCTACCAGCGGGGTATATATGTTGAGATTTGAATCTGAATTTGGTTGAGAAAGTTGACATGATCGTCATGTGGATGTATGCGGGCTTAATAGATGATTTGAGGTACTATATGATTTGTGTTATGTGAGCTTATAAAGGATTTAGTTGAATCTCACTGCGGTATTATGGCAGTAGTAGAGTATGGGTATGGTGAGATATCAGATGTTCTATTCTATGGCATTGAGCTAAGTGGGGGAGTCTGCTATCGATGATTTGATTGTATGGTTACGTGTTGTATTGGTTTTGGTCTGAGGCATACTTGTGGATCGGTTATGACTTGCAGAGGTTGAGATCGAGGATGACTCGAGTAAAGAAATTTCTGGATACGGGTTCTGTTACACTTTATGGGTATATGGGAATCGTGGGATGATTGAGTTGTTATCCATGAAGGATGTAGTACGCGTGGAGTAGGAAATTGCTGGGTTGCTTAAAGGTGTGGATTACTTCTTTGGGTGTTGTTGTGGTAATGGGGCACAGATCGCTCGGCCCGTTTGGGCGGTGCAATTGAGATTTGAGTAGAGTGGATGACTCTCTAGAAGGATGTAATGGATTCAAGATTTATATGTAGAAATTGTGAGTTTATTTTTTCGAATTAGCATATGGCTAGGATCTGAGATTTACATTGGATGGCGTTGAGACTCACAGTATTTCTATAACACTATGAATTCTACATTTCAATATCAGGAAGGTGAAGGAAACAGTTTTGGATTCACAGAAGGTCTTTTCAGAGTGGGTGTCTCGGTTGTGGTACTTTTGGGGTGCTTAAGAGGGAATACAACGGCTTATGGGCCTTGAGGTATTCCATATGGACCCATGTCTGGATGGGGTCATGCATTGTAGCTGGCTTATGTCAGTATCTGATTGCAGTATATTTGGAAGGATAATATTGTTGATCGGCTTAGAAATTGACTATAGTTCTTGTCAAAGGAGAGGGAGCTCCATGGCTTGTTGATCTGATAAGTGGTTATGAGTTTCTGCATGTTTCTTCCATCATTGGCAGTGTAGTGTTACATATCGCGATTTTGTACGTTAAAGTTTCGTCTTCAGATAATCGACGTAGACTCGGGGATGAGATTATCGTGAAGTTATAAGCATTTATGCCATTTATAACACGCGATAAGTATGTGCCATGAAGGTTAAAGGGTAAACGAATCAAAGAAAATAAGTTTCGTTGAAGGTTGTCAATTTGGGATAAAATACGGTCCGAGCTACAATACCCGATTTTTATGGACTAGTGCCATACAAGGTACCCCATAACCATGATAGTAGGGTACATAAAGTGTGTTAAAAGTGAGTAGTATTTTAAGTAATTCGAGATAATTCTTAATTATGTGGGTAATTGGTCAATTATTGAGTAACGGGATATTACCTAATTAACTAAGGTATTAGGGGATAAAGATTAACCCCCCTCCCCCCCAAAAATAAAATGTGGCAGCACCCTATCGCATTTAAAGTGACTCTTAAGTCTTGCATAGATGGCACATTTTGAAGAATTAGGGTGGCTTAGTCATCCACTAAGTGGGCCACACCCACTAAAGGCTTTCTACAATTAGTAAGATGTTACATGCCATCTTACTGCAATTAGTTTGCTTCATGTTTCTTAAATATGAATTCATGTGAGCCTTAAAATCCAATTGAATCTCTTATGTAAAGAGAGTGGGCTGATCGTGAGTAAATAAGAAAGCAAAACAATTCCATACCAAATATAGATAACGTTTGTTGTTGATTCTGAAAAGCGTGAATTGCAAATTCTAAGAGAATCGGTTCAGGTATGTTAAGGCTATCCCTTCTTTCTTTTGGCATGATCCAAATGATACAAATGAAACAAGCAAAATACGCAACTTTCATAAATGACTCTATTCATAGAAATACTAGGGGTGTCTATATTCTTAATTCCCCATGTATCTTATTATTCTATCATATGTTCATGGGTCTTAGAAAATACGTAAGTTAATAAGTTTATTTTATGACATTAATCAAAGGCATAATGGTCATATGACGTTCCGAGAGATTTTATTGACGTATTTCATATGCACTTCATTCATTTATACATGTACATTGAACCATGACCAGATGGCGTTATATACGCGTATATTATATGTATATGGGATATGGGAAAAGGTTATGGCGTTATATACGCACCACCACCTGATCAGCTGGTACATGTTGATGATTTTGCCCACAGTGGCCGAGATAATATGATGGGATGCCCTCAGATGCTTGATGAAGTTATGTACACCTATACCTATGCATGGCACGACATTTATGAGCACATGCATGACATTATAAATGTTTCAGGATTTACAAGGTGATTTAGACTTACAAGCGGAATTCTTTATTCCATGTTTCATCTATGTCTGTTATGTACTGATTTTTATGCCTTACATACTCAGTACATTATTCGTACTGACGCCCTATTTCCCGGGGCCTGCATTTTATGCCCGCAGGTGCAGGTAGACAAGCTGACGGTCTCCCTTATTAGGATCCTTGATCAGCGAGAGTTGGCGTGCTCCATTTGATCAGGAACTGCTTTTGATTTTGGTACGATATGCTTGTATACATATATGGGTATGACGTGGCCCAGTCCTGTCCTTGTACAGTTGTATATTCTATTAGAGGTCTATAGACAGTATGTATAGTTGGATAGTATGTGGCCTTGCCAGCTTCTAGTTTTGGGTATATAGTTGTCTATAGCAGCCTTGTCGGCTCGCCCTACGTATTCCGCACGTATATGTACATATGTCTTTTGGGCAGATTTCCCTCATGTATGTTATTCTCATAATTCAGCAGATGTTATTTATGTTTATATCTTATACGCATGCTCAGAGGTGTTCGACAGGTAGGACTCGGGCACCCGTCATGGCCCATCGATTTGGGTCGTGACATGTACGAAGGTTTTAGAACGAGGTTTTGTTTGATACGAGGTTTCTTACCGGTACCGAGTTTGCTTCGAGCAGTTATTATGGTCGGAAATTATTGCTATGAGTGTTTGAGTTATATGGTATATCATGTGATTGCATCTTGGGCTATGGTTATGGAGTGTGTGGATGCGAGATTCGGGTCTTGTAGGAAATTCTAGATGTTGGAAATTGGGTTCCAAGGTTTGTGGGCTAAGGTTGGATTAATGATCATCAGTTATGTTGCATTGTCAGGCCTATATGGAATAGGGTGATGTGGGATCACCCCCGGGTATGTGCATGGTAAGGTTACATGGCGATTTGATGGCTTTGGAATGACTCTTGGCACGTTCGAGGACGAACACATGTTTAAGTGGGGGAGGATGTAACGACCCGACCGGTCGTTTTGAGCATTTTCACTTCGCTCGGTAGTTTAAGGGCATGAGTAGCTCCGTATGATGTATTATGACTTGTGTGAATCATTGGTTTTGGTTTTCAGGTTAATCAGAATCGATTTGGAAAAATGATTTTCATGATTTAAGCTTTAAGTTGGAAGAGTTGACCAAATTTGACTTTTGTGAATTTAACCACGGAATGGAGTTTTGATGGTTCCCTTAGGTCTGGATGGTAATTTTGGACTTGGGCATATGCCCGGATTTGTATTTGGATATTTCTAGAAGGATTCAACACTAATTGGCGAAAAATTGAAATTTGAAGGTTTGGAAAAGTTCATAAGTTTGACCGAAAGTTGAGTTTGATGATATCGGGTTTGGATTGTGGTTACGGGAAATTGAATATCTTCGTTATATCATTTGGGACTTGTGTGCAAAATTTGAATAGCTTCGTTAATTAAGACTCATACTACTCATATACATATTTGAAGTCTTGATTCCAAATGCCCTATTATTGATAACCCATGATGATGTTTGGAAGTGAGAGTGAGATATAAAAATGTGCTCATGGTTGTTGTAACTAGTGCATATGATTTGCATCTATGTTTCAATCGTAAATCACCATGCTCTCCTTTTGTAAGTGTTTCCAATGTATTTTAAGTTCTTATTTACCCATGAGATGAAACTGTGCATTGACTTTTTAGAGAAGTATTTCAAAAAGAAATGGTGTATTACTCGTTTATGATTTTTAACTTGTGTTGCAATATACAAGTTATTTTGCTCCATACTTTGGAAAGAAATCTATTGTGTTTATAGCCTTCATTACTAATGAACCTAAATGATGATGTTTATGATGGTGATCCTTGAAAGTAAAGAAATAAAAGTGTGGAATATGCGTTACGACCACTGTGCCTTGAATGAAGAATCATATGAATGGCTAGGAGAGCCAATTAAATAATGATGTTGTGAGTTGTTGAAAGTACTAATTAAGCTATACATGGTGTGATCGATTACGAGGTGAATACATTTGTGTTTCTATTTCCTTTGTGTTCAAAACAAAAATGTTTTTGGAAGTATCATTAGCGAGCCCAGGAAGAGCCACACCCGAAACTACACGTGCCCGTGTAGGAGTGGATTGTGATTATTCCCCTTAATTGGGATGAGATTTATGTGTTGAGATTATTCCCCTTAATTGGGATGAGATTGATGTTAGCTGTAAGGCCCCGTAAAATTATTTTTTCCTAAAAACCCTGGTTCTGTGATGCCAAAGTAGGCGTAGAGATTAATAATAATAGAAATTCTTCGTGGCGAGCTTGCTCGCCGCGGTTCAAACCTTTTGGATTGATCAGTACGCTGGGAGTTGAAGGAAAATGTTGGGCAGAAGTATGCATTTCTGCGGCGGATCTGCGGCCGCAGAACCACTCTGCGGACCGCAAACTTGTCGCAGAGTGGGGCAGATTTTTGGAGCATTTTGATGCACAATTTCGCGGCCATTATGCGACCGCATAACCGTTTCACGGGCCGCGTTCTTGTCGCATATCCCGCCATGGGATTTTTCGGAGGGAAGTTCTGCGGTGCACTATGCGACCGCAGAACCGTTCTGCAATGCATTATGCGATCGTAGAACAGGTCTGCGGGCCGCATAGTGACCGCATACTAGATTAGTTCTTTTCCAGTTCTAGCCCCCCCCATTTTCGCGGTCATTATGCGGAACGCATAACCATTATGCGATCGCATATGCGACCGCAGAACCCATTCCGGAGCTTCATTTTGGGGTTTTTAAACCCGACCCTATTCCGTTAAAACACACCCCATGGACCATTTTGAGCATATTTTCTGATATTTTTAGAGTGAGAGAGAGGGTCCTAGAGTGAGAAGTGATCTTCATCAAATTGTTCTTCAATTCTCACTTAAATCTTGAAGATTATCAAGAGAGGCACCTAGGTCTTCTTCCTAAGAGGTAGGATTCTATCACCCAAACTCTTAATTTTAAAATGTAACTAGAATGGGCCATTAGTGAGGTAATTCATGGGGATGTGAGTGCTTACCTTACATGCATGTATCCTTGTAGTATGTGGGAAGATTGTGAGCTAATAATGGTAGAGAGTGGGTTGGGATATGATGGAATCTTCCACAACAGAGCCTTAAAACATTGATGCACACCTACTGTTTGATAGTATGCTCAAATGAGCTAAAACCATGTTCATCTTCCAAATTTTGGTTCAATTTTGTTATATTGCTAAAATAGATTGAAGTTGCTAATAGTCCAGAACATCTTTGAGTTTTAAATGGCTCAATTGAGATATGTTGGCTAAACCCTATTCTTCTTAGAATCGAATCCCACGGTGTTCATGTAATTGGAGTAAGTCTTTGATCATTATTGAATTAGCTTTTCCTAATGTGGTTGTGTTGAAGGATGTTTGTTCAATATATATGCTAAATGCTTCATCATGTCATCTTTCCATTTGAGAATATGTTCAAAATGTGGAATATGTGTTAGGAATGTTAAGACTTCATGTCAAGATTGAAATAAAGGTTGTTTTGCCTAATTGTATGAAAGGCCCCTATGTGCCTGAGATTTCCCAAATTGCTCATATGTGAATTAATGTTTTGAATGGGAAGCCCTATTGATGATGATAATGATAATGATATTTGAAGGTGGAAAAGGGAACTGGAACTATGAAATACGGACAAGTGCAAAGAATGACTTTGTAATCGTAATCACTAGTGCCAAAGAATTGAAAGTATATGAAAGAAGTTCGATGTGATATGATTGACTGAAGAAGGTAATGTGTCAAATAAGATGGCCTAGCCGATTGGGATGCGATCGGACTCCGTGTAAGAACACAGTGGTATTGTGAATGAAATTGTGGTAATGTCTCAAATGAGATGGCCTAGCCGATCGGGCCGTGATCGGACGCCATGCCGCACACATGGTGGTACTGTGTCAGAAATTATAATGAAATTATGGTAATGTCTCAAATGAGATGGCATAGCCGATCGGGCCGAGATCGGACTCCGTGTAAGAATACGGGGGTATTGTGAATATTGGAATATTGGTGCTAAAGATCACCCAACCAAATAATATGGAAATTGCCTTGAAAACGCACATGAGCCTTAACTTGTTCTTTTACTATTATTTGAAGCCCTTATTGAATTATTGACGGTTCCTCGTATATTATTATTCATTCTATTGAGATGGTGCTTAGCAGTACATACTAGTGCTATTCGACAGTACTAACGTCCCTTTTGCCGGGGGCGCTGCATCTTTAAATGGATGCAGGTGGTTACATAGCAGACAGTGTTGATCACAGATAGTGCTGCATCCTCTTCTCAGCGGACTCGGTGAGCCCCATTTCATTCCGGGGTCATGTATTTGTATATTTTGTTTATATTATGGTCACTTTTTGAGGTATAGCCGGGGCCTTGTTGCCGGCACCATCTTTACTCTCTTTTGTATCTTTAGAGGCTCCGTAGACACTATGTGGGTTGTATATGGGTGTTGGGAATGTTAAACAAGTTATGTTATGTTTGATCACTTGTTCCACTTGAACTATAAGAAAGGTGTATTTTGAGACTTAAAGGCGCAATGGCTAATGAAATTATTTAGGATTGTATGAATGAGATTCCTACTGTATAATTAATGAAATTACGTCTTTTCTTGATCATGGGTTAATTGGGTAGAAAGTATCTAACAGGCTTGCTCGGCCGGGTGCACTCGGTTGTGCGTTGGTCACGTTTCCCGAGGATAGGGCGTGATAAACTTGGTATCAGAGCCTAAGTTTTTAAAGTGTCCTAGGATGTCTCGGAGCCATTTCTAGTAGAGTTCTTCTTATCGGTGTGTTGTCGACCACATCTATAAGTTAGAGGCTACTTGGACATTTAGGAACAATACCCTTCTTTGATATTCTGGATCATGCGATGAAACTAATTGTGCAACCGTTCCTCCTCTAACTCGTGCATTCCTTTAACTTTCGGTATATGGTACCTAAGAAGAGAGCAAGAACTAGCCCAGGAGCCAACGTCGCCTTAGGAGTGGTAGTTGACCCTTTATTTGATGATGCGGGTGAACACCTGAGGGGTGAGGATAATCCCCCGACTGCTACACTACCTGATTCTACTACACTGGCCCAGACCATACCAGTTCCTCCACCTACTGAGGGTGCGACGTTTCCTCCACCTGATATTCCGATTCCACCTCCAGCCTCAACTTCCGGCTCTGGTATTTCTGATGGGGATCTTGGGGGAGCTATTCAGATGCTGACTCAGATAGTGGCTTCTCAGGCCCAAAGTCAAATGTTGCACCTACATCCTCTATCCAGCAAGGGGATTCTAGTGGTTCCAGGGTGAACAGGTTTCTGTAGTTGGATCCTCTGGTGTTCACGGGTGCTAATCCCGAGGAGGACCCACAGGACTTCATTGATGAGATGCATAAGACTCTCTGGGTTATGCGCGCTACTGAGACGGAGGGAGTGGAGTTGGCCGCCTACCGCCTGAAAGGTGGCCTATTCTTGGTTTGAGCTATGGGAGGACTCTAGGGAGGAGGGTAGCCCTCCAGCGAGATGGAGTGAGTTTGCGGATGCCTTTATGGACCATTTCTTGCCTGCCGAGACTATGGAAGCCCGTGCCGCAGAGTTTGAGAATTTAAGCAAGGGAGTAGGAGTGTTTAGGAGTATCACATGGAGTTCGCGCTCCTGCCAAAATATGCCATTCTCATGTTGCCTACTATGGAGGCTAGAGTGCACCGATTTGTGCAGGGCCTTAACCCTTTGGTTATCAATGAGGCCGCTACAACTGCCTTGAATTCAGACATGAACTATGGAAAAATTGTAGCATTTGCTCAAGCTATAGAGGACCGCAAGTTGAAGAACATGAGGGAGCGAGAGGGTACCAGCAAGGCTCAGTCCGCGGGCAACTTTGGGGAGTCATTTGGTGGGGGAGATCAGCTTTCAGAGGAGGGTCATCAGGGCCAACCAAGTCTCATGCTCAGTCTTCAGCCAGTGCACCGCCAGTGGGGTACAATCAGCAGTAGGGGAGTTGCTTCAGGCCCAATCAGGGCAGCAGGGGACCCCACCATCAGGGCCGATCAGGAGGGAGGTTCCCGCAGCAGTGGAGGCCCCCATGCCCCAGGTATGGGAAGATGCACTCGGGGATTTACTACATGGACTTACCTATATGTTACGGGTAAAGATTGAGGGGTCATATTCAAATGGAGTGTCGTTCATCCCGCCAGGGTGCGGGCAGGGGTACAACACAACCATCCAGTTCTGCAGCTGCTACATCTTCAATACCCCCATCCAGCTCGAGGCCCTCCAGCACCAGTAGGGCATGGTTCCGCAAGGGGTGGTGCACAGAGTTCAGGAGGACCTAGCCGTTTCTATGCTATGAGTGGTCGCCAGATTGCAGAGGCTTCTCTAGATGTCATCACAGGTATATTGACTGTCCAAACTCATAATGTATATGCTCTTATTGATCCCGATTCCGCCTTGTCCTATGTTACCCCTTATGTTGCTATGGAATTTGGGATAGAACCGAAATAACTTCCTTAGCCGTTCTCTGTATCTACTCTGGTTGGCAAGTCTATTGTGGCCGCACGAGTTTATAGGGGTTGTGTTGTCACGGTGCGTGGTCGGGACACCGTGACCGATCTCATTGAATTGGGGATGGTTGATTTTGATGTAGTTATGGGAATGGATTGGCTTTATTCATGTTTTGCTAAGATCGACTGCCGAACTAGAACTGTGAGGTTTGAATTTCCTAATGAGCTGGTTATTGAGTGGAAGGGGGATAATGTGATGCCAAAAGGTAGGTTTATTTCTTACCTTAAGGCCACAAAGATGATCAACAAGGGGTGTATTTACCATTTGGTCTGAGTTACGGACACCACTGCTGAGGCACCTACACTCGAGTCAGTGCCAGTTGTGAATGAATTTCCAGAGGTCTTTCCTGATAAGCTCCCTGGGGTTCCACCAGACAGGGAGATTGATTTTGGGATAGATGTGATGGCAGGCACACAACCTATATCTATTCCGCCCTACAGAATTGCACCAGCAGAATTGAAGGAACTAAAGGAACAACTGAAGGATTTGTTAGAGAAGGGTTTCATTCAACCGAGTGTGTCGCCATGGGGAGCACCAGTTCTTTTTGTGAGGAAGAAAGATAGATCACTGAGGATGTGTATTGACTACCGGCAACTCAACAAAGTCACAACCAAAAACAAATACCCACTACCAAGAATAGATGATTTGTTTGATCAGTTACAGGGTGCTAGATACTTCTCCAAAATTGATTTACGACCGGGTATCACCAATTAAAGATCAGGGAGCAGGATATTCTGAAAACAGCTTTTAGATCCCGGTATGGGCACTTTGAATTTCTGGTAATGTCTTTTGGGCTAACAAATGCCCCTGCAGCTTTCATGGATGTTATGAATTGAGTTTTCAAGCCTTTCCTCGACTCCTTTGTGATAGTGTTCATTGACGATATTCTTGTGTATTCACGAGGTCGGGAGGACCATGCCGCTCTTCTCAAAGCAGTGTTGCAGACTTCTCATCAGCACCAATTATATGCAAAGTTTTCAAAGTGTGAATTTTGGCTCGAATCTGTCACATTCTTGGGTCATGTTGTCTCTAGAGAAGGAATCAAGGTTGATCCTCAAACGATTTTAGCAGTGAAGAATTGGCTTAGACCTACAACGCCCACTGAGATTTGCAGTTTCTTGGGCTTAGCAAGGTATTACAGGAAGTTTGTGGAGGGGTTCTCTACTCTTGCCTCTCCGTTGACTAAATTGACTCAGAAAGCAGTTAAGTTCCAATGGTCCGATGCTTGTAAAAGGAGCTTCGAGGAGTTGAAATAGAAATTGACTACGGCACCGATGTTGACCTTGCCAGAGGGTACAAAAGGGTTTGTGGTCCATTGTGATGCTTCAAGAATTGGGCTTGTGTGTGTATTAATGCAACATGGCAAGGTTATAGCCTATGCTTCTAGGCAACTCAAAAATCATGAGAAGAATTATCCAACACATGACTTAGAACTGGCGGCGGTGGTTTTTGCATTGAAAATTTGGCGTCACTATTTGTATGGGGTCCATGTGGAGGTATTCACGGACTATAAGAGTCTTCAATATATTTTCAAACAAAAGGAGCTGAATCTAAGGCAAAGAAGATGACTTGAGTTGTTCAAGGATTACGACATCGATATTCTATATCACCCGAGGAAAGCAAATGTCGTGGCAGATGCTCTTAGCCAAAAATCCATGGGTAGTTTAGCATACTTAGAGGTATATCAAAGGCCATTGGCCAAGTAAGTCCATCTATTGGCTAGTTTGGGAGTTCGTCTTACGGACTCTAATGAAGGAGGGGTAATTGTGCAAAATAGGGCTGAATCATCGCTTGTTGTGGAAGTCAAAGAGAAGCAATATAACGATTCATTTTTGGTGCAATTGAAGGAGGGGATTCAAAAACATAAGACTACGGTTTTTACTCTTGGCATGGATGATGGTATACTAAGGTACCAAGGGCGACTATGTGTTCTGAATGTAGATGGTCTCCGGGAAAGAATCATGATGGAGGCTCACGCTTCTAGGTATTCCGTGCATCCAGGTTCTACAAAGATGTATCACGACCTCAAGGAAGTCTATTGGTGGAATGACATTAAAAGGAATGTGGCGGACTTTGTGGCAAGGTGTCCGAACTGTCAACAAGTGAAGGCCGAACATCAATGACCTAGTGGGTTGGCACAGAACATAGAAATTCCAATGTGGAAATGGGAAATGATTAATACGGACTTTCTGGTAGGATTACCTCGCACTCCGCACAAGTTTGACTCAAACTGGGTGATCGTGGACCGACTCACGAAATCAACACACTTCTTGCCAGTTAAATCTACCGACACAGTGGAATAATATGCTCAGTTGTACATCAAGGAAATAGTAAGGCTACATGGCACTCTAGTTTTTATCATTTCCGATCAAGGGGCTCAGTTCACGGCCAATTTTTGGAAGAAATTTTAGCAAGGTTTGGGTATTCAGGTGAATCTTAGTACAACTTTCCATCCCCAGACTGACGGGCAAGCAGAGCGGACTATTCAGACGCTTGAGGACATGTTGCAGTCTTGTGTTCTTGATTTCAAGGGTAGCTGGGATGATCATTTTCCACTCATAGAGTTTGCTTATAACAACAGCTTTCATGCAAGTATTCAGATGGCACCATTTGAGGCATTATATGGTAGGAGATGTAGATCTCTCGTTGGGTGGTTTGAGATTGGAGAAGCAGAGTTGATAGGGCCAAACTTTGTGCATCAGTCTATGGAAAAAGTTAAAATCATAAAGGAGTGGTTGAAAACTGCTCAGAGTCGTCAAAAAATCCTATTCGGATGTTCGTCGCAGAGACTTAGAGTTCAAAAAGAAGACTGGGTATTCTTGAAGGTTTCCCCCATGAAGGGTATTATGCGGTTTGGGAAAAAGGGGAAAATTGAGTCCGAGGTATGTCAGGCCATACAAAATCATCAGAGGATCGGTCTGGTGGCGTACAAACTTGAGCTACCACCCGAGATGTCATTAGTGCACCTGGTATTCCATGTGTCTATGTTAAAAAAGGTAGTTGGAGATCCGTCAGCTATTGTGCCGGTTGATACCATTGAGGTTAATGAAGAATTGTCATATGAAGAGATTCCAGTTGCCATTCTTGATAGGCAAGTCCGAAAGTTGAGGAATAAAGAAATTGCCTCCGTGAAAGTGTTATGGCGAAACCAGCAGGTTGAT
Source organism: Nicotiana tabacum (assembly GCF_000715075.1). Classification (NCBI taxonomy): domain Eukaryota; kingdom Viridiplantae; phylum Streptophyta; class Magnoliopsida; order Solanales; family Solanaceae; genus Nicotiana; species Nicotiana tabacum. Next base: position 66,959,786 of record NC_134094.1, on the reverse strand, counting down.
GAGGCGATGTGGGAGGCCGAAGAAGAGATGAAGAAGAAGTATCCTCACTTGTTTGAATAGTTGTGTAATCCTTTCTTTTATGAACCTATCGCCTAAGAATTTTGTATCACTTGCTCAGTTAATGTAAAGATGCTCCTTTTGATTATATGTTTTTTACATGAGGCCACGGTTGGTGTGGTTATGAGTTATGCTATGTCGTTGGGTTCTATACATGTTTGTAAGATGTGTTTCTAGGGCTCTCTGACAGGTGGATAAGCCTAGTTACAAACGAAACTCTGGCAAAATTTTTGAGAATTTAGAGAGTTAGTTAATTTGGGGTTGCTAGTGTAGGATATGTTAACTGAGTTGCACAAGGTGCTAATAATGGACTCTGATCCTCATTCGAGGACGAATGACTTAAGTGGGGGAGGATGTAAGGCCCCGTAAAATTATTTTTTCCTAAAAACCCGGGTTCCGTGATGCCAAAGTAGGCGTAGAGGTTAATAATAGTAGAAATTCTTCGTGGAGAGCTTGATCGCCGCAGTTCAGACTTTTTGGATTAATCAGTGTGCTGGGAGTTGAAGGAAAATGTTGGGCAGAAGTATGCATTTCTGCAACCGTTCTGCGGCCGTAGAACCACTCTGCGAACCGCAGACTGGCCTCAGAGTGGGGCAAATTTCCGGGGCATTTTGATGCACAATTTTGCGGCCATTATGTGACCGCAAAACCGTTTTGCGGGCCGCATTCTTGTCACATATCCCGCCTTGGGATGTTTCGGAGGGATGTTTTGCGGTGCACTATGCGACCGCAGACCAGATCAGTTCTTTTCCAGTTCTGGCTCCCCCATATTCGCGGTCATTATGCGGACCGCATAACCATTATGTGATCACATATGCGACCGCAGAACCTATTCCGGAGCTTTATTTTTGGAGTTTTTAAACCCGACCCTATTCCGTTAAAACACACCCATGGACCATTTTGAGCATATTTTCTGATATTTTTAGAGAGAGAGAGAGAGAGGGTCCTCGAGAGAGAAGTGATTTTCATCAAATTGTTCTTCAATTCTCACTTAAATCTTGAAGATTATCAAGAGAGGCACCTAGGTCTTCTTCCTAAGAGGTAAGATTCTATCACCCAAACTCTTAATTTCAAAATGTAACTAGAATGGGCCATTAGTGAGGTAATTCATGGGGATGTGAGTGCTTACCTTGCATGCATGTATCCTTGTAGTATGTGGGAAGATTGTGAGCTAATAATGGTAGAAAGTGGGTTGGGATATGATGGAATCTTCCACAACAGAGCCTTAAAACATTGATGCACACCTAGTGTTTGATAGTATGCTCAAATGAGCTAAAACCATGTTCATCTTCCAAATTTTGGTTCAATTTTGTTATATTGCTAAAATAGATTGAAGTTGCTAATAGTCCAGAACATTTTAGAGTTTTAAGAGGCTCAATTGAGGTATGTTGTCTAAACCCCATTCTTCTTAGAATCGAATCCCACGGTGTTCATGTAATTGGAGTAAGTCCTTGATCATTATTGAATTGGCTTTTCCTAATGTGGTTGTGTTTAAGGATGTTTGTTCAATGTTTATACTAAATGCTTCATCATGTCATCTTGCCATTTGAGAATATGTTCAAAATGTGGAATATGTGTTAGGAATGTTAAGACTTCATCTCAAGATTGAAATGAAGGTTGTTTTGCCAAATTGTATGAAAGGCCCCTATGTGCCTGAGATTTCCCAATTTGCTCATATGTGAATTAATATCTTGAATGGGAATATCTATTGATGACAATAATGATAATGATATTTGAAGGTGGAAAAGGGAACTGGAACTATGAAATACGGCCAAGTTCCAAGAATGACTTTGTAATCGTAATCACTAGTGCCAATGAATTGAAAGTATATGAAAGAAGTTCGATGTGAGATGATTGACTGAAGAAGGTAATGTCTCAAATGAGATGTCCTAGCCGATCGGGCCGAGATCGGACTCCGTGTAAGAATAAGGTGGTATTGTGAATGAAATTGTGGTAATGTCTCTAATGAGATGGCCTAGGCGATCGGGCCGTGATCGGATGCCATGCCGCACACATTGTGGTAATGTGCCAAAAATTATAATGAAATTGTGGTAATGTCTCAAATTAGATGGCCTAGCCGATCGGTCCGAGATCGAACTCCGTGTAAGAATACGGGGGTATTGTGAATTGTGGAATATTGGTGCTAAATATCACCCAACCTAATAATATGGAAATTGTCTTGAAAACGCACATGAGCCTTAACTTTTTGTTTTACTATTATTTGAAGCCCTTATTGAATTCTTGACTGTTCCTCTTGTATTATTATTCATTATATTGAGTTGGTTCTTAGCTTTACATACTAGTGCTATTCGAAGGTACTAACGTCCCTTTTGCCGGGGGCGCTGCATCTTTAAATGGTTGCAGGTGGTTACATAGCAGACAGTGTTGATCACAGATCGTGCTGCATCCTCTTCTCAGCGGACTCGGTGAGCCCCATTTCATTTCGGGGTCATGTATTGTACATTTTGTTTATATTATGGTCACTTTTTGAGGTATAGCCGGGGCCTTGTTGCCGGAACCATCTTTACTCTCTTTTGTATCTTTAGAGGCTCCGTAGACACTATGTGGGTTATATATGGGTGTTGGGAATGTTAAACAAGTTATGTTGTGTTTGATCACTTGTTCCACTTGAACTATAAGAAATGTGTATTTTGAGACTTAAAGGCGCAATGGCTAATGAAATGATTTAGGATTGTATGAATGAGATTCCTACTGTATAATTAATGAAATCATGTCTTTTCTTGATCGTGGGTTAATTGGGTAGAAATTATCTAACAGGCTTGTTCGACCGGGTTCACTCGATTGAGCGCCGATTGTGTTTCCCGAGGATGGGGTGTGACATTAGCCCTAGATTGGAAGTCGACCCACACAACATATGTGGGAAGGCGGCCTAGCCGATCGGGTGGAGATCGGACGCCATGTCGCGCGTATGGTGGTTCCTACTCTTGCTAACACCTTTTCTTTTTGCATCACATGTCAATCCATATTTTTTCATGGAGAGATGGCCTAGCCGATTGGGCGTGATCGGACTCCGTGCTAAAAACATGGTGGTATATTGGTGCTAATGATCTCCCAACCAAAAATAATATTATTTTCGTATTTTGAAAATTGTTATGTTTTAACTTGGCATTTGGATATCATTGATTTTTACTTGCTACTTCCATGGTTTTCCCATTATTATATTGGCATTCTATTTCAAAAGAGGACATTTAGCTTTACATACTAGTACTATTCTACATGTACTAACGTTCCTTTTGCCGGGGGTGCTGCATCTTCAATGGATGCAGGTGGTTCATCAATGGGCAGCTTTGATCCTCGTTAGCAGTTACCCTTGACTCAGCAGACTTGGTGAGCCCTATTCTACTTCGGGGCCTTATGACATTTGGTTTTACACATTGTGTTTTGTGGTATAGCCGGGGCCTTGTAGCTGGCACTTCGATATTATTCTTTTGTCATAGTTAGAGGCTCCGTAGACATATTGTCGGTGGTGTTCGATGTTGGGTAATGAACTAGAAGTGTTGGTACTTGGAAAACATGTGTTCCCTCGTAATTATGAACTTGTAATACTTTGGAAATTGTAAAATGAATCTCCTTTGAGTAATTGAAAAAGAATGTGAAACACTTTACTCCTATCATGTTTATTTATCTCTTGGTATTGATTCTTTTATTTTTAATGGGTAAGGTTAGGTACAAGGCATCTAGTAGGCTTGCTTAACCGGGGTATCTCGGTTGAGCGACGGTCGCGCTCCCCCAGGTCGGGGCATGATAGTTAAACAGTTGTAGTTGTGTTTAGACCCTGTCTTAGATATTTGTATTTATGATATTGGTTTTGAAACTTATTCCATATTATTATCTTTATTATTGTATAGGAAAAAATACGACATGACACGTGGCTGCTTAAAGGAAGGACACGTGGAACACAAGATGGGGATGGCCAGCGAACAGAGCTATTTCGCTTGTCACCGGAAGGAATAACGATCATAAAAAGAGTATTAAATGCTTTGCGTCTGGTAATATTTAATACAAAATATTTTGCAGCATTAAGGATGATGGCCCGTTACAAGGAATATGACATTTATGTCTAACATTACATCTTCATCAATAACCCTCATAATTGACATTAAAGAAGGGCATGATCCTAGGACTTCCTTCCCTAGACATAACCATAAATAGAGAGCTCAGTTATCATTGTAAAGGACACGAATTTTCTGGCTAAGTTACACTATATTCTATATAATATTTTAATACAATTTTATTTTCTCGTTTTTGATCTCATCATTGTTGTGCCCGAAAACCTTGTTCCCGGACTCATCAGCTCTGTCGTTCTATCTACATTCTAAGGCTAAGTATTTTATATTTCATCAGTTATTTCATTATCTTTTGGATCAAAGTAATTCATTTGTCTAGAAACCACGAACAAATTCAACTGCACCATTTTACGGGTAAACAGTTTGGCGCCCACCGTGGGGCCTAGATAGCCGTGCGATTAAATTGATACTTGCCTTTTTAGTAACGTGTTTTGATTACTTTGTCTTTGCAAAAAATCACAAAAAATGGCAGATAATAGTGTTAATGGCACACGCAACCCTGAAATTGAAGGGGAACAACCTCATTTCGAGGATTCAATTAGTGACACTCGCAATGAGGGGAACGACGCCACACCGGTACATGACAGGCGGTACCCTTGATAAGTTAGGGAGGCAACTCCTGATGATGCTGATGAGGGGCATGTGGCAGATGCAGTAAGGGTCCTGGAAGAGCAACATGCAATCATGTTATGATAGAACTGAAGCAGGCGCTATCGGGTGCCTCAATAATGCAAACAGGCGAGATCCAATTCCTCCTGATGTTCCCGCAAACCATACGACGCAGAGAGTTGATAATAGCACTCCTAGGGGTGAAGTTGGCTCTGACGGAGCTGGGGGGGAGTAGATCCGGCCTCAACAACGAAAACGATCCGTTCAAGGATGAACTTTTGCGATTCATGAAGGAAGTAGACGCTTGCATGGATCAAATCCCGGGCGCACCACCAGTACTAAAAATCCCAAACTCGAAGAAGTATATTCAATTACCGTATAAATCGAGCGCAGCCCCGAAATTAATCCCGAAGCGGTTCAAAATGCCCGAAGTGCCAAAGTATGACGGAACTTCAGATCCAAAGGAGCACATTACCACTTACACAACAATGGTGAAAGGAAATGATTTGGCTCCTCACGAAATTGAATCTGTGTTGCTAAAGAAATTTGGTGAAACTCTCACGAGGGGAGCTTTAACGTGGTATTCATTATTCCTGAGCATTCCATAGATTCCTTTGAGATGCTCGTAGATTCTTTCATCAAGGCTCACATCGATGCCAGAAAGGTACAAGCCCGAAAGGCCGACATATTCAGGATCACGCAAGGAGAATCCGAGTTATTACGAGAGTTCGTTACCCGGTTCCAAAAGGAAAGGATGTTACTACCGGCAGTCCCGAATGAATGGGTAGCTGAAGCATTCACTAAAGGTTTAAATCCGAGAAGTTCGGACGCTTCCCGGAAGTTGAAGGAAAGTCTGCTTGAGTTTCAAGCAACGACTTGGGCGGATGTCCACAACCAGTACGAGTCAAAAATAAGGATCGAAGACGATCAAGTTGGCTTCCCATCGTCAACCAAAGGACAGGAGAAGAATAGAGAAACAATGAAAGATGATATTGACACGGATAGACGGACTTTGAGGGGCCAGTTTTTGCCCTACGAGCAGACAGAAGGTCGTGGCAGGAGCTTCCGGACAGCAGACAAGTTCACCATTGATAGAAGGACCGATCGTGGCCGGAACAACAAATCACTACAGGATAGAGAAATCTCAGGGTGGCGAGATTCTTCTTACCCAAAGCTATCGGAGTATAACTTCAATGTCAGTATGGTGGAGTTGGTATCATCCATAAGAAATATCAAAGAGGCACGATTCCCAGGACCAATGAAATCTGATCCCAGCCAGAGGGATCCCAATTTATGGGTCCTGGGAATCAGATTTCATATGTCCCGGGGACTGCTGACACCTCCGGGAAGAAGTGACAACAATGTTAAAGAATGGTCACCTCAGAGAATTCTTGAGTGACCGAGCTAAAAATAATTATGGTCAGAACAAGGGCGATGCGGAAACCTCGAAAGTTGGAGAAGAACCCCCACGCCAAATGATCAACATGATCTTCGGAGGAAATAAATTAACGAGGTCACCTTTTCGACAGCGAAGACGACAAAAGTATCGATAACTCATAGTAAAAGGCTCCGGGAAGACGATATCACATTTATGGACGAAGATGCCGACGAATTACTGCTACCGCACAATGACGCACTGGTAATTTCTTTAAACGTGTTAGCTTTTAAAATTAAAAGTGTTTTAGTGGATTCGGGAAGTTCAACTAATATCGTATAATGGAGAGTACTGGAGCAAGCTAAACTCACTGGAAGCATTATCCCGACAATAAAACTCCTCACCGGATTCAACCTCGCAAGCGTGACAACTCGAGGAGAAATTTTGCTGCTCACGTACGCTGAGGGAGTAATGAGATAACTCTCTTTGAAGTGGTAGATGGAGACATGGGTTATAACATCATCTTAGGAAGACCATGGCTTCACGAGATGAAAGCTGTGCCTGCAACATATCACCAATTGTTAAAGTTTCTGACACCCGAAGGGATCAAACATATAAGGGGTGATCAACACGCAGCAAGGAAGATGAATGCAATTTCGGTCTCTAAGAATCAAAGCCATAACATATATTATTCTTGGACACATTCCCAAAGGATAACATAATGTGATAGAAGTAATTGGAACACATTTTGAATATATACATCTTTCGACACTTTACTTACTTGGGATAATCAAATTTATTGGGAACAACTCAGAACATGGGAATAAGGAACTTGAGCCAACCATACTTGAAACTTACGGGAACATCATGGAATTCAATTCTAAGAGAGTAGTTCAGCCAACATATATGAAATTCACCCCTTAATGATACTACAATGATCCACTATACTAATAAACTTCAATCTACAATAACAACATCCAACGGGAACAACATTATTAACAAATTCCATAGTTTAGGCCATTTAGGTATTTTATCAAACACCTAGTAGGCATGAATCTCTACATCTCTTAACCATAGAATTAGTTCATCCAACTACTACCATTTACCAACAATTTATCCCACCATCATTCTTAAAAAATTCATAACTTCCAACATCACATACATGACCATCCATCCACACCCAACCAACAAAATTCCATCAAATAATCACCTTTCAATCTTTACAATGGTTATGTATTTAAATTGGGAACTTATGGTTTCCAATCACCATACCATAAGTTCCAATACTTAATTCATACTCATATTCCAATAATATATCCATACATGTAAGTCTAAGGGTGTATGATTACCTTTTGGAAGAAATCTTGCAAAACTCTTCTTTTGAGTTCTTGAAGAAATTTCTTGAAGATCTATGTATTTTATGGAGGATTGAGTTAGTTTTAGGGTGGAATTAATGTAATAAAACCCCAAATTAGTAGGGATGACTCACCTTGAAGATGGGGGGGAGTTGGAGGTCTTGAAAGAGTGGAGGAAAACCCCAAATTTCGGCCAAAGAGAAATGGGGAAAAATGAACCCCGAAATGCGTATATAATATTTCGGGAGCCACAAGTGGTGGGGGGCGCTGCCTGTGGCGCTGGTTCTAGAACCTCAAGATTCTCAGTGCGAGGGATAGCGCCCCACACTACCCTGGGGGCTGGAGATGGGAAATCGTTTCTATTTCGCCCGAAAATTGTCATAACTCTCTCATACGATGTCTGAATTCGACAACTCTTTTTGCTATGGCTCCGTAATTTCCATACGGGTCTAATGCTTTAATCAAAACTGAATTTGGAGCTCATTTTCTTAATGTGATACCACTTATGCTTGAAGAAACGATGTCGAAACATCCTAGAAATATCCAAACTAAATTTCGGGCATACGCCCGAGTCCAAAATCACCATCCGGACCTAACGGAATCATCAAAAGTACGATCCGAGGTCGAATACAAAAAAACTCAAACTTGGTCATAATACATCATATAAAGCTACTAAAGACTTTAAATAGTTGAAAGTTCAAAATGACAAGTCGAGTCGTTACAACTGTATTATACTATACGCTATTAGTAGGCCTTAATTTGATAATTTACTTTATATGAAACATTCTTAGACCACTTTTTGATTACATGGTCATGATTTCTACATTTGACTTAGCCATAGTCATGCTTTAATTGTTGAACACTCCTCCGTACGTTTATGTTATTGTCATGTCCTTGTGCACTTTGTTGAAAAGTTGTGAGCTTATATCCTGATGAAACTTGGTATTATTGTTTTGTGATATTGTGGCACATGTGGACATGTTGAGCAGATTGATTGGGGGTGTTGGCACAAGGTTTTTGCAATGCGATTGTGATTGATATTGTTGTTATTGTGATGGAGAATATTATTGTTAAATAGGAGCGACAAGGCGGGATATTGTTATATTGTCAGGCGGGAGTGAAAAGGCAGGATATAGTTAAACCGGAGCGACAAGGCGGGATGTTGTTTTATTGTCAGGCAGGAGCGGCAAGGGGGGATATTGTTAAAGAGGAACGACAAGGCAGGATATTGTTATTGTCGGGGCAAAGTGATACGGGTGGCTATTGTTATTATGGCTGAATTGTGGGCACACGGTGCCATATGTCTGTGTTTTTATTTGATGACCTGTTGTCAAAGCTGAGCATTTACTTGTTTGAGTTGTTATCATACATTCGGGAGAGGTCGTTGATATTGTTTTCATTATATATTATGTTATCAGTTTCATATGATATATTGCACAGGTTATTTTGACTAGTGAGTATCGCATGACTTGAACCTCGTCACTACTCCACCGAGGTTAGTATTGATACTTATTGGGTACCGATTGTGGTGTACTCATACTTTCTTTTGCACATTTTTTGTAGATCCGGGAACTTTGGTCTCACGACCCAAACCGATGGGCCACGACGGGCATCCGGTACCTTACTCAACCGAGTACCAACGTAACGTATCTTTTCGTATCATACAATTATAGATAAATGAGATAGAAAGGTTGTCGTGAGATAACTAGAATAAAACATGAGGGAATATTCAACGTTTGACAACCCAACATGTAATACAAACTTATACATATGACATACGGGCCTATAAGACCAAAATGATCACTCGTATACTGAACATAGGCCGACAAGGCCATACAATCTTTCACGTACATGATATATGTGTACAAGTAACCAAGAGTAGATAAATACCATAAAGGTCGGGACAGGGTCCCGCCATACTAATCAATACATGTCCAAATCATACTGACCAAATAAGCAACTCCGGAGCAAATGGAGAGCACCAACACCTTCCGCTAAGCTGATAGCCTACTTGGAGGACTCTCAACCTGTCTATTGGAACTTGCGGGCATGAAACGCAGCGTCCCCAGGCAAATGGGACGTCAGTACAAATAATTTACGGAGTATATGAGGAATGAAAAATTAGTAAATAAAAGACATGAGAGAAACATGGAGTAAAAGACTCAACATGTAAGTCTGAATAGCTCTGTGAATCATTTCATATTTATAATGTCATGCATATGCGTATAAATGTCATACCATGCTATGCGTACATAACATCATCAAGCCTCTGAGGGTATCCCATCATATCATCTCGGCCACTGTGGGCAAATCATCAACGTATACCAGCTGATCAGGTGGTGGTGCGTATATAACGCCATAACCTTTTCCCATATTTCATATACATATAATATACGTGTATATAACGTCATCTGGTCATGGTTCAATGTACATGTGTAAATGCATGAAATGCATAAAAAGTGCGTTAATAAGATTTCTCAGAATGTTATAAGATCAATATGCCTTTCGGATAAACTTTATCAACTACATATTTTCTGAGATCCATGAACAAAAGATATTATAATAAGATACATGGGGAATCAAGAATATAGACACCCCTAGTACTTCGATGAATAGAGTCATTTATGAAAGTTGTGTGTTTGGTTGTTTTGTTTGTATCGTATGAATCATGCCAAAAAGAAAGAAGGGATAGCCTTAACATACTTGAGCCGGTTCTCTTGACAATTCCTATAACACACGACAATCGCGACAAAACACGTGACGGCAAGATCGAAGTAGGAAAAAATTCATATGATATTCTTGAGAAAGATTGCACCGTACTTCCTTAGAATCAAAAATCTCATGTTGCTATAGTATTATGCAGTTTCGTATAAACTCTTGTTTGAGCTTTCACCCGTTGCTTAGCAACATACGCATCTCACTTAACAATGTAAGGAAAATCTCTTATACTTGTGGGTCATAAGAACGTTTGGTAAGCTATAAACATTTCCCTAATGATATATAAATATGTAGGTGTCTTTATCATAGGTGTGGGTCACACTTTATGGATTACTTTTGTCCAAAAATCCCCTAAATAAGCCACCTAATTACCTAAACCAAGAGTCACCATTTTTCTTGATTATGAATGTCACTAGCTGCCACGTTAGGAGCTTTGTCCCCACCTACTAATTATCCATAATTTCCTAATTATATGGTTAATCTTTCATTAAATCAATAATTAACCAATTACTCACATAATTAAGAATTATCTCAAATTACTTAAAATACTGCCCACTTTTAACATACTTTATACACCTTACTATCATGGTCATGTGGTACCTTGTATGGCACTAGTCCATAAATATGGGGTATTATAGCTTGGACCATATTTTATCTCAAAACGTCAAACTTCGACCAAACTCATTTTCTTTGATTCGTTTACCCTCTCACCTTCACGAATTTACTTATCACTTGTTTGAAATAGCATAATACTTATAATCTCAAAATAATCTCATTCCCGAACTTATGTCGATTAACTTACGAACAAACTTTAACGTACGAAAATGCGGGATGTAACATCTCATTTCCGAGCTCTCATCAATTTACTTATGGCGTACTTTCATGTACGAAAACATAGGGTGTAACATCATTCCCCCCTTTGGAACATCCATCCTCAAATGTTGACTGATGTGCTTATCATTATCATAACCTATAGCTCTTACGAATACTTTAGTATTCTCCTTGCCATCAAGGCAACTGTTCTGTGAATAAATCCAAAGGCCAGGGCATTCCCCCCTTTAGGCCTCTTTCTCACACCACGACTTGTGGTCGTAATTCTATCAATCTCGTAACTATAGCTACCTTCTATCATGCAGTCTATACGAATTTGTCCTTGTATGTGCGCTTATGTGACCCTTCTCTTATTTTTCATCCAGCCTTTAGCTAATCTCTATGCCTCACTTTGTGAACATATACAGAATTATGACAAGTTGTACCTCTGGGAGTCTATGGCTTTACTACATCTAAGTAGGACATACTATACCATAACTCTTACTTCGGTTTACTACCAAACTCCAGGTTACTGTTCACCTTACGAATGACGGCCTAATCTCATCTCATACTTTGTAACTTTTATCCATCCATTGTTGATTTACCTCAATATTGATCTACAATCTACCACTGATAACTTGAAATCTCTTACGTAATCACTAGGGCTCACATTGCATCGAGGAACATTTGAAGTGATTTTTCCGATCCACCTGGGGGCGATACCATACTTCCATAATCGTATTTCATACAATCCCAATGTGATTCACCTTACGTGGGTATTTTAATCCTGTACAATTCATGAAATCCCTTTTTTTCTTCAAATCATTACTCAATCGAAGGCCCAAACGTCATCCTTTATCTATCACAATTATACCCTTATTCTACTACCAGGGCAGGATTCCATCTCTTCTAAATGCTATTAGTCTTAGACTCCTTTGAGTTCATTCAAGCTATACTGAGCTTTCTATAACTTAGAGAAACCATTAGCTCTCTTGTTTTCATGGGCTTTAATTAGGAGGACTTATCCATTCTCGTCACCTTCTCACTCTCCCTTTCTTATCCTTACTCCTGTCTTCCTAAAACCTTGTCGCTTTACCATACGGGTGCTTGCGGCCTACACATATCTATTAATACTACTCGCAACCTTCCTTTATCTTCCTTGCACCCTAGATTTCCATATGTCATTTTGGAACATCAAGCGAGACATCACATCGTCTCTAAATCTTCTTTACTATCTTAACTAGACCTCTCGATACCTAGAAACCATAGGCTGGAAGATATGCCACTGATGACGCCACTATAATTCCTGAATACTGAATCCCCACGCTTCTAGCCTTCTATCCGAAGTATGGACTATACACAACCTTCCGCATGTGAGTATCCCGTACGTTGTTCATCTTTACCTTACTTACCTTAAAATCTTACATCACATCTTCTATCTCTTTCATGACCTCTCTTCCACATAGGTATAATTCACATCCACGACTTGAAACTCTATTATAATACTTGCACCTCTGGTGCATACACAATCTGGTGGGAGCTTCATACTGACTTCTTATGAGGCTGGTACTCTTCTAACTGGCTTTCTCGTAGAGCCATTATAGAATATAGTTGTTGTACTATCTCTCTTGTGCTTCTGATATTAAGAGTGATCCTGCAATGTTCTCAATCATGATTTCTATAATTTTCTGGGTCCAATAATTAGACTCATGATTTACTTGGTTGATGCAACTCTTTAGTTTCCTCTTCCTTCTTATCAGCCTTTATGTAGGCTTAACTATCTTCCGATCCGCGGCTCATGGTATTAGTTATTACTTTAGACTTTCATGGACGCTATGGAACATCCATGATACAATCTTCTAACAACTCAATCCTTTGTCTATGACCTAGACTCAACTCTTTCTTTTAACTTATACCAGAGTCTTCTACGGCTGTATCATTGTCAACATATATACTGCATGGATAATACTCCGAAATATTGAGTGCGTTCATAACGTAACTAACTCTGGATCATTGCTCGAATAATTCCTTTCATTCCTTCTCAGCTTTCTTTAAATGTAAGCAATTACTTTTCTTGGCCGTTCTGCCACTTGCTGCATGAATACTTGGCTCATCTTAGTGCTCACACATATTGGAATTCTATACAACCCATATGATCTTGAATATCACTTTTTGATTTTTTTTTTTTTCTTCTCGTTCATTAGCCACGATAGGTGCCACTTTCTTATGGAGTGCATACAATGTTGTAGTGAGACTGTCTTTACAAGACCATTTCTTCTTCAAGTTACTATGTTTAGGTTGAAGCATTCTTCCTTATTTCCTCAGTTCATTGTAGCACTTAGGGAGGACCCTCTGACTCTTATAAAGCTGCGAGCTTATTACATTGTATACTCGACGGAATTTTTGATGTCCTTCCTTGCCTATAATTATCCATAGTTACTTACCTCTACGACCTTGTGCTTGTAGGGTTGCTCCCAGACTGATATTTCGACTATCTTTCCAGTGGTACTCTCTTTTATTTCCGTAACACTCATACGGTACCTTTAATTACCCCAACTCCTATCTAAAATTTTATTTTTCTTTTCAACAATTGTGATCTCGTATCTACGTGACTGAATTCCCTATGTTGGGGTTCAATATATTTATCTTGCACGATCTGTTGATTTATTTGTATCCTCTTGTCTAGCCATAACTAGACTCTTCCTGAATCAACTACTAACTACTCGTTGGTCCATTCTCATATCTATATTTCGCGTAATCTCTCTTGGGTTATATCCTTCGTCTTAATTTACCTCTTCCACTAGCTCCTTATTAATCAATAACATCCCGGGCAGGAACCCTTACTTCCTTTCCTTGATGTCGTGCTTACATAATGTTCTGGAATCGTAGCATATTTGTAGGATTTGGATAAATGCAATCTCGGTCCTTTCTCATTTTTATCGCATTCTTTCTTTACCATTCCATAGTTACTAGAAACACTTAATCCTGACTTAATGTCACATCACTCCATATTTCCCCCTTTAAGGGAGTACTAAGATTTGGTGCTACGACGATCTACCTATAGATGTTTTACCTCTTCCTCTTTGGTGTCTTTTCACATCATCGACGATCCTTACTCGCCTTGCGGTAATCCTTCTGTATCAAGGATAACGAAATTCTTTACTCACGAGGGTGATACCTAGTGTAACTGGCACACATAATCCCTTAAGCTTAACTTTGCACACATTGCTTGCTTTAGGGAAGCGTCTTCCTGAATGACCTTTAAAGGTTATTCTTCTGTCATCCATTCTATTATTGCCGGAACGCAATTTCTGAAATTCTCATAATGTCGATTATTATTAAATCACTCAATCCCTAATTCATGTTTAGTTTACCTTGTTCACCAGCCCATACAGATTTATATTACTCTGAGGTCTAACTTTTCCTTCTGGTAATCACGCTAGAGTCACAAACTTATTTCTCGAAATGAGGATATGACTTTATGGCCTATGCTCTTTTGTTGCCTCAAGACCTGTCACCTCTCATTTTTTTCCCTTGACTATAGACTCTGTATACTGTCATTTGTTTTTTGATCTACCGTTATCATCCATGTGTCACATCTTGCTCATAATACTTTATTAACTCTCTTCTTATTTCCCTGCTAACATTTCTGTCTATCACTTTATTCTGAAAACTTCAACAAGACATTCTTTTGCTTTTAGCTCCCCTTGCTCCATATATTGGCTCTTCAGGTTGCCTAACATTCTTTCTCTACTAGGGACGGGAGCCACACTAAGATAATATTTATCCCTTCCAAGCTTCCAGTGCCTATCTTTGTAGTACTCATATCTAGCTATACTATTTTAGAGATCTATTAGCACTTTTTCAATATCCTTCAGAAATGTAAACTAATGCAAACAATCCATCCACCATTTTGGGTTACTCTAACCCCAGCCGAATCCTGATATCCCGTCCTTCTCTTAAACCATATCTGTTAGCTCCCATAGGGCATAACTGAGATGGATGTGGCCGATTGTACATACATTTTTTATTGTTGAAGGTAACTCGAAATGCTTATATCTCTCTTCCTGAATGGTAAATAATGATAATCTTTACTAGCTGGGTACCTCGTACCCTTCTTCACCTTGTTTTTTTTACTTATTGAAACTTGTATCTACCTTCTGAATCTCTCCTTATCAAAATTCTTACACGTCTTAGTACACACATGATCTGCTGAAGACCTTACATTTACTCATCATAAGCATCATGCAAAAAGTCGAGTTCCTCTGACCCAACTCTTCCACGGCCACAGTCAATCTCTTACCAGCTGTCGTTTGGATGGAGGTATCATCTTATTATGAATAAAATAGGATTTAGGAGTTTAAATTCTTACAACTGAGCTCTACCACACGATCTAGAGTAAGAATAAAGAGTGATAGTCCTAAATACCATGTAGCCTCCTGCTTATAAGTGTGGTGCACAACACACCCATAAACAAGACTCTATTAGACACGACTTGTAGACTCCCTAGGACAGAACTGCTCTGATACCACTTTTGTCATGTCCCAAACCGATGGGCCGCGACGGGTACCCTGTACCTTACTCAACCGAGTACCAATGTAACATATCTTTTCGTATCATACTATTATAGAAAAATGAGATAGAAAGGCTGCCGTGAGATAACTAGAATAAAACATGAGGGAATACTCAACGTTTGACGACCCAACATGTAATACAAACTTATACATATGACATACGGACCTATAAGACCAAAATGATCACTCGTATACTGAACATATGCCGACTGTCACGACCCAAAACGATGGGCCACGACGAGTGCCCGAGTCCTACCTGTCGAACACCCTTAAGCATGCGACTAAGATATAAACATGAATAACATCTGTTGCATTACGAGAATAACATGCGTGAGGAAAACCTGTCCAAAAGACATATATACATATATGTGCGGAATACATAGGGCGCGCCGACAAGGCTGCTATAGACAACCATATATCCAAAATTGGAAGCCAGCAAGGCCACATACTATACAACTATACATAACTGTCTACAGACCTCTAATAGAAATACAACTGTACAAAGACGGGACTGAGCCACGTCATACCCATATATGTATACAAGCATATCATACCAAAATCAAAAGCAGCTCTGGATCAAGTGGAGCACGCCAACTCTCGCTGATCAAGGATCCTAAGAAGGGGGACCGTCAGCTTGCCTACCTGCACCTGCGAGCATGAAACGCAGGCCCTGGGAAATAGGGCATCAGTACGAATAATGTACTGATTATGTAAGGCATGAAAATCAGTACATAAAAAACATAGATAAAACATGGAATAAAGAAATCCACCTGTAAGTCTGAATAACTTTGTAAATTCTGCAACATTTATAATGTCATGCACGTGCGTATAAATGTCGTGTCATGCATAGGTATAGGTGTACATTACATCATCAAGCCTCTGAGGGCATTCCATTATATCGTCTCGGCCACTGTGGGCAACATCATCAACATATACCAACTGATCAGGTGGTGGTGCATATATAACGCCGTAATGTTTTTTTAATATATCATATACATATATATATGAGATATATATATATATATATATATATATATATATATATATATATATATATATATATATATATATATATATATATACGCGTATATAACGCCATCTGGTCATGGGTCAATGTACATGTATAAATGAATGAAATGCATGAAAATATGTTAATAATCTGAATATTCCTTTCGGATAAACTTTATCAACTGCGTATTATTCTGAGACCCATGAACAAAAGATATAATAATATGTCACATGTGGAATCAAGAACACAGAGACCCCTAGTATTTCTATGAATAGAGTCGTTTATCAAAACTGTGCGTTTGCTCGTTTCTTCTGTATAATTTGGATCATGCCAAAAAGAAAGAAAGGATAGCCTTAACATACCTGGAGTAGGGAAAGTCCGTATGATATTCCTGGAACAGGTTGCACCGTACTTCTTTAGAACCGTAAAATTTCACGTTTCTATGGTGCTAATAATTCCTGTTGGAATTGTTTGGTTGCAAGAAGTTTTGAAAACTTATAGGAATTGATAACATTCTGATTGTAGGAATTTTGTACGAAATTTCATTGCTAACTTTGCAAAAGGGAAGTGTCTTGTTAGAATGATGTGTTTTGGTTACTAACATTGCTAACTAAGAAAATATTAGAAGGGAGGTGTCTTGTTAGAATGATGTGTTTTGGTTACTAACGTTGCTAACTAAGAAAATATTAGAAGGGAGGTGTCTTGTTACTAACACATTATCTTGCCACCTAATTACAAATGACTAAGAGTCATATTCTTAGGAAGTGGCTTGCTGCCACGTAGGGGTGGGGTGGGAATTTTAAATCTTTATCCACTAATTTATTAATTAATTAGGTAATATCCCGCTACCCGATAATTAACCAATTACCCGCATAATTAAGAATTATCTCAAATTACTTAAAAATTCTACTTATTTTTTAATATACCTTATACATCATACTATCGATGTCATATGGTACCTTGTATGGTACTAGTTCGTAAATATCGGGTATTATAGCTCGCACCGTATTTTATCCCAAATCGACAACCCTCAACGAAACTCATTTTCTTTAATTCGTGTATCCATTATCCTTCATGGCACTAACTTATCGCTTGTTATAAATAGCATAAATATGTTAACCTCAAGATAATCTCATCCCCGAGTCTATGTCGATTAACTGAAGACGAAACTTTAACATATGAAAACGCGAGATGTAACATCCTTCCCTCCTTAGAAACATTTGTCCTCGAATGTTCAACTTCCCGGGATCTATATAACTTTGGCAGAGTTGCCTTCGTAACAATACTACTACCAACTCTTCCTGTAGAACTCAATAATTCAACGCTATATGGGACCACATTCATCAATAACGACAATGGCCTTACACGACCAATGACAATAACTAACACAAGAATCCATACACGTACCTTAAGGTTGTGATGTCTCAGTCGGACCCTGGAGGAGGAAATAAGTAGGGATATCTAGACTTCATGTCTTCCTCGGCCTCCTAAGTCATTTCTTCCACATTATTGTTTCTCCAAAGTACTTTTACCGAAGCTACATCTTTGGTTCTCAATCTCTGAACCTGTTTGTCTAATATAGCAATGGGAGTTTCTTCATATGATAGCTGCTCTGTGACCTGAATGTCGTCAACTGACATGATTCTGGAAGGATCTCCGATACATTTACGGAGCATAGACACATGAAAGACTGGATGTACAGATTCCAAGTCCGAAGGCAAGTCCAACTCATATGCTACCTGGCCTACCTTGCGTATGACCCTATATGGTCCAATGTACCGAGGGCTAAGTTTTCCTTTCTTGCCAAACCTCATGACACCTTTCATCGGTGATACCTTTAGGAATACCCAATCATCAATCTGAAACTCCAAGTCTCGCCGTCGATTATCCGCATAAGACTTCTGACGGCTTTGAGTTGCTAATAACCTTTCTTGTATAAGCTTAATTTTCTCGATTGCCTGTTGTACCAATTCTGGTCCTACTAACGTAATTTCCCCAACATCAAACCACCCTATAGGCGACCTACACTTACGTGTGTAAAGAGCTTTGTATGGAGCCATCTGAATACTGGAATGGTAGCCATTATTAAATGTGAACTCAATAAGCGGCAGATGATCATCCCAGCTACCCTTGAAGTCTATCACACAAGCTCGTAACATATCCTCAAGTGTCTGAATAGTACGCTCAGCGTGCCCATCTGTCTAGGGATGAAATATTGTACTAAGATTTACTTGAGTCCCCAATCCTTTTTGGAAGAACCTCCAGAAGTTAGCTGTAAATTGAGCTCCTCTATCCGAGATAATAGATACAGAGACACCATGCAGTCGTACTATCTCCTTAATATAAAGCCTTGCATAATGCTCTGCGGAATATGTAGTCCTAACGGGCAGAAAATGGGCTGATTTTGTAAGCCTGTCAACAATCACCCATATAGAATCGAACTTACGCTGGGTACGAGGTAAGACTACGATGAAATCCATATTAATTACTTCACATTTCCAAGTCGGAATCTCCATAGCCTGCAATAATCCACCGGGCTTTTGATGCTCAATCTTAACTTGCTGAAAGTTAGGGCACTGAGCAACAAACTCCGCTATATCCCTTTTCATTCCGTCCCACCAATATACCTCATTGATATCACGATACATATTTGTTGCTCCTGGATGGATAGAATAACGAGAATAGTGAGTTTCTCCCATAACCTCCCGACGCAGCCCTCCAACATTAGGGACATATAATCGTCCTCGATATCTGAGGACCCCATCTTTTGTAATTTCAAATGGTGTCTTCTCCTTCTGAGGGGTGGTATCCCTATAATGAAATAACACAGGATCCTCGTACTGGCATTCCTTCACTTCAGTTACTAACGAGGATGTTGCCGTATCCTGAATAGTAATTCCAATATCACCTGAGTCCAGTAATCGAACTACAAGACTAGCTAGCTAATGAATCTCATGGGCTATTCCCCTCTTCTCTGGCTATAAATATGATAGGCTACCCATAGATCTACGGCTGAGGGCATCGGCTACCACGTTCGCCTTCCCCGGATGGTATAAAATATCAATGTCATAATCTTTAAGTAGCTCCAACCACCTCCTTTGACATAAATTCAATTCCTTTTGCTTGAAGATATACTGGAGGCTCTTATGATCCGTATAGATATCAACATGAATGCTATACAAGTAGTGCCTCCACATATTTAGTGCATGAATCATTGTGGCTAACTCTAAATCGTGAGTCGGGTAATTCTTCTCGTGCTTTCTCAGTTGTCTAGAAGCATAAGCTACAACCTTACCATGCTGCATCAGTACACAACCCAACCCAACGCTCTAGGCGTCACAATAGATAACATACGCATCGGTCCCTTCTGGGAGCGTTAGAACCGGTGCAGAAGTCAATATTTCCTTCAATGCCTGGAAACTCCATTTGCAAGCATCAGTTCATTGAAACTTTGCTCCCTTCTAAGTCAACTTTATCAAAGGTGCTGAAAGGGAAGAAAATCCCATTACAAATCTCCTGTAATAACCTGCCAAATCGAGAAAGCTATGAACCTCCGTCGGTGTCGTGGGTCTAGGCCAAGTCTTTACTACCTCAATCTTTTGTGTATCAACCCAGATACCTTTACTCGAAATGATATGCCCAAGGAAAGCTACAGAGTTCAACCAGAATTCACATTTAGAGAATTTTGCATACAACTTCCCCTTTTGTAGAACTCTGAGCACAGTACGCAAATGATCTGCATGCTCAGCCTCTGAACTAGAATACACCAATATATCGTCAATAAATACAATTACGAACAGATCTAAAAAGGGCCTGAACACACAGTTCATCAAATCCATGAATACTGCTGGGGCATAAGTCAAACCAAACGACATAACACGAAACTCAAAGTGCCCGTATCTGGGTCCTGAATGCTGTCTTCGGAATATCTTCCTCCTTAACCCTTACCTGATGGGACCCGGACCTCAAGTCTATCTTTGAAAAACACTTGGCACCTTGCAACTGATCAAATAAATCATCAATCCTCGGGAGCGGGTACTTATTCTTGATCGTCACCTTATTCAACTGTCTATAATCAATACACATCCGTAAGGAACCATCTTTCTTCCTCACAAATAACACAGGTGCTCCTCACGGTGATGTACTAGGTCTAATAAAGCCTTTTTCAAGCAAGTCCTTTAGTTGTTCCTTCAACTCTTTCAGCTCTACGGGGGCCATTCTATAGGGAGGAATAGATATTGGATGAGTATCCGGTAGTAGGTCAATAGCAAACTCAATTTCTCGCTCTGGCGAAAGACCCGGAAGTTCATCAGGAAAAACATCGGGAAACTCATTAACCACAGGGATGGACTGAATGGTTGGTGACCACATCCTGAACCCGAACTAAGTGATAAATGTAGCCCTTTCTGATCATCTTCCTTGCCTTGAGATAGGAAATAAATCTACCTCTCGGCGACGCCGTATTACCTTTCCACTCCAAAACGGGCTCCCCTGGAAATTGAAATCGGACTATCTTTGATCTACAATCAACGTTGTCATGACAAGAAGCCAACCAATCCATACCCATTATAACATCAAATTCTACCATATCTAACTCGATTAGGTCCGCTACGGTAGATCGACTATGAACCACTATTATACAACCCATATATACTCAGCTTAGCTACCACTGAGTCCCCGACAGTTGTAGATACCTCAAAAGGTTTAACCAATTTAGGCTTTATTCCAAACTTACTAGCAACCAATGGAGTAACATATGATAAGGTGGAACCTGGGTTAATCAGTGCATATACATCATATGAGAAGACTGATAATATACCTGTAACAACATAAGGCGATGACTCTAGATCCTGTCATCCTGCCAACGCATAAATGTGGTTCTGAGGACCGCTCGAGCTAGATGCTCCGCCTCTGCCTCTACCACGACTCATTGGTGCTTGTGAACCTTGCCCAGGGGGCGTACTGATAATGACAAACCAGCTACAGATCTCGCTGGCTGAGCTATGCTTGCATCACCTCTCGTCGGACAATCCCTCATAACGTGGCCCGGATAACCACAAGTATAACAAACACCTAACCCCATACGGCACTGCCCGGCATGCTACTTACCACATTGAGCACGTCGTGGCAAGGGCAGCCTCATCTGACTTGACTCACCCCTATACTGAGAACTTGAGGCCATGAAATTCTGACCAGACCTTGAATATGTGGAACGATCAAATCTCTTACCGCCAAACTGAGGGGGCACGCTAGCCGATGGCTGGGCTGGATACCTCGGGTATTGTGGTCACTAACCACCTTGAAACTCACCAGAAGGACCTGAAGACCTCGCTCTCTTATTCTGGGCCCTATCATGCTCATGATCCATCCTTTGCTTTTGCTTACGCTCCTCTACACCCTGAACGTATGCCTGAATACGAGAAATATCCATGTCTGGCTAAAGTGAGACAGACATACAATTGTTAAGCAAGTGCGGTTCTAACCCCAAGGTTGGTGAACCCGATCCTCCATCTTAGATACAATAGTGGGAGCATACCTAGCCAACGAATCAAACTAAAAACTGTATTCTCGAACACTCATGTTACCCTGCCGAAGGGTCAAGAACCTATCAACTCTGGCCCGTCTAATCTCTGGTGGCAGATAATGACAAAGAAAAGCTTCTGTAAACTCCTGCCATACTGCTGGAGGGGCATCCTCACCTCTGGACAATTCCCAAGACTCGTACCAATTAACTGCAACATCTTGGAGTCTATAGGAAGCTAGCTCAACTGACTCAGTCGCAGTGGCCTTCATTACCCTCAACGTCCTCTACATTCTATCAATAAATACCTAAGGGTCCTCGTTTGGATCTGCCCCCGTGAATACCGGAGGGTCTAAATTAATAAAATCACGAACCCTCGCACTGACGGACCTATCTGCATGACCAATACCTACTTCCTGATGTCGAGCTTGTGCGGCTACTAATCGAGTTATTAACTGAATAGCATCCCTCATCTCCTGACCCGGTGCATCCGGTTGAGGGGCTGAACGTCCATGAGCGGGCGCTGGAGCTGGTGCCCTCGGAGCTCTCCTGGAGAGGGCGAGGTATGTGAAGTCTGAGATGGAATCTCACTATGAGACTCTCTCCGAGCCCTGATAACTCGTGGCGCTTGACTAGTAATATCACCAGCCACGGACTTTCCCTTCTGGGTGGCTGTAGTCTTTGGAGACATCACTGAAAATATAACATATCGTTAGGAACATATCATCGGGGTAAGTGATTCTAACTGGGATTTGGTTAATATACATGAATATATCATTGTTTTCATCATTTAATTAGTATTTTGAGATGGAAATTTAGGGAAAATTATAGGAATTTCATAAAACGAATTTTTGGGATTTGAATGTCGATTAGGAGTCGGATTGGAGTGAAACTAGGTGGTTGGACTCGTAATTGAATGGGTTGTCGGACTTTGTGAGTTTCGTCGAATTTTGAGACGTGGGCCCCACTGCCGACTTTTCGAGCGGAGTTGGGAATTTTTATAAATTGTTAAATTGTAAGTATTGGAGTAAATTGTGATTAATTTGCACGTTGTTTGAATAGATACAAATCATTTGGCTTGAGTTGAGGAGATAGGAAGGCGTATGGAGGTTGATATGCGCGGAATGGAATTTCTGGAGTATTGCTTATCTTACTCGGCATTGGATTCGGCTTGTTCGAGGTAAGTAACATTTCTAAACATTGTTCCGAGGGTATAAATTCCTGAATTATGTGTTATGTGGATTGTATGAAGGTGATGCACATGCTAGGTGATGGGCGTGTGGGCGTGCACCATAGAAATTGTGACTTAAATAAATTTTGTGGAGTTGTAAAATTAAAGAATCATTTTATTACCCGAATATTCTCCACGTGTTAGAGAAATTGAGCCGAGGCTCGTATTAAAGATCATGTTTAGGCTACGTGCCGATATTTTGGGACCCATATGGTCGTGTTGTTGTTGAACTAATTATTTAAAATGTACATTTCATACTCAGTCATATTCATCCATTGTGAGGATATTTATGGGATCGAGCTGCGCGCCACATCAGGCCATATTGGCTTTATATTTATTATTATATAAATCGAGGCTACCCGCCTGCAGCAGTCCATATCGGTTTTATTATTATATGGATCGGGGTTGCCTACCTGCAGCAGGCCATATCGGCTTTATTATTATATGGATCGTGGCTGGCTGACTGCAACAGGCCATATCGACTTTATTATTATATGGATCGGGGCTTCCCGCCTACAGCAATCCATATCTGCTTTATATCACGCTTGGGCTGAAGGAGCCCCTCCGGAGTCTGCACCCCCCCCACAATGAGCGTACATGATTTATATTCGAGATGGACTTCCCAGGGAATGGACTTGCCTTATTTATATATATTTGGGATGTACTTCCCAGGGTATGGACTTGCCTTATTTATTTATAATTGTGATGAATTTCCCTGGACATGAATCTTGTCCGGGTCATTTACATTTGGGGATAAATTTACCCTGGGCTGGATTAGCCTTATACAGTACTGAGTGACCGACTGTCAGTCGATGTGTACATATATATGGAATGGATCTTCCCTGGGCTGGATTGGCCGTATACAGTACTGAGTGATTGAGTATTTTGAGATTTGAGTATACGAGGTTTCCACTGAAGTGCATCACATATAGTATGTACATTTGCATGTAGATGTAAATATGTCAAATTCCTCATATCAGTCAGAATTGAGCTATTTTATTTGCACTGAGCTTAACTGTTGTACGTGAAAGCATGCCTACATTTATGTACTGTTATTTTTATATTGGACTATACCTGTTGAGCTCGTCACTACTTTCAGCCCAAAGGTTAGTCTTGTTACTTATTGAGTACATGGGGTCGGTTGTACTCTTCCTACACTTCTACACCTTGTGTGCAGATTTCGGATGCTAATGTAGCTGCATACGGCGAGAGCTGGATCTGAAGATGTACCTGCGTTCCAGTCATTATTGCTTCTTGTTCATGGTAGTTTGAGAATTTTCAATTTGTTCATGTATATTTCATACACATGACGTACTTTTATTTCACACCAGCTTTGTAATTTCTAATCTTAGAAGCTCATGATTGGTACTACCAGTCCTTGGGGAGTGTATTAGAGTCAGTTAAAAATTAATTGAATCGGATTGTGTTTATTTGGCTTACCTAGCGGGTGAGATTAGGTGCCATCACGGCTAGTTGGATTTTGGGTCGTGACAGCAGGTGCGTCGGTTGAAGAGCAGAAGAGGTTATAGAGGTTCCAGAAGTATCATTCTCCTCATTTTAGTGGCGGGGATTTTGAGGATGCGCATGGTTTCTTGGATTAATGTCACTGCATTCTTCGTACTATGGGCTGGGTGGAGTCGCGGGGCCGAACGTACTACCTTTTAGTTAACGGGACCGACATATAAATGGTGGAAGACTTATGAGGCGAGTAGGCTAGCTGGCGCAGCACCACTTACTTGGTCCTAGTTCTCTGGTCTTTTCTTGAGGGAGTTTATTCCACAAATCTGCAGGGACGAGTTGCTTATCCAGTTTGAGCAGTTACGCCAAGGGAGTATGACTATGTCTGAGTATACTCTGAGGTTTATAGAGTTATGTCATCATGCACCTGATTTGCTTTCCACTATTAGAGAGAGAGAGTGTAGATTTATTGAGGGACTCACATACAGCCTCAGATTTGGGATGGCACAGGAGTTGGAGACTGAGACTCCATTCATCAGGTTATGGATTTTGCTAGGAGGTTGGAACGTATCCGCGGGCTGGAGAGGGAGGATAGGGAGGCTAAGAAGCCTCGTGGATCTAGAGGATTTACTGCTTTCTATTTTGCGGCCAAGACCCGCCATAGTAGAGGTTTTGCCAGTCGACCAGTTCTGCCCGCACTTCAGGTCTCATATGATGCTCCAACTAGCCATGGATTTCAGAGAACTTGTACCGGGTAGCCATCCTTTAGTGCACCTTCTGTACGAGGTTTTTAAAGTGATTACTTCAGTCATCCCGGGAAGACTCAGATCCAGCAACCACATCGGCAAAGAGGTTGTTTTGAGTGTGGGGATACAAGGAACTTGGTGAGATATTGTCCCAGACTCTAAACGACTGTACCTCAGCAGGGTACAGACTGTACCTCAGCAGGGTACTCAGACTATGGTTTTCGCTCCAGTTGCTACTCCACCTGCACAGTCAGCTATAGGTGGAGGACATATAGCTAGAGGACTACCTAAAAGGGGAGGCCAGGCCCATTGTTATTCTTTCCCTGATAGGACTGAGGCAGTTGCATAGATTCTTTTATTACAGGTATTGTTCCGGTCTCTCATAGAGATGTATCAATTTTATTTGATCCAGGTTCGATTTATTTGTATGTGTCATCCTACTTTGCTTCATATTTGGATATGTCTTGTGATTCTCTAGATACTCCTATTTATATGTCTATGCCCGTTGGAGACTCTATTGTGGTGGATTGTGTCAATCATTATTGTTTGGGCACTATTAGGGGTTATGAGACTAGGGTTGATCTTCTGTTACTTAATATGGTGGATCTTGAAGTGATCTTGGACAAGGATTAGTATGGCTAGGATTGAGATCTGTGCTAGATGGTGTCTAGACTTGCGGTACTTCTATATCATTGCTGACTCAACATGGCAGTATCAGAGAGACGCAAGAAACGGCTTCGGATTTGTAGAAGGTCCCTTCAGAATGAGCATTTTGGAATGACTTACCTTCGGGTTTGGCAGTCTTCATTACTTGGTTAAGTTAGAGGGAAATAAGTTCTGAGGATTTGATTATGTGCAAATGGGTTCCGAAGATTTTGGAATAGTTTCGCCACGAATTGCGGTTGATGTACTCTACAGGCATGTGGAATTCATTACCTGTTGTGATTTTGTTCCACGTAATTGAGTTAGTGAAAGGTTTGCAGTTTATGGGATGTATATCCTACTTGTGATTCAGAGTTGAGAATGGGGTCCTCATTTTTTCATACGATAGCATGATAAAGTGGTGCACCGTATGGGATTGAGATTTCATAGGCAAGGTTGAAGTTCGCTTTTGAAAAAAAGGTCATGAGTTCTAGACGGTATGGGAGATTTCAGATGTTAGAGGATGTTAGTACAACCTTGTATCGCCTGAGAAGGGTGTGCGTGTTAGGAAACGCATTGTGTTTATAACTTGCGGATGCTTGACTCATATTATGATAATCGCCTAGATGTTGACTATTGATGTTCAGGTTTTGCTACATGGCGCAGAGGATTATGTGAGTATTTTCTGTGAGATGATTGTATATGAGTGATTGTCAGTTACTGAGTGGTGAAGTTGGGATCGAATATGGAGATTCCTATATTCTTGAGGTTTAGAGGCTAGATGTTTTCATAGGGAGACTATTCCTTGCTTGTGGACTGTGAAGATATGTTAAGGGTTAGACAGCTAATGGGGTGTGTTATGGATAGGTTACTATAGACTTTTGGAAGGTTGTTTACCTATTTTAGGATGATCCGGATTGATTTGGGGGCCCATTAGTAGGCCTAATGAGAATGTGTATCCGACATCGAATCGGGTTGCTCACTCTTGCGCATCAGTTAATTTGGGTGTATCATCGAGCGGAAAGGATGTTATTTGTATCTTAATTTGTTTCATATGTTTCTTTCTTATGCTATGACAGGTTTGTGAGACTACGTGGCTATTCACATGTATGGTGCGGCTCTGTCCATTCTTGGTGGCGAGATTTGGAGCGAGGTGGCTCTTGGAATGTTGAGTTGCTTATGGCACCTTTGTCATGCTTTCCCCATTGGTAGTATATTGTGCTATCTATTTCTCTATGGTTATGGTCATGAGTTTCGCGTGTTTTCTTTTGATAAACATGTGGTTGTTGATTGTGAGCATTATGGCTCGATGGATATTTTGTGTGGATAGGTATGTTTGGACCGGGCTACGTGCTGCAGTAGGGTTATGTTAGGATGAGATTCTTTGTGGTTATTTTGCGTGTTTTGCTTCTCCCTTGTGGGATGGATTCATAGTATGGTACCATTGGGGGTTGTACCTGTTGGACTTGCTGGATAGTCCTCTCATTTGGTTTTTTTTCCATCTTCAGATATATTCGAGTTGTTGCTTGTT
Organism: Nicotiana tabacum; assembly: GCF_000715075.1. NCBI lineage: Eukaryota > Viridiplantae > Streptophyta > Magnoliopsida > Solanales > Solanaceae > Nicotiana > Nicotiana tabacum. The sequence continues at coordinate 66,932,062 of NC_134094.1, read as the reverse complement.
GGGTACGGATTGCGTCGTATGTGACTAGGTGGCATTTTGTTACACCCATGTTTCCGTACGTAAGGTACGTCGTAAGTCAATTAATGTAAGCTCAAAAATGAGATCATCTTTGAAAGTACATAAAGTAAGTTAATCATGTTACCTTGGAGGTTACAAATATTTATGATCATGAACTGCAAGTACCAAGAGGGTTGGAAGGTTTAGAAGCTAAATGAATCGAAGAAAATAAGTTTCGTCGGAAGTCGGCAAGTTGGGAATATTATAACATGTACATTTGGGGTGATTGTAACACTCCAAAAAATTTCAAAGTTCTTAAGTATAAAAACCCCAATTTTTTGGCAGAAAGTGCGTTTATGCGGTCCATTATGCGACCGCATAATCACTCTACGGGCCGCATAATGGCCGCAAAAGTGAGCAGGCGAGGGCCATTCTGGAAGCAGCTATGCGGTCGACTATGCGACTGCATAACTGTTATGCGGTGCATTATGCGACCGCATAACAGTTATGCGGACCGCATAGTGACCGCATACACAGACAGTTCTTTTGGCTATTTTGTAAATAATTATGCGACCGATATGCAGTCCGCATATGCGATCACATACCTTGTCCCGGAGCTCCATTTTTGGGTTTTTAAAACCCGACCTTATTTCGTTAAATACACTCTTTAGGCCATTTTTGAGCTATAATCTGATATTTTAGAGCGAGAGAGAGTGCCCTAGAGTGAGAAGGTGCTCCTCAATAATTTATTCTTCAATTCTTGCTCAAGTTTTGGAAGATTAAGAAGGGAAACTCACTAGGTCTTCATCCTAGAGGTAAGATTCCACACCCTAACCCTCAATTTCGAATTTTGTCTAGAAATGGGTAATTAGCAAGGAAATTGTTGGGCATGAGAGTTGTTTATTTTACATGCATGTGATATCAAGGGGTGTAGGAAGATTGTTGAACTAAGCATGGTAAAGATTGGGTTGTGGGATGATGGAATCCTCCATAAAAGGGCCTTGAAACCTTATACACACCTAGTGTTTGATAAAATGCCCAAATAAGCTAGAACTATGATCATCTTCCTAATTTTGGTGCAATTTGTATATTTCTAAAATAGATTGAAGTTGCTAAGAATTCCGGAACATTTAGAGTGTAAGGAAGCTCAAGTGAGGTATGTTGGCTAAACTCTTCTCTTAGAATTGAATCCCACGATATTCATATAAATTGTGTAAGTCCCGAGTGATTCATTATGAAACTGGCTATTCCGAGTAAGATTGGGTTGAAAGATATATGTTCAACAAGCATCCCAAATGCTTTATTCATGTTATGTTACCAATTGAGGATGTGTTAAAATATGGGTTGTGCATTAATAATGTTTCGACTTTAAGTCAAGTTCAAATGAAGGCTATTATGCCAAATTTTGTGAAATATCTCTATGTGCATTAGACTCTAAATTGCTCACATGTGTACTACACACCTTGATTTGAATTGTATTTGTTGTTGATGAAAATAATGATATTTGAAATTGATAAGGTGAGCATGAAATACTGAACATGGCCAACGTGCCAAGAATGATCTTATAATTATGGCCATTAGTGCCAATGAAATGAAAAGATGTGAAAGTAATATGAAATGCGATGATTGATATAGAAAGGTTGATGTCTCAAATAAGACAGCCTAGCCGGTCGGGTCATGATCGGGCACCATGCCACACACATGGTGGTGATTGTGCTGGAAATTGTAATTGAAATTGTGATTGTGGTCGATGTCCCTAATGGATAGCCTAGCCGATCGGGTCGTGATCGGACTCCGTGTTAAAGACGGTGGTATTAATATTGAGAGAAATTATGGTTGAAGTCTCTACTGAGATGGCCTAGCCGATCGGGTCGTGATCGGACTCTATGCTAAGAGTACGGTGGTACTGGTTTTGTGAATAATGGTATTGTGAATAATGGTATTGTGGACAATGGTATATCGATACAAAAAATCTCCCAATGTGAGATATGGAAATTAATTTGAACACTATCTTGATCCTAAATTGAGATTTGATGTTGATTAAGGCTTTTATTGATATTATGATAATCTTGTTTGTATTATTTATCATTCTATTGAGAGGGTGTTTAGTTATACATACTAGTGCTATTCGACGATACTAACGTCCCTTTTGCCGGGGGCGCTGCATCTCTAAATGGATGCAGGTGGTTTCACAACAGGAGATATTGATCAGTGATAGCAGTACACCTTCTTCCCAGCTGACTTAGTGAGCCCCACTTCATCCCGGGGTCATGTATCTTTTGTACTTTGTGTATTCGGCTTGAAGTATAGCCGGGGCCTTGTTGCCGGCATTATCATTGTACTCTTCTTTATCTATAGAGGCTCCGTAGACATAGTGTGGGTTGTGTATTGGTGCTGGGGAAAGACAAACTATGTTATGTTATGGTTGTATTACTTGTCCATTTGAGACTTTAATAGTGATAAAACTATTGGAAATGAATTGGTATTGTATACATGAACACATTTTCGTCTAATTAATGAAAATATGTATTATCTCTATTCGTGGATGAGTTTGGGTAGAATGAAATCTAACAGGCTTGCTCGGTCGTGTTCACTCGGTTGGGCACCGATCGCGCTCCTCGGTTTTGGGGCGTGACAGTGATACTAGGGTGCTTAATATGATAATGAGGTTATGTTATGAGTTATTTTAGTCATATGATAGTCGTGTGTTATTTTTTGAAGTCAAGCGAGTTGTGGAACAAAAGTTGGCAAAGGTCATCACAAGTTACATTCATAAATATGCTGAAAGTCATGTCAAATATAGCAGAGCTTTTCTCCCAATATACTTGGAAATCCACCTATCAAATTGAAGATGTACGAGTCTAGTTTCTAACGCATTAAACCGTTCATCGATATGACATCGGAGTATAGCGATATTCGAGTTTTCGCGAGACCGCACAAGCAGCTCCCAATGGGACACACTTAGGCGATGGACGACCCTTGAACATTTTAAAAGGGTTGGACGACTCATTTTTGGTCATTTTCGACCAAGGACAGTTCCCAAACTCTCTCAACACCTCTCTAGCAGTTCTCTAAGGTTCCAAGTTGAATCCAAGGTGGTTTTACCTAGACCTAACCTCAAAAGTTAGCCTGAGTGAAGAAAAGAGTCTTTATGGTGTTGTGATGCCATTAAGGGTGCTTGTAAGCTAAGTGAAGCTTTGGATATTGGTGACTGGCTTATATGGATATTGGTGACGGGATCACGCATGGGTATATGTATGGTGAGTTTATACAATGATTTGATGTCTTTGGAACAACTCCTGGCACGTTCGAGGACGAACGTTTGTTTAAAAGAGAGAGAACGTAATGACCGGACTGGTCGTTTCGAGCTTTGGTATTTCGTTCAGCAGTTTGAGGTCTTGAATATCTTTATATGAGGTATTAATACTTGCATACGTGGTTGGTTTGGTTTCGGGAAGATTTCAGAGTGATTTGGAACACTTAGTTCTTAACTTGGAAGCTTAAGTTGGAAGTGTTGACCAAGTTTGACTTTTGCGTAATTGACCGTGCATCGAAGTTTGATGGTTTCGTGAAGTCCGGATAATTACTTTGGACTTAGACATATACTCGGATTTGATTTCTAGTGTTCCTAGATGATTTTGAGGCTAATTTTCGAAAGTTAGAAGTTTGATGGCTTGGAGAGTTGATAGGTTTGACCCATAGTTGACTTTGTGATTATCGATATCCGTTTGGGATTCCAAGCCTTGGAATAGGTTTGTATGGTAATTTATGACTTGTGTTGTAAATTTTGAGGTCATTCCGAGTTGGTTAGGCATGTTCAGCGTAATTTTGGAATTCAGGAATTTGAAATAGTTCATTAAGCTTGAATTGGTGTGCGCTTCGTGGTTTTGATATTATTTTATGTGATTTGAGGACTCGAGTAGGTCCATGCTATGTTTAGGAATTGGTTGGTATGATTAGACGGGGTCCCGGGGTCCTCGGGTGCAATTCGGATGGGTTTCAAACCATTTCCCCTTTGTTTTGAATCAGTTGTCTTCTGGTGTTCTGGTGTTAATCGTGATCGCAGAAGGGTTATCACGATCGCGTAGTGTGTTTGGTGGCTATCACCCTTATGTTCTTCGCGTTCGCGTTGTTGAGGTCACAATTGCGGTCACTACGGAGCTGAAGCTTCGCGTTTGCGATTGTTAGTCGCTATCGCGTAGGGATTATGTCAGGCATGGGAAGTCAGGTGGTTTGTTCTTCGTGTTCGCGTATAGGTGTCGCGTTCACATTATCTTAGGTGATTGATGAATTGCGATCGCGTCCATATAGTCACGTCAACGTAGTGTCTTTTGAGGCTTTCACGCCTCCTTTTTCCCGAGGGATAGGGAGTTTTTCCAATTAAAGTAACATTATTCGAAATGAGATTATTTATTTAATTCAGAGTCACCATTTGGAAAAATTATGATGGTGTCCCAAGTCACCGGTTTATTTTAAAATCCCAAATCGAGGAAATTGACTCTATTTATGGTCCGCGAATACAGAAGATCGGGTAAGGAATTCTGCTAACCCAGGAGAAGGTGTGAGGTACTCCCGAGTTCCGTAGTTTTAGCACGGTCGCTTAACAATTAATACGTGGCGTAAATATCTGAATTATTACATGTTTTAGAACCTTTTGTGCATTACCGCTTTTAATTATTTTAAACAATTATGGAGTTTATTTAAACCAGTCGCGGTATCGCACACTTATTATTTTTGTACACATCGCAAATCACGCCACGTGAAACGCACCCGTGATTCACAACATGTTTATTTTAATTATTATTTAAAGTTGTGGTCGAGTCGCGTGAAACGCGCACTCGAATTGGGATTTACGTATCGTGATCATGCCACAGGAACTGTACCCATGGCCACGATGATTTATTATTAATTGCGCCTAAAGCAAACTACGATGTTTAAAGGTTAATATTCTAAACTAACTTTGAGATTATTTGTGAGACTAAGTTATGGAAGATTATTGTGGGAGAGGTGATGTGAATTAATTAACACAAAATTATAAAAAATGCTAAAAATTAGAGTTAATGTTGCGACTCCATAATTTATTCTATAAAGCTTATGAACGTGACTAATTAGAAGAATAAGGCATGAAAAATATTTTAAGCTTAAAACTCTCTTAATTTCTAGCTAACAAATTGACATGCCACTTGAAACCAAATGGCCAGAATCCTTACTAGCCATAAATCTCTTAGGCAAAATTAAACCCAAACCTCATCTTTAGTTTTAGCCCAATTCGATTTCCTTTCTTAAAAGACCAGTAACACCCAACATCCAGAATAATTCATGAATCTAACCTTTTGTTTTGAATGCTACTAATTTACAATTACTATTGAAATCAGATTCTATAATTCACGTTTTCCCCAGATCTGCTTTCCTCCCTCTCTCGTTTCTATTTTTATTGTTTGTTTCTTCCTAGATCTACACCTTTCACGGTATTCATCCTTGTTTTCCACATGCTTTCACCCAAATTAAAATCAAATACACATTCATGGCACATTAAAGCAGCAGAAATCTTAACTTTGGCAGATATGAAATAGTTAACAGGAATTCGATCGATTGTCAATCATTCAACGAATATATAATACAAGGAATTTGAGAACTGACCTAGATGAACAGTGAAATCACTAACAGATTGGCCAAATAAAGGCGAAATTCAAACCAAACAGAGCTCAGTACGGTTGCAGCAACAAACGGCGACTCTAATAGCTTAAATATCCTTCGAACTCCCAGAATATATATACCAGATGAATAGAGATTGAAGTAATTCTGAATTCCCCTCTTTTGTTGTTTTGTTTTCCATTTTCATGAAGCTTTTGTTTTAGAATTTGAGATGCAATTTTCGAATCTAGAATTTTTATTTATTTTTTAGATTTTTGTATAAGTAAAAGGGATAGTGAGGTGGGAGATGAGTGAATAACAAGAGAGAATGATGGTGTGTGGATGCAGATGAGAGAGTGAGAGATCAGAGAACGTGTTGGGGGTTTTGGAATTGAAAGGCAGCTAGGATTTTTTTTTTCTAGGAGGGGGTCCGTTCTCTTTTGAGAATAGGGAATGGGTCGTTTTTAGTGAGTGAGGGGGAGGAAACGACGTAGTTTTGCTGTTAAACTACGTCGTTTGATGGCCTGGGAGGAAGGGTTATTGGACCGGGTCATGGGATTGGGCTGAGGTGCAGAAGGGGCGAGCTAGGAATGGATATTGGGCTATTTGCTGGTGAAATTCACCTGGGCCACTGGAAATTAACCCAATTTCGGGCAGCCCTCTTTCCCTCTTTGTTAAAATTCACATTTTGGCCAATTAAGCAAATAAATTTTATTTTAATCATGCTTTTAACCTATGATTAATTACTAAAAGCAATTAACACCCTAAATGAAAGATAAAATATTTTTTTTTATGGTTTTTATGATTTAAAACATTTCTAAATATGCATGAACAATGCGAATAAATGCAAAACAAATAAAAGAAAAACTCCTAAAAATAAAAAATAAAAACAATTAAAATTATTTTTGGACTAGTTTTAGGAGTAATTTCCTATTTGGGGCAAAAATTAGGTGTTCACAGCTACCCCCCTTTGCTCGAGAATATGAAGAATTTTCGGGCAAAGATAAAGTGAGCAATTATGAGCAATATTTGCCCGCCTGATACTCCATGGGAAGCGTTTTGAAAAGTTTGACCGAACCTTGCTTCCGAGGTTGCCTACATATCCTTGGCTATAAAGGAATCAGGTCAGTATAGTTCTGGAGGTTTTGGTAGCTGGGACTACTGAAGAGCTATGATTTCACTGTTGTTGCTGTTGTTGCCGCTTGCTGAACCCCTTATTACACCAAAATCAAAATGAAAATAAACTAAACAAGCATATCATCTATGAGTTACAAGATTCCTTTCTATAAGTCTTCTAAAACTTGATCTTGAGTCTTGAGTGGTTCTTCATGCAGACTCTGATATGAATCTTAATGCTTGCTAGCTACAGGTGCTAGTTCATTATTCTATGGCTTCTTATGACCAAAACGGGACATGCAATGCTCGTGACTTCAGACATGTCTTGAGCAGTCCACTTCCTTTCATCCGCTTCTGCATTTTGGATTTACTTCTTCTATATTTTGGATTTACTTCTTTTATTTTTTTTCTTTGTTTTGGATTAAGATTTCTTCTTTTGGTCATCTCAAACCCCATGCCTCGAGGTAAAACCTGCTCAGACACTAAAACAAATAAACAAATAAAAATTTTCTGCCCCAGTTTTAACTAGAAAAATTTTATGAGTTATTTGTAACAAAACTCTATTCTACTTCATTATTGAAAGAAATAAAAGGTCGGGATTGGTGTACCCTGGAAAAACATGATTCTTTTGGGAATGATGTACCCTGATTATCTAAATGGTGCCTCAACTGAGGATTGGTGTACCTTATGTTTGGGAAATGCGATGGGGAATAATGTACCCTGATAATGGTAAAGAGACTAGAGATTGGAGACCCTATGTCTAAAACTAAAAATCAACTAGGGAGTGGAGACCCTATGTTGGAAAAGAGACTAGGGAGTGAAGATCCTATGTCAAAAATAAAATCAACTAGGGAGTGGAGACCCTATGTTGGAAAAGAGACTACGGAGTTGAGACTCTATGTCTAAAAATAAAAATCAACTAGGGGGTGGAGACCCTATGTTGGAAAAGAGAATAGGGAGTGAAGACCCTATGTCTAAAAATAAAAATCAATTAGGGAGTGGAGACTCTATGTTAGAAAAGAAGACTAGGGAGTGGAGACCCTATGTCTAAAATAAAATCAACTAGGGAGTAGAGACCCTATGTTGGAAAAGAAGACTGGGAGTGGAGACTCTATGTCTAAAATAAAAATCAACCAGGGAGTGGAGACCCTATGTTGGAAAAGGAGATTAGGGAATGGAGACCCTATGTCTAAAATAAAATCAACTAGGGAGTGGAGATCCTATGTTGGAAAACGAGACTAGGGAATTGTGTACCCTATGCTAAAACGAACCAAGAAGGAATTTTTTTCTTTTTTTTTTTTGAGAAAAATTATTTTCATTTTTTTTTTTTGAGAAAATCATTCTTTTAAACAAATTGCCCCAATGCTTATTTTCTGAGGGCGTGAACAAATGACGCTTCTTTTTTTTTTTAAATCCAGACTTCTTCTTTTTTTTAATTATCGTAGGAGAAAATTCATCAGACTAGGTTTTTTATCTTAGGAGAAAGATTTATCAGACTAATAGCCTGTTTGGCCAAGCTTCTAAAATCAGCTTATTTTGATAAGTGCTTTTCTCAAAAGTACTTTTTAAAAAAGTGCTTTTGGTGAGAAGTAGTTTGTGTTTGGCTAATTAATTTGAAAAGCACTTTTGAGCAGTAATTAGTGTTTGGCTGATTTTAATATTGATGAGTGATCGGCTTACCTAGTTTTAGAGACTAAGTGCCATCACGACCCCTATGGTGGGATTCGGATCGTGACAATATATGTATATAAAATAATATAATTAAGAAGCACTGGACATAATAATAAAGATGCGGATAAAAATTCATATCGCTAAACGATGGCTATGGCTAATCATATAATTCAATTTATCATAAAATTTAATGAGTAATTTCAACATTCATGATTCTAATCGTAAAATTTTAAAATGAGTGAATTGAGCCATTTAACCGCCAAATCATGTGTCACATAAGTCAAATGTATGACTACGATTTTATAATAAAGTTCAATATGGCAAAATAATCCTTTAATCCAAATTCAACAAGTATAACCTTAAGCATGCTTTTAATCATAATTATGAGTTATCAGGTAGTCATAGAATCAATAAAAATATGGATATAAAATTCACATAGTCTAAACAAGGCTTAATCATAAGCCAAACTCTACTGGATATGGTCATAACCTTGCTACGGATATATGCTCATCACCTCGCATATACGTGGCTCGTGAATCAAATAATAAGTAGTAAATAGATCACTTATGGGGAGAATTCCCTCTTACAAGGATAGACAAGAGACTTACCTCCACTCGGTAACAACTTCAACCTTCCAAAATAGTTTTTCCTCTCAAATCAACCTCCAAACGACTCGAATCTAGTCAAATACAACTCAATAACGTCAAATAAAGATATATGAATTAATCTCAAATAATAAAGCTCCAATCTTTAATTAAATCCCCAAAAGTCAATCCGGGCCTACATGGTCAAACCCCAAGTTAAGGGGTAGATCCTGACTAACGATAATCTCACGAGTCCAAATATATGATTAGATTCCAAAACCGAGTTCAAATCGATCCTCAAATACCCAAAATATACCCTCTTAAGTTGTAGATAAAAACCCCAATTTTCTCTTTAAAAATTCATGTTCTAAGTGTATAAATCCATGGGTTATCAAGGTGTATTATTAAATCTAAGTGAAAATTACTTACCCTCAAGGTAGTAGTGAAAATCCCTTCCAAAAATGCCTTTTCTCGAAATCTAGGGTTAAAAATATGAAAGAATAGGTAAAATCCCGAAATTTCAAACTTAAGTAGTCTACCCAGCCCAACCCTTTCGTGAAGTCGGCCCAATCCTCGCCTTCGCGAAGCACAAATCCTCCTCCACCAGAAAACCTCCTTTGTGAATGTGACGGGAGCCACGCAAACACGAAGGCTTATAGCCTTACCTCTTCACAAACGCGACAAGCACCTACGCGAACAGATAGGTCAAAGCCTCGGGACCAAGCTTCTTCTTCGCAAACGCGGCTCCCCATCTGCAAACGCGAAGCACAACAACCACAACCTTCGCGAATGCGACTCCCCTATCACGAAAGCAAAGAACAACGACCCCCTCAGCCCAACTCCTTCATCGCGAATGCAAGACACCCCTCTTGAACGCGATGACACCATACACCAGCAGAAATCATCCATCATAAACATGCTTTGGGTGGTCCAAAAATTACCCGAATCCCCCGGGACCCCGTTCAACCATACCAAGAAGTCATGTACCTAATCCAAACTTATCTAAAGACTCAAAATACCAGAAATAATATCAAAATCAAGAATCAAAGGTCAAACACCTTCTCTTAACTTTCAAACACTTCAACTTTGCCAAACATATCGGAATCATGCCTAAACATTCTAGATGACAACCAAACTTTGATCACAAGTTTCAATCAACTAAATATGAATTTATCTAAGGTCCCGAAATATCATTCGGAACCCGATAACATCAAAGTCAACTATCGGCCAAACCTACAAACTCTCCAATTCTTCAAATTGCCAACTTTCGGCAAATAGGGCCAAAACCTTCTAGGGACCTCCGAATCTGAATCTGAATATACGCCCAAGTTTAAAATCACCATACAAACCTATAGGAACCATCAAATCACCAATCCGAAGTCGTCTACTCAAAAGTCAAACATTGGTTAACTCTAGCAACTTAAGCTTCCAAAATGATACTAAGTATTCCAAATCACTCTCAGCCTTCCCGAAACCAAACCAACCATCCCCCAAGTCATAAAACATCAGACAAACTTACGAGAAGCATCAAATAGGGGAACGAAACTCAAATACGCAAAACGACTGTCCCAGTCATTACATAAAGGGAATGCAGCATAAGCACATCCAGATTGTTTAGTATAGACCGTTAAAATCTATTATAGACCTTTAACATAAATCTGAAATGTTCATATTCAACCTCAAATTTAAAATTCACTCAAAATCACCTAAAATCTTCACCAAACTCTCTTAAAATTGAGATATAAGCTCTCCAAGATAGACTCAATCTATTGTAACAACACTCAATCCAAATAAATAATAATTTCGCAAAATTTTATTTTTTAGCCAAGCTTCAAAATGAGCTTTAATGGAATTTTATTTTTCTCCTTCAAGTTTCAAGCTCAAGTTCTTCCACATATAATGAATACAATGCATAACTTTAAAATTTTAAGAGACAACATCAGCTTCAACGATTGAATCAATCAAGTTTGCAATCAAAGAGTGAACAATGAAAATGAAGAAGTAGACTGGATAAATGCTAGTTATATGCTGAATTTTGAAGTTAATAGAAAATTCAAAATAGCCCTCGACCAAACTTAAACCCTCACTTAGCATTTCTTGGGCCAAAAATAAATGAAAAACAAAATAGGGTTCAAACTTTGAAATAAAAACTTATGGAGCTCTGCCCACGAATTCTTCCGAGTTGCCTGATGTCCCAAAATGTATACATGTATTTAATATTCATTTATTGCATTAAGATTTTGGAGCATGTACTGAGATTCTTGTAAAGTTGCAAATATCCATAGTGATGCTAGGCATATTTAGGGAACCAGTTAAGTGCATACCTTAATTTAGGAAAAAATATCTGACAAAGACATTATTATCTTTCCTCTGAAATTCCTACTATTAATAAGCCACAGTTTAAGGAGCTTCGGGTCAACATGTCTGTTTGTGGCCTAATGACGAAAAAACCAGCATCTTAGTTAAATTCCAATTATATGGTGACTTTGTAACCTGGGCCCATAGGGTATTTATGTAACTATGTCAAAGGAAGTAACTTTATTGGTACCCGTTGATTTAAAGCTTCTACCACCTGGCACTAGATGCTTTACGCTGGGCCCATAAAAATGATGAGTCTACAACAGCTTCTCTTTTGAGTTGATAAAATTTTACGTTTGGAAAACTGATCCTTCATTAAGCTTTTGGGTTTTCGATATATGTGCCTAGCTTTCTAAAATAGAAAGCCTTTCGAATTCTATCCCTAGCCTTTTTAAATTTGTATTTTCTCCGCTTTAACTTTGATTTAATTTATTTCTTAGAGAAAAGAAGGTGGAGAATTATTTTAAGGTTAATTGAGTTTACTTGGTTTGACTAAATCAATAAAATATTTGAGCTTAATTTTTATTCCCTTCGAAAATTTCTTGTGCAAATTGGAGAATAACACTAAGACTTTATTTATTTTTGCTATTAGAATTGATCCAATTTGAAAATTTATACGAATTATTTGGTACTTTAAAATGTCATAAGAAATTTCAACATACAACACAAAAAGAAGAAAAGAACTTTACAAATATTTCAGGAATAGTTTAGTTTGTATGACCAATAATAGGTAGCTCACCTTATGCTTATGTGATGTATTTCTCATATTTTAAGTATGTTAGTGGAGTATCTTTTCTTTCAAATCATGAGTTAACAAAATCACTTCTTAAAATGACGAACAAAATAATATATCAACGCTTATGAATACTTGTTGAGAAGATTAAGTTAAAGTAGATAAAAGAACGAACTACTATTTTTTCTTTCTTTCATGGAGTATCAATTATTTTTGGAAATAGCAAGAAATGCCATGTGAATCATATTTGATTATGGAATTATTAGTAAACTTTATCTTAATTAGGAGTATTATTTTCAATTTACATGTTATTTCATGTTTCAAAAATTCGCTTCTTTGACAAGTTATGATTGTGTATATCTTTATACAGTAGTTGTTCGGGAGCACCCATAGCTTTGACTGTAGTGAAAAGCCCTTGTGAAAAAATAATAATTAGTGCATTATAAAAATAATATTATTTTTACGGAAGGACCAAAAAATATTTTTATTAGTGTGCTTATAAATTCAGGTATCACCTTACATTTAAATGTAAGTTGTGGTTGTTACTATCGTGTTGTTGAAATTAGTGGTTTCAAAATATATAATTTACTATTCTTTGTATATATAGCAGAAATGGAAAACTTAATATGAAATTGGTAAGAAGAATCACATATTGAAAATATTTTTGTTCTATCAATTTAAAATCTCAATTTTCCATCATAAATAACTTGATTTAACAAGAATTCCATAATGTGGAGTGCAATTGAAATTCTTGGATATCTAATCTTTTTTATTTCTCAGCAAATCCGTAGAATTGGTAAGTAAAAAAGAATCTAAAAAATTACTAAAATAAAGTACACCCAAATTAAATTAAAGCTTTATGTTGAATTTGGGCCTACAACTTCATATGCACTCAATATGATCATATTAAAATGGAGGTAGTATTCACTTATATTTGGGGTTACTCAAAAGGGTTGAGATAATTAATAAGGAAAAGCAGGTAATTGAAGTTGTTTATATGTCACGAAAATCACATACTCCTCCGGTCTACTTTAATTTAATTTTTAGTTATTTTTATATATTATGAAATTTGCCTTTTAGCATTAATTAACAATATGATCATATTAACCTTAATTCATTCATTGAAAATATAATAAATATTCCTAGGCTTTTTATTCCAAGGCCAATTATGAAAAAAAATAAATCAATCCCTTCTTGATATCTAAAAAAATAAATATTATGGACTATAAAAAAAGAAAAAAATTAATTAAAGTAAACATGAGGAAGTATTAATTAGTGTCCCAAACTTTACATTTTCACAAAACAATGTAAATGTTTTTAACAGAGATAACTTTAATTATATAGTTCAAGTTTTGGATTGGGTTAGCACGGGCCAACTACCACTAGTGTGAAAGAGAGATTACAGTTTTGGTCAAAGGTGGTTTTTGGGAGAATTTACTTAGAATGCATACAGTTAGTGGGAAATATATAAAAATAATATCTTTAGAGCATTTGCACACTTGCACAATTGTAGCGGATTGAAAAGCCGGCTACAACTCTGTCACAACTCTACACTAGCAATTATCTCTACGCGCTATACTTCCATTAATCTTCCCTCCCCCAAAAACAATCTGGAAACTATCCCTTCCCCCCATCGATCTTGAAACTTTAATTTTCTTGAAGTTCTTGCTGATCAGATAGGTAGATTACAGATATATCCTTTCTATTGAGATTATATAGTAACTTTCTTGAAAATAAATCCATAGATTGAGCTCAAGAACATGAGAAAAATTGATTGAGTGAGATAATATTGTTGTTATTCAAAGAGGAGGATTTTGGAAAAGATTGGATCTTGGAGGGTTAATATTTAAATGGGTTGCTTCTCCTGTTTTGATTCAAAGGAAGAGGAGAAGCTGAATCCTCAGAGAGATGATCGCAAGGAAGTCCATCTGACGGCTCCTTCAAATATATCCAGGTTATCTTCAGGTTGGTGTTATCTCTTTCTATGTAAACTATGTTTATTGTCTTAATCTGATCTGGGTGTTGTTCACTTGGGTGCCTAATTCAGCTCTGTTTTTGATCAAGAATGATTTTTTTTTATTTTTATTTGAGTTTTATCAGTAAAGTAATTAAGTATTTCCTTGATCAAGATTGATTTGTTTTGGCTCTATTTTGGGTGTTGCTCACTGGGTGCCTATTGTTTTCTACTCAGTCTTTGATCAAGATTGAATTTTTCTTTTGCTGTATTTGATTTATCCAATTAAGTATTTCTGCTGAATTTGATGTACAAGTCCAATATTTCCAGATGGAAATTCGTAAAAAAGAAAAAAAAGGTGATACCATTTCAATAGTGGAATGAGATGGGGGATTTTGGTTCTAATTTGATCTGGTTTTATTGGGAAGGGTCTCTCTGTTTGGTATTGAATTTGTTGGTGTCAATCTTGAACTGGACTTGACATCAATCTTTTATGAGGTACTCCATAGTGATATAAGAAAGTATCCTCTTCTGACTTGGGGGATAAAATTTAAACCAAAGGCCGATTTGACTTATCCAATGAAGTAATTATGTATTTCTGCTGAATTTGATTAGATGTCCAAGGTTTTCAGATGGAAATTCGTTAGAAACAAAAGGGGGTGATGCCTCCTTCTTTACCTTTTCAACAGTGGAAATGAGATAGGGGATTATGGTTCTAATTTGATCTGGTTGATTAGTGGGGAGGGTCTCTGTTTCGTGTCAATCTTGAACTGGACTTAAGATTAAATCTTTCATGAGTTCCTCCATAGTGAAACGGGAAAGTATCCTCTTCTGACTTTGGAATAGAATTTGGACTCCAAAGGTCTATTTGAATTTTTCCCTTTTCTCTTCACATGGCATAATTAAGATCTTTCCTGGTAGTTATGGATCTCCACTGTTTTATTTACAGGAGCAGACAGACTGAAAACAAGAAGTATCAATGGTTCGAAGAGAGAGTTTTTGGGGCTAAAGGATGCACCTGACGTTCAGATAGCTGCACACACATTCACTTTCCGTGAGCTTGCAGCTGCTACAAGTAACTTCAGGCCAGAATCTTTTATAGGTGAAGGAGGGTTTGGACGTGTGTATAAAGGGCGACTACCTAGCGGTCAGGTAATTCCTGTTGAGGCTTGGTCTTTTAGTTCTCCCAGATTATCATGCAACCAGGCGACACCCTTATTCCTTGGGATTAGAGGGTTCTGGGTAGCAGTATGAAGGCCGCATTCTAGCATAGGCGATTCTTATAGCAGCAGTTGTTACAATGCGCTTCAAAGTAGGAAGAGGAGCCACATAAAATGACCTCCAGTCTACAATTATTTAAGATTTCCTTGTTCTGGACTTCTGGTAGTTCTGACGTTGACAATGCTGGAATACATACATATATACATATATACTACATCAACCATTGAACTCCTAATCACATGAACCGTACCTAATACTTCCAATTTATGTGACGGTGTTTGACTGGATACAGAGTTTAAGAAAGAAAGAAAAACTTTTGTAACTTGTGGCCTAGAAAAAATTATGGATATTTGTATAACTCTAAATTATCTTATTAAGCGCAAAATGAAAAGTTTAAAGTTACATTGTTTCTAAATATAGAAAGATGTCATTATTTATGGGTCAAACTAAAAAGGAAATACCATCACATAAATTGGGACAGATAGAGTAAATATTATAGGATGACTCAAACGAGACACACATTGGACAACTCAAACCAGGCACTTAAACATTTAAGTATACTATTTCCAACATTTCCCCTCAATTTTGAAATGTCTTTTCATCTGTTCAATCGCTTTATTTTAGCTTCATTTTCAGCATCCTCGTTCTGTACGCCTTCCAAATTTGCATTCAATGATGATCCTTGAAAGAAACTAGGTTGGTGATTTGGACAAAACAATTCACATTCATAATTTCAACTTCTCCATAAATTTTTCCTGAATTGATCTAAACTGAATAGTCTCATGTGCTGGCAATTCACTCTCCATATTCTTCTAACCTTTAGTTATTGCAAGCAAAACTCAAGGAAGATTTCTCTATCTTCTTTTGTTTCGTGTCTTGTGAAATCATTCAAGACGGGTTCTCAAACCTGAAAGATTTTCTCTTATCTTCAAATAGCCCTCTCAACTCAAACCCGAAGAAGCACCTTCAACGGAGGTTGCCCATTTTTTTGGCCTTTTCAGCTTCTAGGATCATACAAACGCGTTGATACCACTTGTTGGAATATAATGTGATGTGAGCTCTACGTGACATCATAAGGCACAAAAAGGATGGAAAAGGGAGAGAAACTTAAAGCACAATAGTATCATTCTAAAGGACTTCGGTTTTACGAAACAACACACTAGACTCACACTAAGTTGCGCAGATTCTTCATTTGTGGTGCCGCACCCGTTTCGGAATTATTTCAATTGAATTTAGCTCTATTATTTTAGTATATATTATTTAGTATTTCGAATTTTATTTAGAATTTTCTTTTTTATTTATAAATAAAAAAAAGTAATAAATACAAAAAATAGAAATAATAAGGAAGAGTAAGATTTTTTCAGGGAATGATTGGTTCGTCAGAAAAGGAAAAAGGTGTGAAATTCGATTTCTTTCACTTTCATTTGATTCATTGTTAAGACGAGATATCCTTATCTCCTTCCCACCAAGATGGGAAATTATCAAACAAGAAATCTAGTAAGAACACTGAAACTAGTATGGGTGTGGGATACGTACCGGATCTGGTCAATCAACATTAGGTACTCTGACCAAAAACTATGGAGAAATTAGAGATAAGATTTGGCATTTTGATTTCTCAAGACAAAAGCTACTGGAGATTTCTAGAGGGCTACCAACAACTTGAGAATAAAAGATTGAGTTACGGCATTCTACAAACTACATGTAAGTCTTCCACATAATGTCTCATAATTTAGGGGATGCTTTTATATCTCTATTTTTATATATAGTCGAATCCCCGCATCTGAATCTGTACCTGATTCCGTACCCCGAATCTTAAGATTTAGATCATGAAGGATCCGAGCTTTAGATCTGCACCCATATTAGACCAGCGCCCAGGTTCGAGCAATTAGGACTCACATATATATAGTATAACTACTACATCAATCCTTGAACTCCTAGTTACGTGAACCATAAGTAATAAACATTTGTAGGATGACTCAAAAGACACACCTTGATAACTCAAAAGGCATATGAACCTAGACAGTTAAAACATTTTACTATTTCCAACAGGCAGAACATAAGAGGTAATGGATTAGGAAACGAAGAGAGATAGATAGAAGCAAGAGAACCAAGTTGTCTGTATTGATGTCAGAATTTGCACCTATTTTATCTGTCTAATGTTCAGTTAGCTGTTTCTTTTATCCAATTTGGTTTTCTTTTTCTATTTTCTTGTCTGAAACTAAAAATTTGCAGAACACTCACCTCAATCACCGTGTGGCCTGTGGGCATTAAATAACCCTAAAAGTACACTGTGCATAGCCTCCGTGTCTGGCTAAAATTAAACCAGTAAAAAGATCTCTCACTCTTTTTATTTTTTTTTTAAAAGTAGAACACAGAAAATCAATGGTAGTGCAGGACATTTATGATGCTTATTCTTGCCATAACGAAATCTGCTGGAGTTCCATTGCTGGTCTCCCTTTAGTCTGCTCAGGGACAGAGTCATTTAACTTTGGTGGGGATGAACATTATGTTTAATTTGGGTTGTGATTTGCTGAAATGCTAGGTTATTATATCTTAAGGAAAAAAAAAAGGCAAAAGGAAAAACGATATAGGTATACATAATCTGTAGCTTACACTCACTATGGTTCTTCAAGGCATTTTATTTTCTACAACCTACAACCAAGAATCAACTCATCATATTCTACTCACAAGTACTACTACATCAAAAGCTTCAGTCTGAGGGCTTTTGGTTATACTTCAAGGAGAAACCAATAAGTCTGTATAAAGCAAGCTCGAGTTAATGTCAATTATTAACAAACTGTGCTAACTTTTCTAGATGTATTCCTTCATATTACAGTCATGTCAACTTCATCATAGACATTTAAGAAGAGATTGCTATCACTTGAAACTTCCCTTGTAATTATACAGCATTTTTGTTACCATTTCTCTTAACGTTGTGAGGAGTATTGCCAATCAGAGTATCTTAGCAGTATAGGTAAATTTATATCTAAGGGTTGAAGCAACTAGCAAGGCATTATCATAGAGTTCGATAAATATTACTCTATCCGTTTCAAAAAGAATGAACCTATTATTATTTAGGGAGTCAAAAAAGGTTTTGTTTGACCATGTTTTTTGCAAATAGTTTTTAAATATTTTGAATTGTTCACTATTGTGACTTATAGTACTTTTATATAGTTTCTACATATGTAAATTTTATTTCAAAAAACTTAAAGAATCTTTGCCTGAATTCACACTGAATATTAATCAATTTGACCCTCGTACTCCAAAAAAGTTCAAACAAATTAAAATAGAGGGAGTATAATTTATAAAATAATACTTGAAATACCCCTTGGGGTGCGGCTCTTCCCCCGACTTTGCGTGAATGCAGAATACTTTGTGCATCGGGCTGCCTTTTTTTTTTTTTTTAATCCTTGTAGTTTTACATATTGGGTGTGTTTGGTACGAAGGAAAATATTTTCTGAAAAATGTTTTCCTTTTTTCATGTTTGGTTGACTTAAATGTTTTGGAGAACATTTTACTTAACAACTCATTTTCCTCTAATTAATAGAAAATGACTTCCCTATAAAAAGTAGGATCTCTTTCAACCACCCCACCATCACCCCCCCAATCCATACCCTCGCCACCCCTGCCCCGACCCTCAATGTCGGACACGACTTCGAAAACTCGACCCTAAATCCCAATCTTGACCCCCGCCCTGAAACCCAATCCCGACCCCAACCCCAACCCCCGACCTTGAACCCCGATCTCGACCACCGACCTTGGCCAC
Source organism: Nicotiana tabacum (assembly GCF_000715075.1). NCBI lineage: Eukaryota > Viridiplantae > Streptophyta > Magnoliopsida > Solanales > Solanaceae > Nicotiana > Nicotiana tabacum. Next base: position 66,913,028 of record NC_134094.1, on the reverse strand, counting down.
AAACCCGAACCCCCACCGGCCCACTCCTCCCTCACCCTCACTTGTTTCGTCTCCCATAATGTTTGCCTAGATTATATATTTTTCTAAAATTATTTTCTGCTGGCTAACCAAACACCAAAAAAGAAATAAGAAAATCACTTATTTTTCAAGAAAATATTTCCGAGAAAATATTTTCCGATTCTAGAATTTTGGAGCACTGCTAATTAGTGTATGTAGAAAAAGAGGTAAATTTCATGCTTAAATGTTCAAGCAAGGCATTATCATAATCTTAAATTACTTTTCTTAATTCATATGATAATTTCTGTGAAGAAACTCAGAAAATGCTGCATGACAGAAATAATAAGCGATTAATGGTTTAGTGGTTTACATAGTTAGATGATATGTCATGCCATGTCCAACATGTGCCATTAGTTGTGAATAATTGAACATTCTGAGAGGATCAGAAAGGAGATAAGATATTCATCTCATTTGACTCTATGGAGTTAAATACTATAAGTACCATCTTTCAGCTTGTTAAGTCCAAAATCAAACCTTTCTGTTCTCTAATCATTGTCAAGGTTTCATTCACCAAAATCTTGAATTTATGTTATATTCAGCAATTATGTATACATACTTGATCTTCCCAGGTTGTTGCTGTAAACTTCAGTTAACTATGTCTGATGATAGTTGGTTGATCTTCCCAGGTTGTTGCAGTAAAGCAATTGGATAGGAATGGGCTTCAGGGTAATAGAGAATTTTTAGTGGAGGTGCTTATGCTTAGTCTTCTTCATCATCCTAACTTGGTGAACTTAATTGGTTATTGTGCTGACGGGGACCAGAGGCTTCTTGTCTACGAGTTCATGCCTTTGGGATCACTAGAGGATCACCTTCATGGTAACCTATTTTGCATGGCATTCTGTTTCTATGATCTATATTTCTTCTATTTTTATGTAGCAAATGGTTTATACCCCAATAAAATGCAGCAAGAAATTGTATACATATTACTTCGTCTGTCCCAAAAAAGAATGGTGGGATTCCTATATATGAACTTTAACGAAGTACGTGAATAACACTTATTTTAATTAAAAAAAAAATTTGATTAAAAAATATTGGTCAAAGAAAAATTGTTTGACAATCAGGATAGTAATAATGCTATTTTTTGGGAACCGGAGAGAGTAATAAGGTTATTGCTTTTGTGATGCATATGTGATTTTGCAAACTACAGTTTATGTTCAGCTTTGCATTTCAAATGATTGCATGAAAGCGACAGGAATTCAAACTGCAAATTTGCACTTCAACTTGAAGTTCTTAATGTGCTTGTGATTTATTTAGCACACAGATAAAACTTGTCCATCTTTGGCAAAGATGGAACCAAGGAAGAACTAATTCCAATAAACATAAATAAATAAAAACTCAAAGAAAGGAACTATATCGCTAATGCTATTAAGCAGCTAAGGGAAGGAATTGTACTTGAATACAGCGCGGTGTTCCTAGCAACAGAGTAAGCAAAAACTAAGGGAATTTCTAGTAAACAGTGTGAGGTACTATATAAAAAGTCTAAATCTGATCAAAAGTTTGCAGAGTTCCCTTTTAGTGAAAAAGATAATGATAACTTGCATGGAAGAAACCATATTTCGCAGGCATTCAGGCAGCCAGTACCAGAGTTTTCATTTGAGGAATCTTTTCCATGAGATCACAAGAAGCATCCAGTTGATTTCATGAGGATGGCTAGACCTGTTTTGTGCTCATTGCTTTTGCATCTTATCTGCCGACATCTATGCATGTAGTACTGTGTTATCAAGAGTAACCAATACTTATGCCTTTGATGATGCTATGTTATGACTCCAGTATATGGTTCCTCGCACATGGAATTAGATTTGAATTGCCATGGCTGCCATTGATGTATTGTTTCTTGTCCCACCAGAATTTGACTTATACTGCCATGACAGCATTCATCTTAAGAATGGTTCACACATTCAAAATCAGTGGTGTTGTATGTTAATTCATCTCAACTATGATATTCTTTTTGTTTGTACAAATTAACTCTGGTTATAATTGTTTCTCTACTCACTTAGATTTTCGTACTATACCTTGAAACTCCAAAACTTTTCATTATTAATGCTGCCTTGTTGTTTCCCTGCCAGTCCCCAATTGCCGGAAGCCCACCTGCCATTCTTTCCATGCTATTATCTGACACGCCCGCAATTTAATCAGAAGAGTCAATGAGTGTTGTATAAATTTTGCCATACACAGCACAGATAATTTAAGGACAAAGGGGAAGAAGAATAGAAGCTAATTATTCCATGGGTCCTTAATACGATGATGGTTCCAAGAGCTCTCATTGCTTTGCGATTGTATTAGTTAGTGATCTCTCAGGCATATTGTTGATTGCATGTTTTCAGCTTACATCTTGTTTGTTACCTGTTTCATTAGTTTTTTCTTATGATCAATCCTGTACTGCAGAATTTTGTGGCTCTAGACTTAGTATTCTTTAGTGATCTCATGTGAATAAGCGTAGTGCAGATCTCCCTCCTGATAAAGAGCCACTAGATTGGAACACGAGAATGAAGATAGCAGCTGGTGCAGCAAAAGGTTTGGAGTACCTTCATGATAAGGCAAACCCTCCTGTTATTTATAGGGACTTCAAGTCATCCAACATATTGCTCGAGGAAAATTTTTTCCCGAAGCTTTCAGATTTTGGGCTTGCAAAACTTGGTCCTACTGGAGACAAGTCACATGTGTCCACAAGGGTCATGGGAACTTATGGTTACTGTGCCCCTGAGTATGCCATGACTGGACAATTGACTGTAAAATCTGATGTCTATAGTTTTGGGGTTGTCTTCTTGGAGCTTATCACTGGGCGTAAGGCTATTGACAGCACCATGCCTCAGGGAGAGCAAAACCTTGTCGCATGGGTAATCTACTTTATGTCTTTCCTTTCCTTTAAAAGATTATTGAGTCCATCTCTTTATGTGAAAATAACATGCTCTCAGCTATCAAATTGTATGATTGATTATCCTTTGTATTGTGATCGTACATCCAGGCTAGGCCACTGTTTAATGATCGTAGGAAGTTTGCAAAATTAGCAGATCCAAGGCTGCAAGGACAATTTCCAATGAGAGGTCTATACCAAGCTTTAGCTGTGGCGTCCATGTGTATCCAAGAACAGGCTCCTGCTCGTCCTCTAATAGGGGATGTGGTTACTGCCCTTTCTTATCTAGCAAATCAGGTAGATGATAAGAGAAATAAAGATGATAGAGGTGGGAGAATATGTAGGAATGAAGATGGGGCTGGAGGAGGAGGATCAGGACGGAAATGGCCGGACTTGGATGGAGGATCTGAGAAGGAGGATTCCCCAAGGGAAACAGCAAGGATGTTAAACAGGGATTTGGACCGAGAAAGAGCAGTTGCGGAGGCTAAAATGTGGGGCGAAAATTGGAGAGAAAAGAGAAGACAAAATGCGCAAGGCAGTTTTGATGGCACTAATGGATAGTCAGTCATCAAATGTTCCAATGTTCCAGGATCCAGATTCCCTCCGACTCATTCCCCTGCTAGCTGGGTTTGCTGTAACCGTTGAAAACGGTAGTCTTGATCTGAGCTCGTAGTTCGTTCACTCGATGCCTGTAAAAATTGAAATGTTGAAATTTCTACTATCTCAGTTAAGAGTGTGATGGAGCTACAAGGGAACTGCTGGGGCCACCTCTTCTTTTTTATTTTATTTTATAAAATTGGGTGTACTTTCTTTTTCATTGACCTTTTATCCAATTGTTTTCTGGAACATAAGAGGACAAACGGGAAGAGAGCAAATAGAGGACGTATTTCAAATTTGAGAGTAACGTCTCAAGTTGTGGTTAAGTGTTTAGCTCTGTCTTTTCCCGCACCAAAAGGATCATTTACTGTCTGTAATCTTGAGTGTAACATGTTATATACGCTAATCTTTATGTGTTTTATGGCAGAAACTTTCTCTATGTCTCAGTTTGTGGTCGCGATGAATACTTGAAAGCATATTCATTCTCAGCTAGTGCTAGATTGCATCTTTTGTTTCAGGGCTTTGTACTAATTAGTCCGCGTGGTTGGTTTTAGTCCTGTGCTCCTTTTCTTATTGATTTCTGAAAACACAAGTATTATCACAAAATCCAAGTCTAAGTAACAAAAATGGAGGAGGGAGTAATACATATATTAACATGGGACCAAACTCCACTCCATTTTTTACTCTCTCCATTCCCCTAAGTTCCTCTTTAGATCTCTGACACTAGTTCAATTGAAATATCAAAGGTCCATGTTGACTTAACTAAACAATAGCTTTAACCATGATTAATAAAGTAGTAGATAATTACCAAGAAAATAAAGTAGTAGATTTTAACATTATTTTAGAAAAAAGTACGCTCATCTTCTTTTAAATAAAGTATTTTATTTTTATAACAATAATTTTTATATTAATAAAATTTCAATGTTTGGAAAAAAAAAAGAAGAAGCCTGGGCATGACTAATTGTAATTTTGTAGTCGAACAGGAGTAACAAGCTGGAATTGATGGTCAAGACAGTTGCATATCTCTTGAGAAGAGTTCAAGGTTTTTACTTCACGACATCAAGAATGAAGGCTACATGCTGCACACATACATTCAGAGTTTATTGGATGGTTTCTAAGGATCGGTGTAGTTGGATATTTGCCTTGTCCTTTGAAATGCAAACCCCGGCGCATGGCGAGAGAATTATAGGTGCTACTGTGGGGTGTTTGCGCTTGGCTTGTGAAGTTACATACACCATTGTCCTCTTGAAGTACTCATCTGCTGCTTATGTAATAACTAGCTTAGTTGTTATTGACATATTTCTAGCTTATAGTAGTTTATTTCATGTAGTAGTAGTTGATCAGGCTGTAAGACATGGATCCTATTTGAGATTGTTATATATATATATATATATATATATATATATATATATATATATATATATATATATATTAGCCACTAGGCAGCATGCCTAATGGTTCCTTTGCTAATTATTTTTTTTTTTTTGTAGTCGATCATTTTAGGCGAGAAATGCTCGTATATTCTATTGTAGTTATTCTTTTAATTTAGGCAAAAAAACTCAATTCAGGAATTAAATAACAAGACGCAAAACCTTAAGAATAATAGATGGCAAAGTTAGAACTTTAGTATAATTATATTGAATATATGCGCATAAGTTAAAAGATGTATTCATTCCATTACTTTTTAATTGCTTAGTTTGTGACTTTATCGAATCTTCATGTTGAGCCATATTTTCGTGTCCCTGAACGTTGTGCGTGATGTTGACATCATTAGCTTTCATTTTCCATTTCTTGCTAAGGAAAAATCAAATAAGTTAATAATAAACGTAAGGATCAAAGCAATTACGCAACTGTCTAAGTCCCACGGTGGGCGCCAAACTATTTACCCGTAAAATGATATAGTTAAATTTATTAAGTGGTTTATAGACGAGCGAACTGATTTGATCCCAAAAATGATAAAGAAATAAGATTAAAAGTAAGACTTAGAAATTGAAATTGAAGAAGACGACAAGTCTGGCTCCGAAAGCAGTATCTCCGATGACAGAAATGAGAGCAATGTAAAAGAGCAAATAAAGTTGTTCTAATTGAGAGCGAAAATGAAATACAACATGTGTTTTGCCAAGAATTTCGTGTCTTACAATGGCTGCTGAGCTTGCTATTTATAGCTATACCTAGGGAAACAAGATCCTAGGATTAAGCCCCACTTAAATGATAATAAATGGGTATTGATGAATATGTAACGGCATGCCATGAATACAAATATTCTCTATAACGGTCGCTCATTTAATACGAGAGAATATTCCCTTATTGAATGCTATCCGATGGCAAATACCCGATTTTCTCCCGTTGACTATGTTCCCTTCGGGATTTCCCCAACCTCAATCACAGTTTCTGTGTCCGGTACTGATTGTTACTTGACTTGCCTTTCGTCTGTCTTCGGCTCCACATGTCATGTTATCATCCGACCAATTATTATGAATCAATTTTACCCTATACAGATAATCCCCTGCTTTCCGGTGACATATCTTTGTGTCATCGAGAAGTTAGTGAAGATCCCTTTCTTGGCAGGAAAGTTCATGAACAGTTTCTGACGCTTGAAAGGACGCACGTCTTCTCGCTTTTAATACCCCGAACACGTGTTGTCCCACGATTTAGCAAATATGTTTTTTGATTTTCTAGGTAATCATGACTACGATTTTTGTCGTCTATATCTTCATTTCTATTCATTACTTTACTTCTTTACTTTCAAAGTTAGTTTTCATAAACCCTTCTTCTTCTCCGCATTTGCTTAGAAAGCTTTCCATCTCCTTAAACGTCCTTAGCAAAAAGTTTTACTGTGTCTTTACTAGTATGGCTTCCTCTACTGCATCCTCCAGAAACTCTGGCCTTTTCTTCGGTTGAGGCCCGAAGAGAAACAAGGACGCTGATGCCGATTCTGAGCCTCCCACTGTAAACACCATCATACCAAAAAATCTCAGCACTGCTAATGACATCGAAGAGAAGGCCCCTACTATGTCTTCACGAACTTGGGTTGTTAGTAGGTATCTCTCTTCTATTTGGCCTTCTAGTATCCCCACCGTAAAGGAGGACTGCAACTGCCCCAACCTTGACATCCTTGCTCTGGATATGATAGAGCGAGCCACCATCACCAAGGAGGGTTTTGCGTATGTTTATATGTACCCCTTTACCTTGAGTCCCTTTTCTTTGGGGTCGAGTGCAGGGCTCGACCCCATAATTTTGGAGTTTCTCCACCGGTATCAGGTTTACTTAGCACAATAGGCCCATTTATATGGCGAACAGTGGCTTGCCTTCGCCAACTGTGCACGGAGACTGGGGAAACCCTAACCCTTGCACACATGGTGAACCTCTACTCCCCCAAAGTTTTCCGTGGGGGAATAATAAACTTCAGCAAACGTGGCCATCACGCTCTTCTTACTAGCATGGACGACGACAACGATCGTGGGTGGATGGAGCGATTTGTCATCATCGCCACCAAGGACATCATCTCGGCCACAACTCCGCCTTTTCCTGAGTCGTGGAACCGTTTTTGTAAGTTTTTGATTCATTTCTTTCCTTCATGAAAAGATTGTTTTGCGTTATTGTTGACCTCTTCGTTTATTTTGTTTCAGCTACCCGGTGGGAACCACCATGGGTTCAAGGCCTGGACCAGTGGGTTCAGAGGATTCTGGAAATTACAACACCAGAATCCTGCCGATGGAAGGAGATGGCCCCCAAATATGAGTGGAAGGCCAAGAACCATGGTAAACCGAGTCCTTCTTCCTTTTATCTTTGGATGAACGTAGATAGCTTTGCTAACTTCATTTTTTTGCTTGGTTCAGGACTTCCGCAGGGCTCCATCACCTGCCTTGAGGTCGACATTTTAACCGACCCCGAGGAAGCCATGAGGGTTCTACAAAGTGCCCTTGCTCGAAGCAGTGCATGCGAACCTGCTTCCGGTGAAGGAGCTTCCTCTCAGAGTCCCCAGCCAGAGAACAAGCAACTAAAAAAGGCGACTTTCTTCCTCGGCTGGGGCTCAGAAGAACAAAATAAAGAAAGCAGCGACCGAGCCGGCCATAGTGGTCATTATAGAGGACGGGGAAGCCAGTGATGAAGCGGATCCCTTTCAAAGTAAAGGAATATGTTCATCAGCTCAACCGGATGCTCATCGAGGAAGGATTCAAATCCCGTCTACAAGAAAAACCCAAGAGCTTTGAGGCGAGATGGACTTTGTGGAAAATGACGATTCTCGCTTTCCAATCCCCATTGTTGCCTCCGGTCCAAGGAGTTCGGACTCCGGGCCTCTTCTGCCTTCGGCCAATAGGCAAACAATAATCAGCGCTGCTCCTGTCGCAGGTTCTTCTCAACCTTCAATGCCAATAACTTCACGCCCTTCAACACCAGCTGCACCCTCACCACCAGCACCCACTGCATCTTCTCCACTGGTAACGGGCGCCCGAGATAGGGGTGCTTCTCTCGATTATGGGAATTTAGGGCACAATTACTCATCTCCTTCCCCAGACTCCCGAGGAAGGAGAAATGCTACTCTTTCAGTTTCGAAGGAGTGCCATATGTTATCCAAGCCGGTGGAGCTTGCGAACTACCTAAAGCCGCTGGCTTTAGAAAAAGGTTGGAAGAAGATGCATTCCTTTTCGGGGGAGTGATTGTTAAATAATGTTATGCACAATGCGGTACTTGCTTTCTTATCACTTGTTTTCTATTTATTTGCTGCAATGGGATTTCTAACCTTGATATTCTTTTTTACAGGGCAACTTTATTATTTCCGAGGGCCTGCAGAAAATGATCTTCGATCAGCAAGGACTCGCCTTCGAGCGGGATCAACTATTGGTCGAAAGGAACCAACTTGCTGCAAGCCTCTCGGTTTTGGAGGCAAATGCTACCGAGGCGGGCGAACTTGAGGCCCGGTTGTAGCAAAGTGAATAAGAGATGAAGGCTCATAGCCAAGAAGTCACTCAATTATATGCAAAACTTCAAGAGGCTAAGGCTAAGTAGCCTGAGCTCCAAGATACAGTTCTTGCTGCTGCCGAGCGTGAATCGGTCTCAGAGGACCAAATAAATAACCTGAAGGCGGAGCTGACTTCCAAAACCGAGGAAGCTAATACTGTCGAGGAAAAGAGGGACAAGATGGAAGAGATGGTAATCATGGAGCAGAATCGAATACATTTATCTACAACTATGGAACTTTATTCTCGCCTCGGTGCCATGAAATCCGAAAGGGACGACCTCCAGGCCGAGGTTGATAGGCTTAAAGCAAAGCTCCAGTACCAAGATGATTCCCTCATGTTTGAAAAGACTTATGATATATATCACATGAGGAGGAAAACCTTGGAAGAGGCCAAAGCAGGCATCGTCGATATTGATGATTGCATCGTCAAGCCCGAGAACTGGAGCTAACTGCCCGAACAAATCTTCCTGCTAGGCCTGCTGCAACCGATTCTTCGAGCATCGGTTCCGAATACTCGGGGAACCAAAGGGGAGGTTGAAGAAAATGATGATGTTGAAGCTCCAGGCCCCGAACCGGCAGCTGATCTGCCTTCTTCCACCGGAGGGGGACACAGATCCCTCTCTCCCTTCGGGCTCCGAGGATGATAATGCTTTGATTCTTTCTTCATTTCCTTTTTTTTTTGTACTTTGTAATTATGCCAAACTTTTCACCGAGTTTGGCATTTTGATAAATAAAGAAGATTTGCTTAAGTGTTGTGCAAAATGCATTCTCTTTGCATTGAATTAGTTAAAGCTTCAGGTATACTTTTATCCGATAGCTTCTGATTTCGGGCATGAATTCTTCCAGATTCAACCCTTTACTATGAGAGTTTCATAAGAGACGGCCCTGTTATGTTTATGGTGCTCTTGAAGAGGACGTCTCTTGTTTATTCCGGCACAAGCATTTGAAGTTTTTTGTTAACGTTCACATGATAAAATCAACTCATCGTTTGGACAAGAAACAAGATAAAAATAAAAAGACTTTATTTTATTCCTTCTATCTTAAAAAGTACATAATCATTCGTGTGCTGAAGGAAAAAAGAAACTGCCAATACATGTGGCAACTTATACAACTTATTTCTACGGGGCTGGCCATGCAGTCCCCGGTCCCGATGAGACATTATTATTCCCGGTTCTCACAGTCCCCGATTTTCGTGGCATTCTTGTTGCCGTATATTATACTATTCCCCCCCATTGTTCGAATGAAAAGTATGTGAATTGGAACACTAAAAGTCTTGCTTCATTGGTGGAAATAACTCGTGAACGGTTAAATAGTCTTTTGTTCGATGGCAAGTTTTTCTACCCATTAGGAACTTGCCATTAAGCCAAAGATTATTTAATCATCCCATATAGGTTCATCATTTCAATGCCTTGTCATTTAAGGTCTTAACCTTGCGATGACGCTTCCTTCGTAGTATGATTTCTGTTGCTGCCCTGTTAAAAACCTTGCCAAAAGAATCCGATTAGGACAAAAACTGGTCGAAGGGAAAAAGAGTGCAGCATATACTTTCAGTATTGATAGGATCCATCAGAAGTAATACCTTTTGAGGTGAGTCATGTTCCAATTGCTGGGCAATTTGACTCCATCTTGATTTTCCAACTCGTACGATCCCTTATCGGTGACAGCTGAAACTTAGTAGGGACCTTCCCATGTTGGACTCAGCTTCCCAGCGTTAAATTCCTGAGTGCTCTGAGTCACCTTTCTCAAAACCAAGTCTCCTACTTTGAAGTATCGAAGATTGGCCCTTCGATTGTAATACCTTTCCATCATTTGCTTTTGAGATACCATCCTCTCGTATGCCAAATCCCTATGTTCATCGAGCAAACCCAACTTCACCAGCAATACCTCATTGTTTGCTTCTTCATTTGCTAGGGAAAACCGTAATGTTGGGTCCTCTACTTCTATCGGTATCAGATATTCCGCGCCATATACGAGGGAGAAATGTGTTTCTCCCGTGCTTGATTTTGCCGTCGTCCGGTACGCCCATAGCAGCTTCTAACCCCTTTTTGAGGTTTTGGTTAATCACCTTATTGGTTGACTCCGCCTATCCATTAGTGCTTGGATGGTACGGTGAGGATGTAATCCTCTTGACTTTCAAATCTTCTAGAAATTTTGTGACTTTTGAGTCTATGAACTGTGGTCTGTTGTTGCAAGCAATCTCCTTCGGTATTCTGAATCGGTAGATTATGTGGTCCCATTAGAAGTCAACCACTTCGCATTCACCGATCTTTTGGTAAGGACCTGCTTCAAGCCATTTATAAAGTAGTCAGTTAAAATCAAAAGGAATCTTACCTTTCCAGGACCCAGTGGTAGTGGACCAACTATATCCATACCCCATTTCATGAATGGCCATGTGGACAGTACCGAATGCAAGAGTTTCGTCGGTGTACCAACTGCGCATAGCGCTAACATTTTTCACATTTCTGAACGAACATCTTTGCGTCATGCTCCATCCGGGGCCAATAGTATCCTGCTCTAACCAGCTTTAGAACCAACGAATGTGCATCGGAATGGTTCCCGCAAATTCCTTCATGGACTTCTCTCATCACGTTGTCCGCCTCCGAGGCTCCCAAACATTAGGCCAATGAACCTTGGTACGATCTTCTATATAAGTGCCCATCCATGAGGCAGTAACGAGCCGCTTTGGTGCGTAGTGCCCGAGACGCCTTTGGGTCTTCGGGTAATTTTCCATGCCGAAGATATTCGACGAACTCATTCCTCCAGTTCCAGAATAGGTTGGTTGAATTGACTTCGCAGTAACCATCCACATCTAATATCGAGTGTAGATTATTAATGACGGTTCTGGAGTCAGATCCTTTCATCTCTGTAGACGACCCTAAATTAGCCAATGCATCCACTTCTATGTTCTCTTCTCTCGGAATGTGTATGATCGACCATTCCCTGAATCGTGCAAGCAATGACTTAACCTTGTTCATATAGTGTTGCATGTGTTCCTCCTTTGTATCAAAAATCCCGTACAAATGGTTTACTACCAGCTGGAAATCACATTTGATCTCGATGACCTTAGAGCCGACTCCCCGGGCCAGTTCAAGTCCTGTAACCAAAGCCTTATACCCGGATTCATTGTTAGTTAACGGAATAATCTTAATGGCCTGCCTCAGGGTTTCCCCCGAGGGCGTGACTAGAACTAACCCAAGCCCAGACCCTTTTACATTGGAAGCTCCATCCATAAAGAAGGTCCAAACTCCTAATGTCATTTTCGACACCGGACTTTAGCAGCTAGGGGCATTAACCCGAGACTTATATCACCTACAAAATCGGCCAAAACTTGTGACTTGATCATGATCCTAGGTTTGTACTCAATGTCAATTCACTAATTTCGACTGCCCATTTAGCCAAACGGCCTGACAGCTCAGGTTTGTGAAGAACATTCCTCAACGAAAAGGTAGTTACAATGTCTATCGGGCGGCATTGAAAATAAGGCCTAAGCTTTCGAGAGGTGACTACGAGAGCTAAGGCCAACTTGTCGAGGTGCGGATAGCGAGTCTTCGCCCCCGACAATATTTTATTAACATAATAAACAAGAAATTGCGTACCTTCTTCCTCCCGGACTAAAACCACTTACCTCCACTTCCGAGATCGCTAAATATATTAGTAACTGTTCGCCTTCCCTCGATTTCGACAGTAACGGAGGGCTTGATAGGTAACTTTTCAGGTCTTTCAAGGCTTGTTGGCATTCCAAAGTCCATTTGAAACTGTTCTTCTTTTTGAGAAGTGATGGATATTTTTTGATAATCTTGAGATGAACCTACTTAAAGTGGCCAACCTTTAGGTTAACCTCTGTACCTCCTTTACGCTTGTTAGCTAGTCCGAGATGTCTTCGATGGCTTTGATGTTATCGGGATTTACCTCGATCCTTCTTTGCAAGACCAGAAACCCCAAGAAATTTTCGGAGCCGACCCCGAACGCACATTTTTCAGTGTTGAGTTTCATGTTATGCTTCCTCAAGATATCGAAGGTTTCTTGGAGGTGTTTCAAATGATCACCTGCAATCAAAGACTTGACTAACATGTTATCAATGTGCACCTCCATTGTCGTGCATATTTGATTTTCGAACATTTTGTGAACCAACATTTATTAAGTGGCTCCGGCGTTTTTAAGCCCAAATGGCATCACATTATAATAATATGTGCCAAAGTTCGTTATGAACAAAGTTTTTCCTGATCCTCCGAGTTCATCTTGATATAGTTGTACCCGAAGTAAGCATCAAGGAAATTTATTAACTCGTGCCTGGCCGTAGCATCAATCATTTGATCAATATTTGGCAATGGGAACGAGTCTTTAGGGCATGCCTTATTTAGATCTGTATAGTCTACGCACATTCTAAACTTGTTATTCTTTTATGGTACGACAACTATGTTGGCTAACCATTCTGGATAATTTACCTCCCGTATGGAACCGAAATTGAGTAATCGGGTTACCTCTTCTTTAACAAACATGTCCCTGATCTCGGTGATCAGATGCTTCTTTTGCCTTACCGGCGGGTAGCTTGGGTCCAGGCTTAGCTTGAGCACGGCCACTTCCAACGGGATACCTGTCATATCTGAGTGCGACCATGCAAAGCCATATGTGTTCGCTTTAAGAAAATTTATAAATTCTAACCTGAGTTCGGGATTGAGTCTTGTTTCTAAGTGTAACTTCCTTTCCAAGAATTCTTCGAACAAAGCTACTTGCTCAAGTTCTTCTGCAATGGACTTGGTTGCACCCATTTCCTGTGGTACCTGAAAGTATCTCAGCACCTCATGGGATTCCGATGACTTCTCGCCTTTATCATCTTCCTTTGGCAAGGGAGAAGGCATCCGTTCCTGTAGTTACTATTTGCTGGGCTCCTTCCCCTTACTGCTGGAAATCGACACTGTGTTTATCTCTCTTGCTACCGGTTGATCTCCTCTTAACTGCTTGATTCCTTTCGGGGTTGGGAATTTCAACAGTTGATGATATGTTGAGGGCACAACCTTCATCTCATGTATCCACGGCCTTCCGAGGATTATGTTGTAGCCTATGTTACCATCTACCACTTTGAATAAGGTGGTCTTGGTTACCCCTTCAGCGTTTGTGGGTATTAGGATCTCTCCTCGGGTTGTCACACTTATCAAGTTGAACCCAGCTAGAAGCTTTGTCGTTGGAATGATGCTTCCGATTAGCTTTGCTTGTTCTAGCACTCTCCATTGAATGATGTTGGCTGAGCTTCCTAGGTCAATCAAAACATGCTTAATTTTGAAATATAAGACATTAAGAGAAATTACCAGAGCGTCACTATGTGACAGAAGAAGTTTGTCCGCATCTTCCTCCGTGAAGGTGATATCATCTTCGATGACTTTCTGGAGTCTCTTGCTGTGAGTCACTGATACCTTCATCTTCTCGGCCACTGAGAAGGTTACACCATTGATTTAATTCCCTCCAAAAATCATGTTGATAGTCAACCGAGGGGAGTCTTCTGTTGCCTTCGAAGGCTCTGCATTATTCCGGCTACGGCCATAATATTTCTTGGCTTGGTCGCTCAAGAACTCCCTGAGATGGCCATTCTTCAATAACGTCCCCACCTTTTCACGTAGATGCTGGGAGTCCCCACTTCTATGGCCGTGAGTCCCATGATATTCGCACCATAAGTTGGGATCCCTCTGGCTGGGATCAGATCTGATTAGCTTCGGGAATCTATGCCTCTTTGATATTCCTCATCGCCGATACCAACTCCACTACTGATGTTGAAGTTGTAATCCGAAAACCTGGGATATGTGGAATCCTGGGCCCCCGATACCTCTTCTTCTTGTAACGACCTGTTGTTCTGGCCATGGTCGGTTATTCTATCGGGATCAAACCTATCTGAGGACTGGAACCCTTTGCTGCCGTGCCCCTCAGTTCTCTCGTATGGTAGGAAACGACCTTTAGAAGACCACCGATTCGCATCGAAATTGCTTTTAAACTTATCCTAGTTCTTGTCTCGGTCCCGTCCCTTAGTTGATGCCGAAAACCGCTGATCATCTTCTATCCTTATTTTTGTCTCATAATGGTTATGAACATTTTCCCATGTAGTCGATTGGAATTCGAGCAGGCTTTCCTTCAGCTTTCGGGAGGCGTCGGAGCTCTTCGGATTCAGACCCTTTATGAATGCCTTGGCTGCCTACTCGTCTGTTACAACTGGTAGCAACATCCTCTCTTTACGGAATATGATCATGAATTCCTGCAGCAATTGGGATTCTCCTTGCGCGATCCTAAATATGTCCGCGTTCCTGGCTTGGACCTTCCGGGCCCCGGCATGAGCCTTAATGAATGAATCTGCAAGCATTTCAAAAGAGTCAATTGAATGCTCGAGTAAGAGTGAATACCATGGAAGAGCCCCTTTTATTAGGGTTTCACTAAACTTCTTCAGTAGGACTGATTCAATCTCATGTTGAGCCAATTCATTTCCTTTCACAGCCGTGGTATACGTTGTGATGTGCTCCTACGGATTCGAAGTCTCATCGTATTTTGGTATGCCTGGCATCTTGAACCTCTTCAGAATTAACTTAACCGTGTATATTTTTTCAAATTCGGGACTTTTAATATTGGTGGCGCGCCCGGAATCTGATCCATTCGAGCGTGAAACTCCTTTTCATTTTGATCCATCCGCTCGTTCATTTTCCTTATAAACATCATGAGCTCGTTCTTGAAGGGGTCATTCCCCTTATCATTCCCGGATTTGCTACCGGTACCTACAGCACCATCGAACCCGACCTCCCCCCTTGGGGTGTTATTATCGACTTTTTGAGCCATTTGATTTGCAAGAGCGCTGGGAAGAACCGGGCCCCTTCCATTTTGCATTATTGGAGGCACTTGACAACCTTGCTTTAACTTTGTCATTAACCGATCCTGCCTTGAGAGGTGACTCATGATGGCCTCCTACTGTTCTCTTAAGATTTTCACTATTTCCACGACATGTTCCTCCTCCGCATCGTCGGGAGTTGGCTCCCGCACATGTCAGGGGTACTGCCCTTCATGAACCGGGGTTGCTTCGTCCACTTTGTTACGAGTGTTGCAGATCGAATCTTCATGTTGAGACATATTTTCGTGTCCCTGAATGTTGTGCGTGATGTTGACATCATTAGCTTCCATTTTCCATTTCTACTAAGGAAAAATCAAACAAGTTAGTAATAAACGTAAGGATCAAAGCAATTACGTAACTGTCTAAGCCCCACGGTGGGCACCAAACTATTTACCCATAAAACGATACAGTTAAATTTGTTACATGGTTTATAGACGAGCAAACTGATTTGATCTCAAAAATGATAAAGAAATAAGATTAAAAGTAAGACTTAGCAATTGAAATTGAAGAAGACGACAAGTCTGGATCCGAGAGCAGTGTCTCCGAGGACAGAAAGGAGAGCAATGTAAAAGAGAAAATAAAGTTATTAATTGAGAGCGAAAATGAAATACAACATGTGTTTTGCCAAGAATTTCGTGTCTTACAATGGCTGCTGAGCCTTCTATTTATAGGTATACCTAGGAAAACAAGATCCTAGGATTAAGCGCCACTTAAATGATAATAAAGGGAGCATTGATGAATATATAACGATAGGCCATGAATGTAAGTATTTTCTGCAACGATCGCTCATTTACTACGAGAGAATATTTCCTTATTGAATGCTATCCGATAGAAAATACCTGATCTGCTCCCGTTGACTATGTTCCCTTTGGGATTTCCCCGACCTCAATCACAGTTGCCGTGTTCGGAACTGATTGTTACTTGACTTGCCTTTTGTCTGTTTTTGGCTCCACGTGTCATGCTATAATTCGACCATTTATTATGAATCGATTTTACTCTATACAATTCTAGAACTTATCTTCTTTAAATATAATTCGAAGTATAAATAGACAAGTTATAAATGGTTGGCAAAATCTTATAAGATGAAGGTCTTTTACCAAAGTTAGAGCGTACTTCTTTCCTAGATTAATGGGTAAATCAACCTTCTTAACCATAGTTAAAACTATTGTTTGATTATATAAATATTGGCCTATGATATTTAACTAGGACAAGTGTCACAAATTTAAATAGGAACTTGGAGAAAAAGAGAGGAGCCTCATCCATTAACATGTATGTACTTAGTGGTGGTAATATGATTAAGAGAAAATAGTTATTCACCCATATTATTCATTAAAAATGAGTTGGATAATGAACTTTTTAGAAATAGGTCAAATATGGATAAGAACCATATTATCCACTTAGAAAATAGATAACCAATGAATACCTAATGGGTTTAACTTTTATATTTGTAAAGCCTCAAATTAGGGATTCCTCATGTTTGGGAGACTAGGAATTCTCCCAAAAATGATTGTATTCAAGAAGTCATGGATAATATGCATATTCATAGTATCCGCCATCATTTTTTATCCGCATAAATATGGATCGGATCGGATAATTTTTTTATTTTTGTATTATCCATTTTCGACTCGTCCATATCCAACCCGACCCTCCCGATTGACACCCTTGTATGTACTATATATTGATTGCTAGAAGCCAAAATTCCATAGGTCCTGTCCATTTAACTCTCATCAATCATCATGAGGTAATATACTAAAGAAGGCAAAACATTAAGATGATTATCATCTGTTTTTGCCAAAGACGTGCCACTCTGCCATTCTCTTTATTTTGATATGCAGAACATTAAGATGATTATCATCTGGTTCACCCTTAGCAGTGAAGTTGGGAGAAGGCATCCACCTTATCATCCGTACCTGAGCGCAACAAGGATGAATAGAGGGTAGACGCAAAGCATCCACCCCAACATCCGATGCTGAGAAGTTCAAGCTGAGGCGGACGCGAAGCATCTAACTCAGCATAATTCCCAGAAGCTGATTCGGAAAAAGAAAAGGAAAACTTTGGCCCATGACTTTTTTACGCAATATATAAATTGAAAACGCCTCTTTTAGGTCATCTAACATATGGGGAAGCGAAAAAAAGTCATCACAGAGTTTGAAAACCACAAAATTCGTCTTGAGTTCTTACTTTTCCCTTATTTTATTGATTTTTATATATTCTTGGGAATTACTTAAGATTTCTACCATGACTATGCGTGGATAAACTCGTTTGTTCTGGAGTTATGGGTGCTACATGAATGTTGACATTTGAAGTTTAAATTGACGAGTATGATTTAATCATATTGGTTTGTTTATTTAATTCTGTTCTTAATTATATTGCTGCGTAGCTAACATACTATCTACGAATCTAGAGTTGAACTCGAAAGTGGGAACTCTAGATTGCATATAGGATTAAGTAGAGCAAGTTCTTGAACCCGAGCATCGTGAAACAGATTCGCAATTAGGATAGAAATATACCTAATTGTCTTGCTTGGTTGAAATACAGGAAGTATAAATGAGTTCTTGTTAGTCTTAATTCCATAGACATATAGGCATTAAGCTAACTTGAATAGGCAAGTAAGGACTCGACAGATTCTTACGAGTAATATTAACTATGTCAATCAACAAACTAGATAAATCAATTAGTCAGTTTAAGCCGAGAACGCAACAATATTGTTAGTTAGTCTATGACCCTGGAATATCCTCTCCTATTTATTTTTATCCAAAATTGCCTACGTGTTTTAGTCAATCTCTAGTTTATTTAACTGCTTTATAGTTTCTTTGATTGTTAATTAATCACCTACACATTTTAAGAAAAATCTCTTGAATAGATAATTTGTTTGAGTTTGAATCAGTCAAAAGTTAATCATAAATCTCAGTGGGAACGCTACTCTACTGACTACATTATTACTTGACGACCACGTATACTTGTGTGTGTGTGTTTGGTCACAACATATTTTTGGCGCAGTTGCCGGGGACTTAAAAATTAGCTACTTGTCTGAGTTACGCTTTTATTAGTTAATTTGTTCAAGTTTTAATTTTCAATTTGCCTTATTTGTGTTAATGCATGCTCTTCTCTTGAATGCGGAGGAGTAGAAGCGCGAACAACCTCCTTCCTCTTGATTCTGAAATAGAACGAACACTTCGCAGGGCAAGGAGGGAAGGCGAACCTAGAACTAGAACAGAAAGAGAGTTGGACATTGTAGTTAAACCACAACCACTAGAAATGGTAGGTAATGAAGAGCGACCGGTGATGGAAGCTGCAAGGCCCAATCTTGCTAATATGACTCATGCTAATATGAAGCCTGATATCACGTGTCACTTTGAACTCAATCAGTAAATGGTACTGTTGATTCAGTCCACAGGGCAGTATGTGGGTCTATCTCATGAAGATCTGCAGCGGCAGATTCAGAAATTCCTGGAAATTACGGATACTTATAATTATCTAAAAGTTTCCAAGGACTATGTCATACTGACATTGTTTCCCTTTTCACTGCTAGGGGAATCCAAAGAATGGTTGCAAGAGGATCCCGCGAACTCGATCCACACTTGTGATGATCTAGCACGAAAATTATTAATCAAGTTTTTTCCCATTAAGAAGACAAAGTTGCCGATGAGCCAGATTCTTATGTTCCAATAACGGAATGGCGAAACTCTTCGTCAAGATTGGAAAAGATACAAGAAGCTACTCAGAGAATACCCACATCATTGTTAGACAGATGAGGTGTTGGGCCACACTTTTGTTGATGGGTTGGACAAGACATCAAAGATGAATCTTGACTCAGATTATGGGGGTAGTTGCATGGCAAGGCTGTATAGTGAAATCCACCTCCTGCTAAAACATTTCATTGCTAATGATAATAATTGGCAAGGAGATGGGGAATCACGAAGAGCACTTAAACAGAAGGCAGCAGGTGTAATTGAGTTTGATGATTTCTCAGCCATGAGAGCAGATATAGCAAAATTAGCAAATCGGATGAATAAAATGACAATGCACCAAATGAAATATATGCAATATGTGTAATAGATGTCTACTTTCTCTGAGTTATATGGTGAAGGTAACTCGACTGACATATGTCCCACGAATCCTGAATCCATCTATTATGTGGGACAATAGAGCAGAGGGCCGATGAATCAGCATGTATAATATGGGAACACTTATAACCCAAATTGGAAGAATCACCCTAACTTCTGCTGGGGTGGAAATCAGATGACTCAGAATCAATATAGGCCCCAAGGAAATTACAGTCAACTTCAGAAGCCACCCCAGCAAGTAAAGGAGAGTTGTTGCTTGACAATCAACAACTCAGGACCAATTTTAGAAATCTTGAGAGATAAGTTGGGAAGTTAGCGTCAAATGAAAATACTAGGCTTGCAGGCGCTCTTCCCAGTGATACAGAGAAGAACCCTCAAGTTAATTCAGTCACACTCTGAAAAGGGAGGGAATTAGAAGAAGCGCCAAAGAAGAGAATAAATAAGCCTATAATCGAGGGGGAGTTGATTCCTAAGGCAACACACAAGTCAAAGAAAGATAATGCAAGTTCAGAGCTAGTGAGTGGTGCAAGGCCACCACCGCCTTTCCCCCAAAGGTTACAGAAGAAGAATGATGATCGCATGTTTAATAAATATCTCTATATGTTAAGCCAGGTTCAATTAAATATTCCTTTGGTGGATGTAGTTGCACTTACTGAGGAGTGTACTTCGAGGGTCCAAAACAAGCTTCGTTAAAAGCTTAAGGATCCTGGCAGCTTCACCATCCCTGTGCGGATTAGTAATGTTGATGTAGGCCGTGCTCTTTTTGATATGGGGGCGAGCATAAATCTGATGCCCTGAGTTGATCATGACTCGTGCAGAGTTGAGTGCCACTAGAGGTGAGTTGGTTCAGACTCGTGCAGATCTAAGTCGAGTCTAGACTGAGCAGACTACGATGATAAGAGAGGTATCACTGCTCCTCCGTGCTTTGGTCCAATGTACATTTATAGATATTTCACAGTTGCTTGCACCATTCGCTACTGGACCATCCACTTCTGCTCCTCCTATAGTCCCGAGGTCTACATCCACCCTACCCACTGAGACCACCATGCCATATGCTACAGACTCAGCTCCACCTGGAGATGATAAGACTATGACCAACCCCCCTATTCGTGAGGATGCTATTGCTATGTAGGGGAGGGGGGGGAGGAGATGATAGATGCCGTGGATGCTTCGACTACTCACTCGGTTGTTGCTACTACTTCCGTCCCGGCTTTCCAGACAACTGCTTCTGATGCTCCTTCACAGACCACGGGGGAGCCCTCCACATCGACTTGAGGGAGTTTCTTCTCACCATACTCTACTTTATTTGTGTGCATTGGGGACAACACACAGTTCTAAGTGTGGGGTGGGGGTTATTTATTTTTTATGGATGAATGTACTTAACTATTACAATCTTCATTGCTTTTGATACTTTTGGGGCGGTAATATTCACTGAATTAATGGACTGTAATAGTTAGTAAATTCATCTTTGAGTAGTAACTCTCAATCTCTAGTTGCTTCTATTGGTAGTGAGTAGTCGTATAATAGTTGGTAGTTTCAGCTCATGAAAAAATTTTTAGAAAATAGTGGACTTTTCCCGATGACAGACTACCTGGACAGTTCTCTCGAGGGATTAAGGTCCTTGAAAAAATACAAAATGATTTTCATTTGATTATTGGAATTAGTGTTAGTATTAGGAAATTAACAGAAAAATAAAAAAAAGTACGAAAATATTTTATTTTTCTTATTTGCTTTAAGTAGTTAGCTTAAGTTTAATCTATTAGGTAATAACCCCCCTTGATTTTTCTTTGACCATCGGTTCTTTTCCAAGAGATGATTTTTTCAATCGGGTATTATTTTTTATTTTTAGAGTAGTGTACGATATTGAGACTCAGACTGAATTCAACACATCTAGTGACTTGTTTGATACCAACAGAGTTAGACCTGGGCATGTGGATTATAATTTTCTCCATGAGTTTTTGAGAACTATTTGTGCCTTGAAAAGTAGAATAGTTTTTGTGACGCTTAGGCTCATTTTCTTGACTCTTGTGCTAACTGATGTGCTTTGTGCATTAAAATTATGGCTTAACTCTGTACTTGCTTTGATTGAGAGTTGAAATGTAGCCGTCCTAATTGAATCATGTGCTACAGTGTGGTGAGATTTTTTGTGTAGTTCCATGTAGTACATTTGTGTCTAGAACTTGCCCTACATGTGAGTTGAAGCGAAATTCTAAGTTCTGCTCAGTTTGAAATATGATTTTATTCTTTCTTTGATCCTTTTTGAATTGTAATGCTACTACAAACAAAATCACCCTAGTTAGCCATGTTGAGCCTGTAAGCCCATACCCTTTTTTATTCTTAATCGACATTATTTCGATCCTTTTACCTCTTAAAGCACTAAACTTGTAAAATAAGCGCTAAAAGAAGTAAGGAGGGAAATTGGGTGGCTTTCGAGTGGAACCAATGAAAGGAAGAAATGTTCACTTGTTTTATAAGAAACACTACAAGAAAAAGGCTTATCTGCGACCAACATTTAGGGACGAGTTAATAATCCCGTCTCTAAAAGTATATGTATTGCGACGAAATTATATTGTGGTCCTTAATTCTGTATTTTATTACGAAGGTACTAAATTTGGTCCCTAAAGAAATTAGTAACCGGTCCCAAATTATAATTGAGGGGCTATGAGCGGGAGAGAATGACGCCAAATATAATACTAAAATATTAAAAAATTGTTATTTTCTAAAAAAATAGGCGCCAAAACTAATTTTCTAAAATTAAAAATTCCAAAAACTAAAGAGACTCTCTGTTTTTCCAAAACAAACTCATTGATCTGCCCCCGTCTCAAAACACAATAACACACGCAGCTGCTCTGCCTCCCTCTATCAATCTCTCAAAAACTTTGTTTTCTCAAACCAAAGGTTACGAATTTGTTGATTTGTGAATCGAAGGTCTGCCCTAGTGTTCAACCTCAGTTTGCGAATCCAGGTATGCCTCCTCTTCTGAGTTACTCCTTATCTTCTTTTTCAACCTCGCTCTTCTGAGTTGCTCGTTTGGAATTCGCTTTACTGCTTTGCTATATTCGACTTCTTCTTCTTCTTCTTCTTCTTCTTCTTCTTCTTCTTCTTCTTCTTCTTCTTCTTCTTCTTCTTCTCTAACATTAAATTGGTAAAAGGTTTCACAATTTTGTTCTGAGTTTTTACTGCATATGTTGAAGTATTCAAGAATGAGATCCATAAATTTGCAAACTTTTGAGCAAATACACTTACTAAGTAGTGGTGTGTATTCGATGATAGTGAAAGAGCGATGCTGAAATATATATGAGTGCCTACTTATTAGCCCTCTGCTTTCGTAGTTCCAATTCTCACCTTCCAACTATTTCTTGACATGTGCTTGTGATAATGAAATCTGCTGAATTCATTGCAACCGAATCAGTTGTGAATTGGCAAGAGAAGTGGTATTTTGGATCGAGTTCTTTCAATTTGATGTCAGAATCTTCATATTTTGTCTTTTTCATAACATGAGCAATAGTTCAGAGAAATTCACGATCTCACATCAATTACTAACAATCAGTATTTTTAGTCGCAATCGATATTTTTGATGATCTTGTGTCGCAAATTATATTGTTTACATTTGTTTGGGTTTAAGTACTTACTTCGATCTCGGGGCAGGCTAGAAGGAACCATGTATACATGTTTCAGGAACTAGCATCTTAATTACAAGTTAATTTATAATCTTTTATTTATCTTAGTACCATTTGATTGTATATTACAAAGCATTAACTGGAAAAAAAGAGCCTAATCACCTATTGCGACCTTAGAGTTCAACACAACTGTGCATCTAATCGTTATAAGTTGTGTTCATCTTAGTATTTTCCTTGTCATTTATCTTTTTTTAATCTAATTTTTATCTACTCTCCAAGGTTATGGCACCTAGTAAGTAATGGATGCAACTTGTTGATAATCTGCTTGATGAAGCCTACTTAATCGGAGTGCAAAAGGTTTTGAATTATGCTTTTCAGAAAATAGGAGAAGAGTATGAAATAAGATGTCCATGTGTCAAATGTTGTAATACAACTTTAGGAACTCGTAAGACAGTTGAGACACATTTGAAAGTATATGGAATAATTCAAAATTATACATTTTAGTATCATCACGGGGAAAATTTAGGTGAGCCACTGTCAGAATCTGAAGATGAAGATGATGATGAAGTAGAAGAATGTGAGAGTGAAGATGAAGTAGAAGAATTGTTGAGAGATTTATATCCTAATCTTGATGGAAGAACTACGCATGCTAGTTGTGACGATTTACTTGAGGAGGAACCAAATGTTGAAGCGAAAATTTTTTATAGGCTATTGAGGGATTTTGAGCAGCCACTGTACCAAAATTCTAAAGCTTCAAAGCTTTCCTCTTTGATTAAATTGCTTCACATCAAAAGTATGGGTCGTTGGAGTAATGAATCATTTACAATGTTATTGAAAATGTTAAAAGAGGAATTGTTGCCTGATGGCGCCAATTTGCCAAAATCATATTATGAGGCAAAGAAGATAATTAAAGACCTTGGACTTTCTTATAACAAGATTGATTCTTGTACTAATGATTGCATATTATACCGGAAGGAGGATAGCTTACTTGATTCTTGCAAAGTTTGTGGTGCGTCCAGATTGAAGATAGATAGACATAGCGGGGAAACAAGGAATAAAAAAGGTAAGAAGATAGCATCAAAAATTTTACGCTATTTTCCATTAAAGCCTAGGCTTCTAAGGTTGTTTATGTCTATAAAGACATCTACTCTAATGACATGGCATAAGGATAAACGAGTTGATGATGGAATAATGAGGCACCTAGCTGATTCAATAGCATGGAAGTCATTTGAAGAACTTCATCCTTCATTTGCAGCTGAGCCTCGTAATGTTCGACTTGGACTTGCTAGTGATGGATTTCAGCCATTTCGGAATTCAAAAACCTAATATAGCATTTGGCCTGTGGTTCTTATTC
The DNA here is from genome assembly GCF_000715075.1 of Nicotiana tabacum. Classification (NCBI taxonomy): domain Eukaryota; kingdom Viridiplantae; phylum Streptophyta; class Magnoliopsida; order Solanales; family Solanaceae; genus Nicotiana; species Nicotiana tabacum. Next base: position 66,888,654 of record NC_134094.1, on the reverse strand, counting down.
CTTATAATTTACTACCTTGGTTGTGTATGAAACAGGAAAATTTTATATTGTCAATGCTTATTCCTGGTCCAGATAGTCCAGGAGATGCAATTGATACATATCTTCAACCTTTAATCGAGAAACTGAAGGAGTTGTGGGAAGAAGGTATTGAGACATTTGATGCATCAGCTAGACATAATTTTAAGTTGCATGCTTATTTGTTATGGACCATCAATGACTTTTCAGCATATGGAAATTTATCTGGATGGAGCACAAAAGAAAAACTGGCATGCCCATGTTGCAATAAAGACACTTTCTCGATTCGATTGGCTAACTGTAAGAAGCAGTGCTTTAAGGGTCATCGGCGTTACCTTCCTGTTAGTCACAAATGTAGGAACAAGTGCAAAGAAGTTGCTGTTGAGGTTTTGTTTTTAAGATGAAATATTCTTAAAATGAGGGTGAATGGGAAATGGAGGGAAAATGAAATTTTGAGTAAAATTTTAAGTTTCCCCCTCTTGACAATGAGACATTGTCCCATATTGGAAGAGGAAGACATTTTTGGTAGGTATATATATAATTGCTCTTCTTGTAGCTCTTAAAGAGTTAAGAAGAAAGCAAGCCTCGCGCCGTCGTCGCTCGGCTCGGCTACGGCTACGGCTACGGCTTCGGCTTCGGCTTCGGCTTTGGATTTGGATTTGGATTTGGATTTGGTCAAATGATCGATTGATTGATTAATTTTTTGGACCAAATTTATTTGTTAATAGTAAATATTAACATAAGATTATCCGCATTTGTAACGGATATTTTTCAATCCGTGTATTGACCATTTGGCAGCCGCCTAATGCTCTTCCCACCATGAAGTGCTTGCTCCACAAACATGTAATGCTTGCTCCACCATAGAGGGTGGACGTTTGGTCTTCTTCAACATTTTGCTGCTATATATATGTGCAGCAGATGTTGAAGAAAGACACTCAACACACAACACACAATTCGCTCAACAAATTGGCTATACATTTGCACTCCTTCCTCTCAGCATTTCCATACGATTTTCTGAGTTTATACTCCTTCGTTCTGCATTGTTTTTTAACTTCAAACAAAGCAACTGTAAGTGTGATTTGCTACCGAACTTTGTGTTCGCTGAAACACTGGGGTTTGAAGTACCGCTACACCAGTGTGTTATTCGTTCTATCCTGGGAGGAAATAATCCATTACCTTGGGTACTAGGAGGGGATTAAATTCCTTAAGGAAACACTGTGAATTCAGTGAGCTCGAATTTATTATTGTTTCATTACGTTAACTTATATTTTGCAGAATTATTATTTACAAATACAGTAATATTGGCGGGAATAACAATCTTAATAACAATCTTAAGGAATTTAATATTAATTTCTGTATTTGTGTTATTCTTATTATTCTGCAAACTAAAACCTTTGTGGTTTGTGTACTCCCGTTTTGGAGAGTTAAGCCTTCGTGGCGTTTTGTTGGATATTAAAATCTACGTGATTTTTACTCCAGTTTGAAAACGTGTATTAAACGTTTGTTTGTGTCAATCTTTTATAAAAAAAAATGATGACTGAAAGCGAAAACCAAGCTGTGCCGATGGTAACTGCCAACGCATCGACAAGCCGAACACCGGCGTTGGCACCGGCAGAAAAACCCGGAAAATTTTTCGGGATTGATTTCAAGCGCTGGCAGCAGAAGATGTTCTTCTACTTAACTACGTTATGTCTACAGAAGTTCATCAAGGAAGATGTTCCTGATCTGCCAGATAAAACTCCAGAGAATGAACGCTTTCTCGTGATTGAAGCGTGGAAGCATTCTGATTTTTTATGCAAGAATTATATTCTTAGCGGACTGGATGATAATCTGTATAATGTATACAGTAGCGTGGAGACCTCAAAAGAATTGTGGAATGCTCTTGAAAAGAAATATAAAACTGAAGATGCCGGGATGAAGAAATTCGTTGCCGCAAAATTTTTGGACTACAAAATGGTAGATAGCAAATCTGTTATTACCCCAGTCCAGGAATTGCAAGTGATTATTCATGATCTACTTGCTGAAGGTCTTGTCATCAACGAAGCATTCCAAGTAGCAGCAATGATTGAGAAGTTGCCTCCGTTGTGGAAGGACTTCAAAAATTATTTGAAACACAAACGAAAGGAAATGTCCCTTGAAGATCTCATTGTTCGGTTGAGAATCGAAGAGGACAATAAAACTGCTGAAAGGAGAGGCCGTGGAAATTCAACAATAATGGGAGCAAATATTGTTGAAGCTAACAAAAAGAGGAAGAAGGCTTCTGGTCCGAAATACAACCCAAGCAAGAAGCGGTTCAGTGGAAACTGCTACAACTGTGGGAAAACTAGACACAAGTCTACGGAGTGTCGTGCTCCGAAGAAAGACAAGAAAAGAGGTCAAGCAAACATGGTAGTAAACCATGATGATGTTGATAACTTGTGTGCCATACTTTCTGAATGTAACTTGGTGGGAAATCCCAAACTGTGGTGGTTTGATTCAGGAGCCACTCGCCATGTTTGTGCAGTTAGAGAGGCTTTTGCTTCTTATGCTCTTGCTGAACCCGGAGAGACAGTTTATATGGGAAATGCTTCAACAGCAAAAGTTGAAGGATATGGGAAGATATTTCTGAAAATGACTTCTGGCAAGGTCATGACTTTGAACAATGTCCTTCATGTTCCCGAAATGAGAAAGAATTTAGTCTCTACTGGACTTCTTGTTAAGCACGGTTTTAAGTGCGTTTTTGTGTCAAACAAGGTTGTAATTAGTAAGAATAAAATATTTGTAGGAAAAGGTTACCTCACCGAGGGCCTTTTCAACCTAAATGTAATGGTTGTGGAAAATAATAATAATATTTCAGCTTCTTCTTACTTACTTGAGTCAAATGATTTATGGCATGTACGTTTGGGTCATGTCAATTATAAAACCTTGCGGAAAATGATTAACTTGGAAGTACTGCCCAAGTTTGAATGCGAAAAATCAAAATGTCAAACATGTGTGGAATCTAAGTATGTTAAACATCCTTATAAGTCAGTTGAAAGGAATTCAAATCCTTTAGACTTAATTCACACAGATATTTGTGACATGAAGTCAATACCATCTCGCGGTGGAAAGAAGTATTTCATAACTTTTATTGACGATGGTACTCGATATTGCTATGTTTACTTACTGAATAGTAAAGATGAAGCAATAGACGCATTCAGGCAATACAGAAATGAAGTTGAAACGCAACTTAACAAGAAAGTAAAAATGATAAGAAGTGATAGGGGTGGTGAATATGAATCTCCTTTTGAAAAAATATGTTTAGAATATGGAATTATTCATCAAACAACAGCCCCTTACACGCCCCAATCTAATGGGATTGCGGAAAGAAAGAATCGCACATTAAAGGAGATGATGAATGCGTTGTTGATAAGTTCTGGTTTGCCACAGAACTTGTGGGGGAAGCCATTCTTACGGCTAATCGAATATTAAATCGAGTGCCCCATAGCAAAACACAATCCATTCCATATGAAAAATGGAAAGGAAGGAAGCCCAACTTGAATTACTTTAAAGTGTGGGGTGTTTGGCAAAAGTGCAAGTTCCTAAACCCAAAAGAGTAATAATCCATTACCTTGGGTACTAGGAGGGGATTAAATTCCTTAAGGAAACACTGTGAATTCAGTGGGCTCGAATTTATTATTGTTTCATTACGTTAACTTATATTTTGTAGAATTATTATTTACAAATACAGCAATATTGGCGGGAATAACAATCTTAATAACAGTTGCATCATTTGAAGTCGGACAAAAGCTGAAAGTAACCTTTTATAACAATCGAACGGTTGGAACAAATAGCAAATTATTTTCGAGGCACTTGAGCAGAATAGTTCGTGACCACAATATGTGTCCTTTGGGAGTATCATCGTGGAATGATATTAAGCAAGAAAAGTTGAATCACATGTGGGCAGCTATTGAGGTAACAAATGTAGTTAAGAGTATGCCTGTGCATTTTAAGCGTGATGACACTGGAAAGTATATTACTGTGAAATGTGGCTATGTTGTGATAGATGTCAAATTGCTAATTTAGTTGATTAGTGATGTTTGTTGCAGGTATTTTGTTATATCAGTCAATTATGTGCGAGTCTAACTGCTCTTTTACACATGAAATTACTACTGCATATGCCATTGTTCTGAACCAGAGTAGGGAATGTTGATGCCATCCAGGGTTGTGAACTTGACATTATTAGTAAGCCTCTCGCATTTATTGATGGTAACGTCCTTCCCAACAATTTAAAAACTTAACCAATACAATTTGAATAAAGGACGAAATCATGAGCATATCAGTGTTAATTAAAATATTAGAATTGAGAATGCTTTAAGGGCAACAAGTAGAGACCGGCTAGAAAATGTAATTTTGATGTTTCGTTGTTATATATAAGAATCTTAGTTCTCCATTTGATGGATTCATTTTCACCAGTTGATGGAAATTTATTTTGGTCCCTGCAAAGCTAAGTGGTACCATTTTGATCTTTTATATGCCGATCTTTGTTAATTCTTAAGTAGAGATAGCTTCCACTGGATTTCATACTATGTTGTTTCATATTTGCTAATTTTTAATTGAGAAGAAGGTTATTTACTTCATCTCTAAATATAGTTTTTTTTACTGCACTAAAAACCTTTTTCTGCAATATCATCACATGGTTGTTGTTGAAAGTTGTTAGTGATAAGCTGGTTGTAGCTGAAAGTTGCAATCATTCAGTTTATCTGTTATATATTTATTAGTATGAGAAAGTTCCTTGGCATGAATTATGAAAATAACTTATGATCTTGTGCTATTTAGTTGTCTTGAGCTTGAAGAGCAAAATGAGCCTCAGGATATGATTTGTCTCTTTGCAAATATTCCCTTCTGGATTATGAATTTTATTTTGAAAGCTCATGAATTACAAGGGTGATTGGTTTTCGTATTTTGCGGTTAAAAGGTACTCCTAGTATTCTGGTTTCTGGAACCAAATAGGACCACTTATTAATATCTCTTCTTTTTCCTTAGTTGTATGAGCCTATGTAATTCTTTTATTGTATAGACAATGAGATTGATGGTTGTGATATACATTTTTGATTGTATTCTTGCCCTTTTTCTGACTTACAGGGTTAAGGAGAACTCTTGTGATGCATTAACTCAACCAATATTTTGATTATTGTAGGATAAGTTTGAGAGTGTTGACATGAATGATCATCGTGATCATATCTTGGGATGGATAAAAGAGTTATGGAACAAATGGAGAGGACACTTGCATGCAAAATATGTGATGAACAAGCCAATCCAACAAGCTTTTAAGAATATTCCAAAGGGAGTAGACAAGAAAGAATGGGAGTGGTTAGTAAAGGAACATTTTTCTTCTGAAAGTTTTCAGGTATGCCCAACGATTTAATAGTCTATTTCGCCAAAGCATCTGTAGTCTGATTTCCCCCTAGCACCAGATATCTTTTTTCCGCTATATCAAGAATCAAACCTAAGTATACTATTTAAGTTTATTACAATAATTATATTTAAGCTTATTGTTTCACAAAGGCGAGAAGCAATAGGAATGCAGCAAACCGAGCTAAGTTCAAGATGCTTCATCATATTGGTAGCAAGCCTATTTGAGAGATAATTTATCAAAAGGTAAAATCTCTATTTTTCTAAAGGAAATATTTACGAGGTATTTTTTGACATGTTTGCCTTTGATGTAAAGGGCGGGAAAGATGGCAATCCACCAGATTTGGCAATAATTTTCTTTGAGACTCGTAAGAAAAATAACAAGCTTGTTGAACCTGAAGCAATTGAAAAACACGTATGTTTAGTCAACTGAATATGTAAATTACTTGAAATTATTATGGGCTCTAATATAAAATATTTCTTCATATATTTTGTAGGCTCGGATTGTAGAAATAGTTCAATCAAATCCATCTTTACTTACCATAGAGATAGTAGAAAAATGTTGTGGACCTCAAACTCGTAGCCATGTATTTGGCTTTGGGGGTGGAGTAAAGGTGAAAGACTTGAAAGGTGACACTTCTTACAAGGCTGAATTACTGTCCGCGCTACGTTCAACTCAAGAGGAAAATAAATCTTTGAATGAGGAAAATAAATCCTTACATGATCACTTGTCTACCTTAGAAGATGAGATGAAATAAATGAGGAAAATAAAGGAATTCTTCGATGCTAAACAATCACGTCTCGCCTTCGACATTGTACGTTTCAACTGAATGACCACTACTTTTGTCTGCTGACCAAGTTAGTAACAATATACCCTACTTTTTAAATTTTTTGTTGATTTATATAGTCATTTCTATCTTATTGCTATATCTGTTGTCACTGAGGATTTACCTTATCCTAGCAAAATAGTACTAATTGCACTATTCAAATGGCTTGGTTAGTGATTGCTGGAACCCTTGCTAGATAGAAGTCGATATGCCTTCAGCATAAATACTGTGCCCATTTGAAGTAAAGCCTAGAACTTTTTTTCTCGAACAGTAAAAGAGCATTTTTATTGACACCAGCACTAAGTACTACTGAAATATCCAGTGTTGGAGCAGCTGTAACAGGCGTTTGTAATTCCCCTTCCTTGTGATCATCAGAAGGACATAAGTCCTTTGCGATATGTAGTCGAGCAGCTGCATTTTGGGAATTTTGCTGTTGTTTTGCATTACTTGGAGAGCTGTTTTTTCCAGATTTTGAAACTGTATCACCACACAAACCAGTTCCAACTTCTTACTAGCATCATTCTCGCCATCTTCCTGTTCAATGACCAAGGCATCAAAAGAATTAGTACACCTAATGTTTGCTGCTGTAAATTCCTGCGTTTTATGATCTGTAGCAGCCCTTTTGCTAGGTGATACAACTGACCAAACCTTAGCCACATTCTTTAGTCCACCAGCATTCCCAGTAGCTTCACAATTACTCCTAAAAAATTGTAATACTTCACGATCATCTCCCTGTATCCTCGTCGATCACAATAGCTATTTGCTGACTTCCATCAGACTGCTGCCCAATATTTTTATCACGTCGAGATCCTTCTTTCAGTTGTTGCCCAGCTCTTTTGGAATTTAAATAATCCCTGGCATCTCCTTGTAACTTTTCCACCTTGTTCATCTCAGCAATAGGTAATAATAGATCATTATCACCATTCCTTCCGACCAAACATTCCTGTTGATCCTTGCTTTGTCCATAATAGATCATTATCACCATCTCAGCAGTAGTGTTCTGATCTTTCTCGTTATATTTGTAATTTTTTTTACATTTAATTAGTCAACCTGTTATCACTTGATTTATGTGAATGGAGTTCGACTCTCTTAGTTCCTGACAAGTATAAATTTACTCCCAAAGCTTGTGTTTCAAGTATACATTCTAAGGTTTGTTCCTTGAGTGGAGTGGTGACTTTGGCTCTGAATGTGACAGATCTATTTGATAATTTGTGAATGATAAGAGAGAGAAAAAGGACTATGTATAGACACCGGTCAATTTGACCGAAGTTTGATTTATCGTTCCAAAATTTTTCTAATTAATTTTCTATATTTCTGTAGCCTTGTTGATATTACTGGATAACACCTGATGAATTTAGACTGCTTTTGGGGTAAGCGGTTTAACCATTATTATTGTAAATTAACATATATTGTTTTACCAATAGTTATTCATCGTCTTTTCAAAATTTTGTACTTGCAGGTTTTGAAGATTGAAGCTACAAGTCAAGATGCAAGTTTGGAAGATACATAAGCTCATTATTATTTTGCTAAGAATGTTATGTAAAACTTGATATCATAGTCTAGCTCAGGATGTTAGCTAAGTTTTTTTGTTAAGGTGTCGAGCAAATATTGAAACTAACATCATGGGATGTTAACATTGCAATTAATAACTTTATTACCTTTTTATATCTGGGTTTTTCAATAGCAATTTGATATTTATTGATAAAAATAACTTTTTTGTGACATCGAGCTTTAGGAATACTTGTGGTTAATAAGATCGAGATCAGAAATACGGTCGTTAAAGTTACTACAATTATTTTAAATAGGGACTAGTGCTGCTCGTCTCTAAAAGATAAGTTACGACTAGTTTCTAAAAGATAAGTTACGACTAGTTAAAGACTGGTCGCTAAAATGGGTTAACGACCGAAAAATATATATTTTTCATGATATATTTGTTGTCTAATAGAGAGGAGAAAGGTGATCGCTAAAACTGTTTTACGACGAGAAAATATATAATTTTAGTAATATATTAATTGTCTACTGGGACGAGATACGTAGTCTCTAAAGGTATTTAACGACTAGATTTTTTATCCGCCTCTAAAAACATTTAACGACCAGGTTTTTGGACCCGTCGTTATTGGCCTTTGGCGGCGGAAGCTATTGCGACTGGTGGCGACCAGCTTTTTCCCGTCGCAATTGGTTTATTAGGACCAGATTTGGATCTTTAGGGACCATATTTCCCTTTCTTAAAGGCCGTTTTTCTTGTAGTGAAATACACCACTAGCGGAAATCGTATTTGAAAAAACAATATAGCAAAACCAATAATACATCTTATCCTTGCTAGTGAGTGTGAGTCAAATTAGTGCTTAAAGAAAAAGAGAATGATTTGGGGGTGATGTTGTTTGTGATGTTTGAAGTTGGGTTGAAGAAAGTTACGCTTGAAGTGATTACTTGACGTGTTAGAGTCCTTAGGAGGGTTAATCACTATTTCCTATATATAGCCTACCCGTTCCTTAGCCCACGTTACAACCACAATAAAGTCCTAATTGATTTTAGACTAAGCAGGCTTAGATTAGTAGAGATTTACATAACGGGCAAGCATATGGTACCTTTTGTGCGCATGTGAACTTCTTTGAGAGAGTGAGTGATTTCTTCCATTATTTGAAGTCCTTAAATTACGTTCGAATTTTATTTGAGTGTGTGGACTATCTCTCTTTGTTTTGTGGTAAGGACACATGTTTCATGATGGATAGGTGACTTTATTGGTCTCTTCAGTCAGAGTAGGTAAGTTGGCCTGAAAGTAGTTATGCTAGGGAGTCAGTTTCTGAGGTTGAGATGTCCTGAATTTGGTATTTGATTGTATTGAACTGTTCAATATTGTGCTAGGCATGGTTTTAACATGGGGAAGTAATTCCAAGAATGCATATGCAAAGGGCTAATTGTTGGTATCAATCAAAGTCATGGGTGCTTGAGCTTAATTAAAATGTGTGGCTTGATAGCGATAAGCTTAATTTTGTTCGATCTATTGTAGGTTGATTTTACTTTGCTCGAGGACGAACAAAGGTTTAAGTGTGGGATGGTGATATTGGGCATATTTCTATATGTTTTAATGTTATTCTACCCATGTTTTAACTGCTTTTTGGTGCTATTTGATGTTAAAAATGTCCAACATGTGTTAATTATTTTAGCAAATCCACTAGGCAAGGTGCCTAGGGCTAGTTTTTATATATATATATATATATATATATATATATATATATATATATATATATATATATATATATATAAACGAAAAACAAAGTAGCATGATGTCTTACAAAGTGCAAAGAAATAAATCATGAGAATTACATAGCCCCTAGTAAATGAAACCCAAGATTGGCATTACATTTTGGACTACAAAATATATTCATTGGCAACATATCTAAGTAGGCAAGATAATTTGAAAACATGAGTGCCCATAGTCTTGAACTTTGATGAATCTTTTGCAATACACAGCCCAGTAGCTTCATAGCAATGTAGTTTGGCTTCTGTGTTGTGTACTGCTTTCTTTGTGCAGTCGAGCCTAGCCGTAGTCCCTTCAAGCTGTCAACTTTAATCTCCTTGGATAGGAAACAAAGCACAAGCCATTCCTTATAAGAGAGTATCTCCAGATCACCCGCTATTGAGACATAGAAATGTCCAAATGTGTTCATCCTTGTTGTTCCTGTGTCTTGTCCTTCGTATATCATGTATGATCCCTGCATGTATATGTACCAGCCAAGAAATTATACCTTCCTTCTGTATCCTATTGATGTGTGTAGGTTGCATTTCCTCCCAGCTATCTTCAAGGCTCCCGTAATATCTTCCAAACTGATCTGTCCAGTCATAGCAAAACTGGGCAGTTTCATTGTATCTATGCTCCATGCCCAGATATGTGCCTTGCATGCTCCAAAATGTGAATTGGTTGTCCTCATTTGTGCATTAGAAAGGTCATTGTTCCTGGCAACTTTGTTACTGGATGAACAGTGCACTTGAAATGCACTCAAACCTCCATTATGGTTTCCAGTAAAGGGATATCCTATCAACTCTATATGATCCTTTTTCTCCATGCTTGTGCTTAACCTTAACTCTTCTCTAAGAGAATGAGCAGTAGGTAATACCACCCATTGAAGTCGAGTCAAAGGGTAAGGCATGGTCACAATAACTTGTCATGCAAAAAAGAAAACCATGTTAGTAGTAAAAGAATCCATTATACTCTCCTCCTCATGGATTTGAGTATAACAGATGTAAGTACTGCCTCGATCACCTATCTTCAGCCTCCTTCTCCTTCTTTCCTTCTCAAATCCAGTATTCCTCATAAAAATCTCCTCCATGAACTTCAACTCCTGAATACTCTTATTCGTATATATGGACATTGTAATTTATCACTGTTTACAATCCTTTTACCTTGTACTTCTAGTTCTTCAAACCCATGTGCTTCAATGTAACGAGTATCAAGAGCATAAATAACTAAATAATCAGCTAGCTTATTGCCCTCCCTCATGATATGCGATATTCTAAAGTTGCCTTCCTCCATGATATCTTTGATCTCCTCCACATATGTAACGACTGCCCAAGGTGCTATCCATCTACCATCAATCAAATCTTAATTAACATGGAATCTGTTTGTAGGATGATGTGTGTGTATCGATGTTGCACGCAATATCTCAATGCCACTAGTATAGCAACTGCACCCGCTTCAGTATTAGTAACCTCCTGAATCTCTCTTCCTAATGCAAACCTTACATCTCCTGCTTTATACCTTAAAACAAATCCAATTAAACTCCTGCCTGGATTACCCTTTGATGCTTCATCTGTATTCACCTTGATCCACCCTGGAGTAGGGAAATCCCATAATACCTTAGTAAACTTCAGCTTTGGAGTGTACATTTCCAGCATATGCAGCAACTCCGGTCACTTGTGTGGCACATTTTGAAGACTAGGCTTCCTTTCTCTAACTAGTGCTTGGAGTGTTGAGGACACCTGATATATCACTCTACTAATTGAGACAGTTTCCCCATATTTCATGTTGTTCCTTCTCTTCCAAATTTCCCATAAGATTATTGAGGGCAAGGCTTGGAAAATAGGTTTCAACCTAGGTAAAACCTCGATTGTCCAGCACTTAACCACAGTCTGCTGCAGTGACAAACCATCCATATTAATTACAGCATTTGATAGAAAATAGAACCATACAGTACGAGCTGCATATGATCTGTAAAGCACATGGGCCAAAGTTTCTTCTTCCGGATTAAGGCAACACCAACACCTAGATGGCATGAAATAACTCAACCTCCTAAAGTAGTCATCTAACGGCAGCATGCATTTCCATATTTTCCACATGATAAAAGTAATCTTAAAAGAAAATTCTTTCACCCACATATTTTTGTATGCGGCGTCATAGTCCCTTCTCCTCCTTGTATATTCCCAGGCAGATTTCACTGTAAAATTGCCCCTAGGTTCCAACATCCAGTATGGAATATCAAGCTCATCATGTGCTCTTGGTGGATTGATATTCTCTATAATATGTACAGCCAAATCTTGTGGAAGAATCTCCAGTAACTTATTTTTATCCCATGCATTGTCCAACACCACATCATATACATTATTTATGGATTCATCGCAAAAGAAATCATGAGGAGTAATAAAATATAAAGCACTAGACCTGTCCAATTTTCGAACCAAAATAAAGAAGAACCCATTCTTGGTTTGCATATTATTTGATGCTCAATCTCATCTCTACATTCAAGCATTTTCCTCCAAACATGAGATCCATTTCTCCATGGCACAACCATAACATTCATTTTCTTACAATATTTTTGGCTCGTGAATGAACTCCATAATGTAGGTTTGGTTCAAAAGTTCTACCAAAGTTTGCAAAGCAAAGCTTTGGAGACATCATGTAATGATCTAAACCTTACCCCTTCTTCTTCATATGATAGGCAAAGCTTGTCCCAAGAGGCCCAATGTATGCCCTTACCTCCAACTGAATTGCTCCAAAAGAATTGAGCAAACGACTTATGAATCTCATTAATAACAACTGGAGGAGGATTGACAACTGATAATAGTTGGCATACTTTGAAGAACATGTTTCAAGACTGCCCGGCCACCAATATAGGGTAGTTTTCCTTTCCATGATTGCAATTTATCCACCACATTGTTGATAAGTCCATGATAATAATCCAACCTTCTTCTTGCATAGAAAATGGGGCATCCTAGATAAGTAAAAGGAAATTCCCGTTTGCCTATTCCAGTAATTCTGCACCTTATTTGCAACTTCCAGACTTGTAGAATGATGCATATATATTATTGATTTTGCCTTGTTGATTAACTAGCCAGAAGCCACCTCATAAGCACTCAGCACCTCCATAATCAGCTGCAATGATGTTGCATCTGTGGATAAAAATATTATGGTATCATCAGCATAAGCTAGATGATTGATCTTTGGACTCCATTTGGGTAAACCAAACCCACAAAAATATAAATTCATATGCAAAGAGTTCAATCCCTTGACATAGCTTCAGCAACAAGAATGAACAATGAAGGTGACAATGGATCACCTTACTTGACTCCTCTAATAGATTTAAAAAAACCATATGGCTGGCCATTGATCAACAAAGAGTACCAATTGTTTGATACTATACCATACACAACACCAATAAATCTCTCATAAAAACCCATTTTCCTCAACACTTTAGTCATGAAAAGCCATGAAAGCCTATCATATGCTTTAGTCATGTCTAATTTTAGGTCCAGCCCTAATACTTAACCTAATTTAAGTGATAATTTCCTATGTCAATAGTACATTCTCAATAATACTCCTTCCTCTAACAAAACTGGCTTGTTCATCAGAGATGAGAGAAGGCAGCAAAGTGACAAGCCTTTCATGAATAACTCTTGAGGACACCTTATTAATAAAATTGCTAAGGCTTATAGGTCTCATATCTCAAAATGTATTCACTTCTTTTTCTTAGGTAGAAGTACTAAGTTAGTGTGAGTCAGAAATTTAGGTAACTCCTGGCCATTGAAAAATTCTCTCACCATAGCATAAATATCATCACCTATGATCTCTCAACAACAATGAAAGAACTTACCAGAGAAACCATCTGGACCTCCAGCACTGTAATGATCCGATCAGTCGTTTTGAGAATTAACGTCTCGTTCGGTGGCTTAAGGTATTGAGTAGCTTCGTGTTATGTATTATGACTTGGTGTGTGGTCGAGTTCGATTTTTGGATGATTCGTGATTGATTTGGAAGAATAATTCTTATTTTAGAAGCTTAAGTAAAAAGAGTTGATCGGAGTTTGACTTTTATGTAGACGACTCCAGAATGGTGATTTGATAATTTTCATAGCTTCGTATGGTGATTTTGGACTTAGAAGTGTGTACGGATTTGGATTTGGAGGTTCGTAGGTTGATTTGATGCATTTTGGCAAAAATTGGAAAGTTGATGGTTTGGAAGGTTGAGAGGTTTGACTGGGAGTTGACTTTGTTGATATCAAGTTCGGACTCCGTTATGTCATTTGGGACTTTCATGCAAAATTTGAGGTTATTCCGGATTGATTTGATATGATTCAGTGCGAATTGTAGAAGTTGAAAGTTCATAAGTTTGATTTGAGGTGCGATTCATAGTTTTGATATTATTTGATGTGACTTGAGGCCTCTTACAGCTCCGCATTATGTTATGAAACTTGTTGGTATGTTCGGATGGGGTCCCAGGGGCCCTGGGTGTGTTTAAGACGCGTTTCAGATTGTTTCCATGTTTTTGGCAAGTCTGGTTCTGTTGCTTTGCATCTGCGCATTTTGGAGCGCAGGTGCGGACTCACTTCTGCGTAATATAGAGTTGCTTCTGCGTGTTTTTGTATGGTTAGGTTTTCCGCTTCTGTAAGTAGGAAACCGCAGGTGCGACATCGCATCTGCAGAGAGTGGGTCGCAGATGCGTGTTAGAGGCTCAGGGATTTTTCCGCTTCTGCATTGTCGCAGGTGCGACTACCATTCCGCATATGCGGATCTTTGGTATTTTAAGCTATTTTCACAGATGCGAGCCATCGCTCTCAAATGAGGGCTCGCAGGTGCGTTCCTACGTCTGCAAAAGCGGAATCTCTGGCAGAATGTTTAAATTTCGAGGGTTGGCCATTATTATCATATCTTGAGTTTTAGACCTCGGTTTTGGACTACTTTGGAGGGGTTATTCACGATTTGGATTGGAGTAAGGATTCTTTATCCGGAATTGATAATATTTCATGATTCCATCTTTGTTTTTAACATTAAATTAGTGATTTGAATGGGAAAAATGAGAATTTTTGTATAAACATTCAAAAATATAAAATGATAATTTGAAGGACGATTTGATGTCGGTATGGGATAATATTTGTATGGTTGGACTCGTATCGGAATGGGTGTTCGAATTTTTTTTAATTTTGTCAGATTTCGAGTTACGGGCCCAGGGTTGACTTTTTAGTTTTCATTAAAGATAGAAACTTTATTATCCGAAATTGTTTTCTATAGTTATTATTTATGATATTAAGTTATCTGGATTCCGAGGTACGGGCCTATGGTTTTAGAGTATGGGTTTAGCTTCTTTGAGGTAAATATCTTGCCTAACTTTGTGTGGAGGAACTACCACTTAGGATTTGAGTCGTTTGTTCTATTTGTGCCATGTGAAAGCCGTGTACGCGAGGTGACGAGTACATACTCAGCTTATATGTGGGAACTGACCAGTTTAGACTCTTAGGCCTCTTTCATGTATTTATTTGGAATTTATTAGCAGATGTTGTATCCCTTATTTGTCGTGTTTGTTCTTATATGCTTTATTTGAAGTTGTTGCCGCTTTTACCATTATGTGATTTCTTTTATTGTTGAGTTACTTTTAGTTGAAACTGTTGTACATGATATCCTTTTTGTTGCGGGGTTATTCTTATGCATTTTGACATAGTTGCTAGTTCGTGCCATCTCTTTCATTGTTAGCCTAATTCATACACTAGAATCCGAAGCTTGCCATTTCATGGAAATACTTTCATTATCGAGATTATCCTTAAGCAATTAATTGGAATTGAGGTTATCGAAAGTCATTAATCTATTTTAAATTGAAGTTGCGTTTAAAGGGGGTGTTTTTCCTTGTGATGTTACTTTCCCGTTCGTTCTATTGTTATTGAGATTTTATACACATTGTGTTTGAGCAGTGGGCTATTTGTTGTAGAAATATTGATATTGTTGGATCCTTGGAAAGGTTGTGGCCTATAGGCACATGTGTTACGAGTTGATACGTCGTGTTGTTATGATGTTAGCATTTGTGAATTGTTGTGTGGTTTGGTTGTTGTTATGCGGAGTATAAGGGTGACATTTCACCGTTGTTGTTATACAGGGAATAAGGGTGGCATATCACTGTTGTTGAATGTACAAAGTGATAAGGGTGGCTATTGTGTTATTGTCCGAGCGGAGTGATAAGGGTGGCTATTATATAGAGTGATACAGGTGGCTATTAGAGAGATAAGGGTGGCAAATGTTATTGTCCAGGCAAAGTGATAAGGGTGGCTATTATACGGAGTGATACGAGTGGATATAGGACAGATAAGGGTGGCTATTGATATTTTCAGGGCGGAGTGATACGGGTGGCTATAAGAGAGATAAGGGTGGCAAATGTCAGGGATTATCTGTGGTAGCTTGGGGACATTGTGTTGGTGATTTTCGTGTGATGGTGTGATTTTCCTTGTGTATGTCATATACCTTACGTGACTTATTTTGTTGCTTCAATGAGCTACTCGATGTCTTTGATATTACTCATTGACTTGGGCTGCAGTAGTACACTCACACAAGCATACACCGTAGCATGTCACTTATACTAGATCAGGAGTATGAAACTTGATATTTATTGATCATGCCCATGTGTTATTGTATTATCTGTTTTCATGTTGCTATTGAGCCTGTGACCAAACCGGGCAGATTGTGTTTGTAAGCCTGTGACCACGTCGGGCGGATTGTGAATGTGAGCCTGTGATCATGCCGGGCAAATTGAGATATTGGCACGTGAGTTGTCCGTGTGGTTGTGATTCGAGATGTGGTCATGAGTTGCCATGAGTATATGATGGTGTGTTGAGACCCATGACTTGTGACTATGAGATGAAGTATCACAGAGTGATTTCGTTGTGAAACTTGTATAGAATGACTTGATTAATTGGTTGTTATTTGTGTTCCTTAATTGGTTTCAATGATACTTCACGGTGTTCTTATTTCTTTACTGTCTATATCACATGTTGATTTTGCTGCCATTTACTGATTCCTGCTTTCCATTATTAGCTTTATACTTCTATACTGCACATGTTATTTTGTCTAGTGAGTGTCTTGACTTGTACCTCGTCACTACTTTACCGAGGTTAGTCTTGATACTTATTGGGTAGCGACTGTGGTGTACTCATACTACACTTCTGTACATTTTGTGCAGAGCCAGGTATTAAAGATATCAGACCCGGTAGAGTTAGCTTATTGGTCGTGAGGATTCAAGGTAGAGCTGCTTGGTCGTCGCAGTCCTTTGGAGTTCTTTCCTTTCATTGTACTGTCAGCTTCTTATTTGAACAGTATTGTATTTCGATCTTTGAGATCTTTCCATGTACTTAGCTAGAGTTTGTGACTCTGTATTACCAGCCTTGGGAGGTTGTTATGATTATTGCCGGGTAGGCTCATTTTTTGCTATTGTATCGGTATTTATATTAAACACTGTTTCAAGTTATCATTGTTAATAACTGGCTTAATTGTTATAGTAATCAGCTCACCTAGTCTAGAGACTAGGTGCCATCACGACATCTTACGAAGAGGGTTTGGGGTCGTGACAAGCACTTTCTCCATTTAGGCCAAAAACAACAGATTTGACTTCCTCTTTTGTAGGTTGCCTTATCAGATCTTGATTTTGCTCCATAGTAACCATGTTAGGGACATGATCTATGATTTCAAAAGCAGTAGGGACAACATTTTCTTTAAAATGTTCTTGAAAGGAATTAATTGCTTCTTCTGCTAATGGCTCATCCCCTTCAATCCAGTTGCCTTCACTATTTTGAATCCTCCTTATTTGTAATATCCTTCTTCTCCCCTTTACTTGAGTATGAAATAGTCTGGTATTTCGATCCCCATATTTAAACTATGCCATGCCTGATTTTTGCTTCCAGAACTCCTCCTCTAGTGACAAGTATCTAATTAACTCTGCCTGGACTTTGTGCAACCTTTCTCTGTTGAGTTGTGTTGGATATATTCAAACTCAGGCGCATGAACCAACACCACCTCTTCTAAACTGGCAGAGCTTTCTTCAATTTGTGATTGAAGATAATAAAAGGATTTGCACAGAAATCCACTTGCCAATGTTCTCTCACAATATCTTGGAATGAACTGTGATCTGTCCAAAAATTAAGGAATTTAAACTGCTTCTTGACAGGTGTGAACCGTGGATCACAAGTGATTAATAAGGGGCTATGATCAGAGCCAATTTTGGACAGATGAATGATTTCAACCTTTGGAAACAATTGCTGAAACTCAAAGTTGGCCTGAACACTATCAAGCCTTTTAAAGATGCAATCTTCTTCAGCTCTACCATTCGACCAAGTAAATATGCTTCCTTTGAAGCCAAGATCATGCAAATTACAAGAAGTGATACAATGTCTAGAATCGTATACTTCATTCAGTGACATAGGAAGACCTCCATGTTTTTTCTCCTCATCCCATATAATCCATGGGATGGTCATATCCGCAGCCAAATCATATAATGTATCCCATAGTTCTATCCTTTCAGTCGCATCACATTTGGCATAAACTAATGTGAGAATTAGTTCCTTGTGAGAACTAGAGTCAACAAGCTTTAAGTAAGTTGTTGTTCCATATCAAATAGGATAGTAACATCATATCCATCATCTACAAAGGCCCAGATTTTGTTAGTAACATTCACAAAGGCTTGGGCAAATCCAATTCTCCTTCTATATCTTTCCAACTTCCTAGCTTGTTGCATTGGTTCCATCAATCTCACAAATCTGAAATGATGCTGCTGATGCATTGTAATAAGTCGTTCAAATGCCTTCTTTGTCTTCCCAGATCGGATGTTCCAGATTATAGCATTCATAATTACTTGGTGGATTTAGAAAGAGTCCTTCTAGTTTGAACTCTAGTGTTAGGAGCACTAGATATTTCCTTTTGCTGCTTCTTTCTACCCTTTCCAGTCGACTTTGCCTTTTCCAAATGCCTAGGAGACAAGTCACCCGGTCGAGCAACATTCCTGAAATTTTGAGTTATGGACTCCTCATCCATATATTTCCCTTTTCCTTCTACTTTGTCTTCCTCCTCCAGTATGACTTTTTGTTTTGTAAGTTGAGTCTTCATTGGCTTAGGTACCACTGTCTTGCTAGTATTCTCTTTAGCTTCATTCATGTAATGACCCGGCCGGTCGTTTTGAGTATTATAATCCCGTTCCCCCATTTACTTCTCAATTTATACTTTACAGTTGTTTTATGACTTACCGAGTTAGTTGGTTCGGGTCCGGAAGGATTTCGGAGTGAAATGAGACACTTAGTCTCTTAATTGAAAAAATTTAAGTTGGAAAAGTTGACCGGATATTGACTTATGTGTAAACGACCTCGGAATTTAATTCTGATGATTCCAATAGCTCCGTATGGTGATTTTGGACTTTGGAGCATGTCCGAAAAATTATTTGGAGGTTCGTAGTTGAATTTAGGCTTGAAATGGCGAAAGTCAAATTTTTTAGGAAGTTTGACCGGGGTTTGACTTTTTGATATCGGGGTCAAAATCTGATTCAAAAAATTTTAATAGGTCCGTTATGCCATTTATGACTTGTGTGCAAAATTTGAGGTCAATCGGACTTGATTTGATAGGTTCCGACGTCATTTGTGGAAACTTTAAATTTCAAAGTTTATTAGGCTTGAATTGGGGTATGATTCATGGTTTTAGCATTGTTTGAGGTAATTTGAGGGTTCAACTAAGTTTGTATGATGTTATGGGACTTGATGGTATGTTTGGTTGAGGTCCCGGGGGCCTTAGATAAGTTTCGGATGGTTAACAGATCAATTTTAGACTTCGCATTCCAGCTGAAGAATGCTGGTTTTCTGTCACTGATTTCCTTCTACGCGATCACATGAGAATGTCCGCGATCGCGTAGGCTTGTTTGAGGCAGTGATGATTTTGTTCTTCGCGATCGCGTGAAGAGGGATGCGATCGCGTAGTTGTGCGAGTTTGTTATTCGCGAACGCGTGAAGAAGGTCGCGTTCACGTAGAGTAAGTGGAGCGGAAGTAAAGGTCACGCGTTTTGTGCTTCACGATCCCTTGGACGAGTCCGCGATCACGTAGTCCTATGAGAGTGAGCTTCGCGATCGCATGGAAAAGTCCGCGATCGTGTAGGGTTAAATCTGGGCAGTGAAAATTTGTGCTTCGTGATCGCGTGTGGTTGTCCGCGATCGCGTATAGCAAATGACTGGGCAGGGAGTTTAAGTTCTGAAAATGGGACTTCGTCCCATTTTTCATTATTACCGATTTGGAGCTCGGATAAAGGCGATATTTGGGAGATTTTCATAGAAAACAAAGGGGTAAGTGTTCTTAACTCAATATTGGTTAAATTACCCGAATCCATGGTTGTTTTTAGCATTTAATGGGTGAATTAAGTTGGAAAATTTAGAAAACCCTCTTGGTTTAATTTAAAGATTTGAGGGTCGAGTTGAGGTCGAATTTTGGTAAAATTGGTATGGTTAGACTCATGGTTGAATGAGATTTCGGATTTTATAACTTTTATCTGGTTCCGAGACGTGGGCCCCACGGACGATGTTTGAGCTAAATTTCGGATTTTGTTGGAAAATTAGTATTTACTTATGGAATTAATTCCAATAAATTTTATTGACTGAATCGAATTATTTGTGGATAGATTCAAGGAGTTTAGAGGCCAATTCACGAGGAAAAGACATTGCAGAATAAAGAATTACACGGCTTGAGGTAAGTAACAGTTTTAAATTTGGTCTTGAGGGTATGAAACCCCGGATTATATGTTATATGTGATTGGTTTTGAGGTGATGCACATGCTAGGTGACAGGCGTGTGGGCGTGCACTATAGGAATTGTGACTTGGTCAAATTCCATGTGACTGTGTAGTTGAATTATTTGTTGATATCCGTACATTCTCTACGTGTTAGAGAAAATTGAGCTGAGACTCATATTAAAAATCATGCTTAGACATATGCTGTTATTATTGGTACTCACTGGGTCATTTGTGTGGTTGAATTATATGTTCAAACTGTAATTTCACACTCAGTCATGTTTATTCATTTCATATCATATCTCAGTCTCTGTTGCTATTTATTAAAACATCATATTATCAATTTTGGGTTGATTATCATGATTTCTGAGAGCTTGAGAGACTGGAGAGGTTGATGACTGAGTGAGGCCGAGGGCCTAATAATGAGGATATTTATGGACCGAGCTGCACACCGCAACATGTTTTTATTGATTTATGTCATGATTGGCTTGATATAGCGCTTGGGCTGAAGGAGCCCCTCCGGAGTCTGTACACACCCCTAGTGAGCGCATATACCTACTGAGTGCGAGTGCCGAGTGCCAAGTGATGAGTGACTGTGAGGAAAGAGTGACTGTGAGGTTGGAGTGAATGGGAGGACTGAGTGACTGTTACTCGGAGAGGATGCATTTATTTCATTATTTTCTACATTTCAGCTGTCATATATCACTATTTTTTAAAATTTTGGAAAAATATTATTTTCTGTTTCGGTTAAACTTGATATGAAATTTCAGTGAAATCTTAAATTTTGAACTTGAGAGCATGCTTACTCTTTTATATTGGAAAGTACTATATTTGGACTTAGCTGAGAAGCTAGTCACTACTTACAGTTCTTTATTTATTATTATTACTTACTGAGTTGGTTGTACTCATACTACACCCTACACTTCGTGTGCAGATCCAGGTGATCCCGGATACAGTGGGTGTTGATTCTTTCACACAACCAATTTTTCGGAGATTGAGAGATAGCTCCCATGTTTCGCAGACCTTGTCTCTCCTTCCCTATCCTTTTGTTTATTGTATTTGGTCTCAGATTATTATAGACCATGTTTTTCAGACTTGTAATGTATAGATGCTGATGTACTCAGTGACACCACATTTTGGGAGTATATTTATCGGTATTTGCGAGACTTGTGGATTATGTATAAATATTATATTTTTAAAGTTAAAAGAAATTGTGGTTTATTAAGGGTGTTGGCTTGCCTAGTATCGAGATAGGCGCCATCATGACATGTTAGGATTTTAGGTCGTGACAAGTTGGTATCAGAGCCTAGGTCACATAGGTCTCACGAGTCATGAGCAGGTTTAGTGGAGTCTTACAGATCGGTACAGAGTTGTCTGTACTTATCTTCGAGAGGCTGCCCAACCCTTAGGAAAATTTCACTTTCTTGTATTCTATCGTGCGAATGGTTGATTCCGGAAACTAAATTTCTGTTATTCTATTCTCTCAGAAATGGTGAGGACACGTACTACCGAATCAGATGTTCAGCCACCAGTGCCACCAGCTAGGGCCGCGAGAGGCCAGAGCCGTGGTGGAGGCCGGTGCTGAGGTAGAGGTCGAGGTGTAGCTCGTATAACAGTTGGAGCAGCACCTTGAGCACCACCAGTTGCTCCAGCTCAGGAGCAGATTCTAGATATAGCTGAGCCGATAGGACCAGCTCAGGCACCAATTGTGCCCATTGAGATTCCAGGCCTTCAAGAGACTTTGGCCCAGATTTTGACAGTTTGCACTGGCCTTGCTAAGGTAGTTTCGGCTCAGGCCGCACCTGCCACTTCTCATGCCAGGGGAGGTACTCATACCCCTGTTGCCCGTACTCCAGATCAGGTGGTATAAGGACTTCAGATACTGGGTGCACTACCATCCCAGCCGGTTGCAGCTGTTCAGGCCCCGGTAGTCCCCGTTATGGCAGATGATGAGCAGAGGAGACTTGAGAGATTTGGGAGGCTTCGACCTCCATCATTTAGCGGTGCTGAGTCAGAGGATACTCATGGTTTTCTAGATAAGTGCCAGCGGATGCTTCAGACAGTGGGTATTTTGGGGACCAGTGGGATCTCGTTCTCTACTTTTCAATTTTCTGGAGTTGCCTTCAGATGGTGGGAGAATTATGAGAGGCACAGGCCGGTCGGTGCTGTACCACTTACATGGCAGGAATTCTTCGTTCTCTTTTTGGAGAAGTTTGTGCCGCAGTCTGGCAGAGAGGAGCTGCGCAGATAGTTTGAGCAGTTACATCAGGATGGTATATCTGTGACGCAGTACGAGATAAGATTTTTTGAGTTGGCTCATCACGCAGTTTGGTTGGTTCCCACCAATAGGGAGATGATTAGGAGGTTCATTGATGGCCTCACATATCAGCTACGGTTACTTATGACTCAGGAGAGAGCATCTGGTGCTACTTTTGATGAGGTAGTTGACATTGCTCGGTAGATAGAGATGGTCCATAGCCAAGAGCATGGAGAGAGGGAGGCTAAGAGGCCTCGTGGTCCAGGTGATTTTAGTTCCTTCCGGGGGTCAGTTTTACTGCAGTAGAGCTCTTCCTTACAGACACGCTCAGACGGGTCGTCCAGTTCACCGTGGTACATCATCCAGCCAGGGTTC
This sequence comes from Nicotiana tabacum, assembly GCF_000715075.1. NCBI lineage: Eukaryota > Viridiplantae > Streptophyta > Magnoliopsida > Solanales > Solanaceae > Nicotiana > Nicotiana tabacum. The sequence continues at coordinate 66,865,800 of NC_134094.1, read as the reverse complement.
ATATACTTCTCATCAGGGTCAGTCATCTCTCAGTGCCCTGCCAGCCCAGAGTTTATCCCGTGCTCCTTCAGTTCAGGGTTCATTTGCACTGGGTGCTTCTAGTAGTTATTCTGGTTCTCGGGGCACGATTCAGTTAGCACCACCACCAGTACCGGGGAACTACTTTGAGTGCGGGAAATTTGGGCATATGTGGAGACAATGTCCTCGTCGCTCTGGAGGTACAGTGCAGTAGAGAAGTTAGACCATGACTTCAGCACCAGTTACTTCACCACCCGCCCAGCCAGATCGGGGTGGGGGTCAGTCAGCTTAGGGTCGCTCAAGAGGGGGAGGCTGATCAGGTGGCGGTCAGGCCCGATTCTATGCTTTTCCTGCCAGGCCAGATGCTGTTGCTTCAGATGTAGTGATCACAAGTATTGTTTCAGTATGCCACAGAGAGGCTTATATATTATTTGACCCTGGTTCCACTTATTCATATTTATATTTTGCTCGTTATTTGGATATGCCCCATGAGTCCTTAGTTTCACCTGTTCATGTATCTGTGCCGATGGGCAATATTATTACTATGGACCGTGTGTATCGGTCATGTGTGGTAACTATTGGGGAACTGGAGACTAGAGTTGATCTTTTATTACTCGGTATGGTTGATTTCGATTTAATTCTGGGTATGGATTGGTTGCCTCCATGTCATGCTATTCTGGATTGTCACGCAAAAAACGTGACGTTGACGATGCCGGGGTTGCCAAAGGTTGAATGGATAGGTTCTCTAGATTTTGTTCCTAGCAGGGTAATTTCTTATTTGAAGTCCCAACGTATGGTGGGGAAGGGGTGTTTGTCATATTTGGTCTTTGTGAGAAACGTTGATGCTGATACCCCTACTATTGATTCAGTACCGGTAGTGCGGGACCTTTCGGATGTATTTCCTGCAGACCTACCGGGTATGCCACCCGACAGAGATATTGATTTCGGTATTGACTTGGTACCGGGCACTTAAACCATTTCTATTCCTCTTTATTGTATGGCATTAGCTGAGTTAAAAGAATTGAAAGAGCAACTTCAGGAACTCCTTGATAAGGGGTTTATTAGGCCTAGTGTGTCACCTTGGGGTACACTAGTTTTATTTGTGAAAAAGAAAGATGGTACTATGAGGATGCGCATTGATTACAGACAACTGAACAAAGTTACAATCAAGAACAAATATTCTTTGCCGCGTATTGATGATTTATTTGACCAACTTCAAGGAGCGAGGGTATTCTCCAAAATTGACTTGAGATCAGGGTATCACCAGTTAAAAATTCGAGATTCGGATATTCTAAAGACGGCATTCAGGACTCGTTATGGCCATTATGAATTTTTTGTGATGTCTTTTGGGTTAACCAATTCCCCAACAGTATTTATGCACTTGATGAATAGTGTATTCCAGCCGTATCTTGACTCATTTGTCGTGGTATTTATTGATGATATCCTGGAGTACTCACGTAGCTAGGAGAAGCATGCACAACACTTGGGTATTGTATTGTAGAGGCTGAGAGAGGAGAAAATTTATGCCAAATTCGCTAAGTGTGAGTTCTGGCTTAGCTCGGTGGCATTCTTGGGACACATAGTATCCAGTGAAGGGATTCAGGTGGATCCGAAGAAAATAGAGGCAGTTCAGAGTTGGCCCATGCCATCTTCAGTTACTGAGATTCGGAGTTTTCTCAGCTTGGCCAGTTATTATCGTCGCTTCGTGGAAGGTTTCTCGTCTATTGCATCGCCTATAACTAAATTAACCCAGAAAGGCGCTCCGTTCAGTTGGTCGGATGAATGTGAAGAGAGCTTTCAGAAGCTCAAGACAACTTTGACTATAGCTCCAGTATTGGTGTTGCCTACAAGTTCAGGGTCTTATACTGTGTATTGTGACGCATCACGTATTGGTCTCGGCGCAGTGCTTATGCAAGACGGTAGGGTGATTTCCTATGCATCCAGACAGTTAAAGGTACATGAGAAGAATTATCCAGTCCACGACCTTGAGTTAGCAAGTATTGTTCATGCCTTAAAGATTTGGCGGCATTACTTGTACGATGTCTATTGTGAGGTTCGTACAGATCACCAGAGTCTACAACATCTGTTTAAACATAAGGATCTTAATTTGCGGCAGCGAAGGTGGTTAGAGTTGCTTAAGGATTATGATATCACTATTCTCTATCATCCCGGAAAGGCCAATATGGTGGCTGATACCTTGAGTTGTAAGGCGGAGAGTTTGGGAAGCTTAGCATACTTACCGGTAACAGAGAGGCCTTTAGCCTTGGATGTTCAGGCCTTGGCCAACCAGTTTGTTAGATTGGATATTTCCGAGCCAAATCGAGTTTTGGCTTATGTGGTTTCTCGATTTTCTTTATATGATCGCATCAGAGAGCGCCAGTATGATGATCCCCATCTTCTTGTCCTTAAGGACACGGTTCAGAACAGTGATGCCAAGGAGGTCACTATTGGGGATGACGGTGTATTACAGATGCAGGGCAGACTATGTGTGCCTAATGTAGATGGTTTGAGTGAGTTGATTCTCCAAGAAGCTCACAGTTCGTGGTACTCCATTCATCCAGGTGCCGCGAAGATGTATCAGGATTTGAGGCAACACTATTGGTGGAGGCGAATGAAAAAGGATATAGTTGGGTTTGTAGCTCGGTGTTTAAATTATCAACAGGCAAAGTACGAGCATCAGAGACTGGGAGGATTACTTCAAAGACTTGAAATTCCGGAGTGAAAATGGGAGCGTATCACCATGGACTTCGTAGTTGGGCTCCCACGGACTTTGAGGAAGTTTGATGTTGTTTGGGTGATTGTGGATCGATTGACCAAATCTACGCATTTTATTCCAGTTGGTACTAATTATTCTTAGGAGCGGTTGGTTGCGATTTATATTCGCGAGATTGTTCGCGTACATGGTGTGCCAGTGTCCATCATATTAGATCGGGGCATGCAGTTTACATCACAGTTTTGGAGAGCAGTGCAGCGAGAATTGGGTACATAGGTTTAATTAAGTACATCATTTCACCCTCAGACGGACGGACAGTCCGAGCACACTATTCAGATATTGGAGGATATGATACGTGCTTGTGTCATTGATTTTGGAGGTTCTTGGGATCAATTTTTGCCACTAGCAGAGTTTGCTTACAATAACAGCTACCAATCGAGCATTCAGATGGCTCCGTATGAAGCTTTATATGGGAGACAGTGTCGGTCTCCAGTGGGTTGGTTTGAGCTGGGTGAGGCTAGGATATGGGGTACTGATTTGGTTAAGGATGCTTTGGAGAAGGTTAAATTGATTCAGGAGTGGCTTGGCGCAATCTAGATAGAAGAGTTATGCCGACCGGAAGGTCCGTGATGTTGCTTACATGGTTGGGGAAAAGGTTCTGCTCAAGATTTCACCCATGAAGGGTGTGTTGAGGTTTGGGAAGAAGGGCAAGTTGAGCCCTCGGTATATTGGGCCTTTTGAGATACTTAAGAAAATTGGAGAGGTGGCTTTTGAAATTTCCTTGTCACCTAGTCAATCAGGTGTTCATCCAGTATTCCATGTATCCATGCTCCGAAAGTATGTCGGGGATCCGTCTCATATTCTGGATTTCAGTACAGTGCAACTGGACGGTAATTTGACTTATGATATGGAGCCGGTGGCTATTTTAGACCGGCAGGCTCAAAAGCTGAGGTCAAAGAACATAGCATCAGTGAAGGTACAGTGGAGAGGCTAGCCACTCGGAGAAGCAAATTGGGTGATTGAGTAGGAGATGCGGAGCAAATATCCACACCTATTTGAGACTCCAGGTATAATTCTAAACCCGTTCGAGGATGAACGTTTGTTTAAGAGGGGGAGAATGTAACAACTCGGCCGGTCATTTTGATTATTATAACCCTATTCCCCCATTTACTGCTCAATTTATGCTTTACAGTTATTTTATGACTTATCGAGTTAGTTGGTTCGGGTCCAGAAGGATTTCAGAGTGAAATGAGACACTTAGTCTCTTAGGTGAAAACGTAAGTTGGAAAGTTGACCGGATATTGACTTATATGTAAACGACCTCGGAATTTAATTCTGATGATTCCAATAGCTCCGTATGGTGATTTTGAACTTAGGAGCGTGTCCGAAAAATTATTTGGAGGTTCATAGTGGAATTAGGCTTGAAATGGCGAAAGTCAAACTTTTTGGGAAGTTTGACTGGGGGGTTGACTTTTTGATATCGGGGTTGAAATTCGATTCTAAAAATTTTAATAGGTCTGTTATGTCATTTAAGAATTGTGTGCAAAATTTGAGGTCAATCGAACTTGATTTGATAGGTTCCGGCATCGTTTGTGGAAACTTTAAATTTCAAAGTTTATTAGGCTTGAATTGGGGTATGATTCGTAGTTTTAGAGTTGTTTGAGGTAATTTGAGGGTTCGACTAAGTTCATATGATGTTATGGGACTTGACGGTATGTTTGGTTGAGGCATCGGAGGCCTCAGGTGAGTTTCGGATGGTTAACGGATCAATTTTGGACTTGGCTTTCCAGCTGAAGTATGCTGGTTTTCTGTCACTGGTTTCCTTCTACGCGATCGCATGAGAATGTCCGTGATCGCGTAGGCTTGTTTGAGGCAGTGCTGATTTTGTTCTTTGCGATCGCGTGAAGAGGGCTGCGATCGCATAGCTGTGCGAGTTTGTTATCCGCGAACACGTGAAGAAGATCGCGTTCGCATAGAGTAAGTGGAGCAGAAGTAGAGGTCACGCGTTTTGTGCTTCGCAATCCCTTGGACGAGTCCGCGATCGCGTAGGCCTATGAGAGTGAGCTTCCGATCGCGTGGAAAAGTCCGCGATCGCATAGGGTTAAATCTGGGCAGTGGAAATTTGTGCTTCGCGATTGCGCGTGGTTGTCCGCGATCGCGTAGAACAAATGACTGGGCAGAGAGTTTAAGTTCTAAAAATGGGACTTCATCCCATTTTTCATTTTTACCGATTTGGAGCTCGGATAAAGGCGATTTTTGGGAGATTTTTAGAGAAAACAAAGGGGTAAGTGTTCTTAACTCAATATTGGTTAAATTACCCAAATCCATGGTTGTTTTTAGCATTTAATGAGTGAATTAAGTTGGAAAAATTAGAAAACCCTCTTGGTTTAATATGAAGATTTGAGGGTCGAGTTGAGGTCGGATTTTGGTAAAATTGGTATGGTTAGACTCATGGTTGAATGGGCTTTCGGGTTTTATAAGTTTTGTCGGGTTCTGAGACGTGGGCCCCACGGGTGATTTTTGAGCTAAATTTCGGATTTTTTTGGAAAATTAATATTTTCTTATGGAATTAATTCCAATAAATTTTATTGACTGAATCGAATTATTTGTGGCTAGATTCGAGGTGTTTAGAGGCCAATTCACGAGGAAAAGACATTGCAGAATAAAGAATTACACGGCTTGAGGTAAGTAACAATTTTAAATTTGGTGTTGAGGGTATGAAACCGCGGATTATGTGTTATGTGATTGGTTTTGAGGTAACGCACATGCTAGGTAACGGGCGTGTGGGCGTGCACTGTAGGAATTGTGACTTGGTCAAATTACATGTGTCTGTGTAGTTGAATTATCTGTTGATATCTGTACATTCTCTACGTGTTAGAGAAAATTGAGCTGAGACTCATATTAAAAATCATGCTTAGACATATGCTGTTATTATTGGTACTCACTGGGGTCATTTCTGTGGTTGAATTATATGTTCAAACTATAATTTCACACTCAGTCATGTTTATTCATTTCATATTATATCTCAGTCTCTGTTGCTATTTATTAAAACATCATATTATCAATTTTGGCCTGATTATCATGATTTTCTGAGACCCGAGAGACTGGAGAGGTTGATGACTGAGTGATGCCGAGGGCCTAATTGTTAGGATATTTATGGATCGGGCTGCACGCCGCAACATATTTTTATTGATTTGTGCCATGATTGGCTTGATATAGCGCTTGGGCTGAAGGAGCCCCTACGGAGTCCATACACACCCCCCAGTGAGCGCATGTACCTACTGAGTGCGAGTGCCGAGTGCCGAGTGATGAGTGACTGTGAGGAATGAGCGACTGTGAGGAAAGAGTGACTGTGAGGAAAGAGTGACTGTGAGCTTGGAGTGAATGGGAGGACTGAGTGACTGTTACTCTGAGAGGATGCATTGATTTCATTATTTGCTGCAGTTCATCTGTCATATATCACTATTTTTGGAAATTTCGGAAAAACATTATTTTCTATTTCGGTTAAACTTTATATGAAATTTCAGTGAAATCTTAAATGTTGAACTTGAGAGCATGCCTACTATTTTATGTTGGAAAGTACTATATTTTGACTTAGCTGAGAAGCTCGTCACTTCTTTCAGTTCTTTATTTATTATTGTTACTTACTGAGTTGGTTGTACTCATACTAAACCTTGCACTTCGTGTGCAGATCCAGGTGATCCCGGATATAGTGGGTGTTGATTCTTTCACACAGCCGATTTTTCGGAGATTCAGAGGTAGCTGCTATGTTTCGCAGACCTTGTCTCTCCTTCCCTATCCTTTTGTTTATTGTATTTGGTCTTAGATTATTATAGATCACGTTTTCCAGACTTGTAATGTATAAATGCTCATGTACTCAGTGACACTAGATTTTGGAAGTGTGTGCATCGGTATTTGCGAGACTTATGGATTGTGTTTAAATATTATATTTTTAAACTTAAAAGAAATTGTAGTTTATTGAGATTATCAGCTTGCCTAGTATCGAGATAGGCGCCATCACGATAGGTTAGGATTTTGGATCGTGACAATTCAAAACCTTATTAACTGGAGCTTTGTTCCCTTGCAAATCAGTGCTAGGGTTACGGTTGACTATCGCTAGGGTTAGGACAGTATGGTTAAGGCTTATATCTGGAGTGATAACTGGTGTCACTGTAGGGTTAGGGTTCACCTCTGATTGTATAATTGTAACGACCCGACCGGTTATTTTGAGAGTTATAGACCTGTTTCCCCTATTTCTGCTTCCTTTTGTTCTTTTCAGCTATATTATGATATACCGGGTTAGTTGGTTTGGGTCCTGAATGGTTTCGGTGTGGATTGAGACACTTAGTCTCTAAAGTAGAAGCTTAAGTTGGAAAAGTCAACCGGATATTGACTTATGTGTAAACGATCTCGGATTTGAATTCTGATAGTTCCATTAGTTTCGTTAGGTAATTTTGGACTTCGGAGCGTGTCCGAAATGTGATTTGGAGGCCCGTAGTGGAATTATGCTTGTATTGGCGAAACTTGGAAATTTGGCGATTTTGATCGGCAGTGGAAAATTTGATATCGGGGTCGAAATGGATTTCCGGAAGTTGGAGTAGGTTTGTGGTGTCATTTGTGACGAGTGTATAAAATTTGAGGTCATTCAGACGTGGTTTGTTTGGTTTCGGCATCGGTTGACGAATTTGGAAGTTTAGAAGTTCTTAGGCTTGAATCCGAGGGTAATTTGGTGTTTTGATGTTGTTTTAAGTGATTCGAAGGCTCGACTAAGTTTGTATGTTGATATATGACTTATTAGTATGGTTGGTTGAGGTCCCGAGGGGCTCGAGGTGATTCTGTGTGGTTAAAGGATTGTTTGAAGTTGGAAAAATGCAGCTGAAGGTGCTGCTACTGGTATTTCCGCACCTACGGAGGGGGAGCCATAAGTGCGAGGTCGTAGGCGTGCGTGGGAGTTCAAAGGTGCAGACAGTGTTGTGGTAGGCTGGGTCTGCAGGTGCGTAGGAGTGATTGCATCTGTGAGTCCGCAGATGCGGATCGGTGGCCACAGAAGCCGAAGTGAGGAGGTCAGGCAGTGGCCGCAGGTGCGAGGTCTTTTCCGTACCTGCGTGGTCGTAGATGCGGATATGGAGAGCAGGTGCGATGTTTTGGGTTTTAATGATTTTCCGCAGGTGCGAAGGTTCTTGCGCAGATCCGGCACCGCAGGTGCGCATATTTGGCCGCATGTGCGAAAGACCTGGGCAGAAACTATAAATTGAACACTTCGCGAATTTTTGTTCATTTCCATCATTTTCAAGTCGGCTTTTGGAACTTTTGGAGTGATCTTTGAAGGGTATTCACTGAGGTAAGTTGCTTGAGCTCTATTATCATTAGCTATGGTATTTGTTCGTTAATTTCTCACCTAATTAGTAGGAATTTTGGAATGAAATAAGGGTTAGGGCTTGGGATTTTGGAGAGAGTAATTTGGGGATTTAAGGGACCAAATGAGGTCGATTTTTGATGAATTTAGTATGGGTAGACTCGGGAGTGAATGGGCTTTCGGGTTTTGTGACTTTTATCGGATTTCGAGATGCGGGCTCGGGGGCCAGGTTTGAGTGAATTTCGGGATTTGGCCTATAATTTGGTATTTTCCTTGTGGGATTCATTCCTTTAGCTCATATTGATCGTATTTTATTGCTTGTGGCTAGATTCGGTTCATTTGGAGGTCGGTTCGAGAGGAAGGAGCATTCCGGAGTAGGAGTTCTACACTGTTGAGGTAAGTAACAGTTTTAAATCTGGTCTTGAGGGTATGAAACCCGGAGTTTGGTATAATGTGACTTTTTGGAGTTGGCACCCATGCTAGGTGACAGGCGTGTGGATGTACGTCATGAGGGATTGAGACTTGGTCCGTCCCGGGAGACTGTGAAGTCTAATAGCCTTTATTTGTGTTTATATGCATTCCTGTCTACTAGAACTTGATTGCCTTTCATGTTAGAAATCATACTTAGCCTATATTCCTGCTCATGGTAGTTATACTCAGTCATAGTGATTCTTGTACATGTTTACCTCAGTCTCTGTTATTTGTTTTCCCTGATGATATATTGTAACACTTTGATTTGGGCTGTTTTTCCTTTCTTTATTGAGAGGTACGAGACTAGAGAGGTTCATGACTGAGTAAGGCCGAGGGCCTGGTTGTGAGGTATTGTTATATGTCACGTGAGTTGTCTGTGCGGATCCTTATGTTTATACTATGGCACATGAGTTGTCCGTGCAGCACGTGAGTTGTCCGTGCGGATCCAGATATGATATTATAGCACGTGAGTTGTCCGTGCAGCACGTGAGTTATTCGTGCGGATTAGCGCTTGGGCTGTAGGAGCCCCTCATGAGTCTGAACACACCCAGTAAGCGCAGGTAGCTATTGAGAGTGTGTATTGAGGGCTGAGAGCCGAGAGTGTGAGCTGTTGAGATGGGTTGAGTGACTGCTGCCTTGAGAGGCTGTACTTGCTTTTATTTATTGTTGCACTTAGTTGTTATCTACTGTGGTTGTGAAATTTCTGGAAGATTCATATCTATTTTACATGAGCGCGAACTGATATGACTTATACCACAGAATTTGAAAGCATGTTCACTCTTTACTGAAAACTTTTAAAATGAACTGTACTGTATAGCTCATCACTGCTTCTCAGTTCCTTATTTATTTCTGTTACTTGCTGAGTTGGTTGTACTCATGCTACACCTTGTACTTCATGTGCAGATCCAGGTGTGTTTGATCACAAAGGTCATTGAGTTCAGGCACGATCGAGTACCAGAGACTACGAGGTAGATGACGGCGTCCGCAGGACCTTGTCTCTCCTTCTATATTTCTTTCTGTCTTGTATTGATATTTAGGCACTATTTGTATTAGTTTGTTTATCTAGATACTCATGACTTAGTGACACCCCGATGTCGGGCTATTTTGTTTCGCTCTTATATTTTATTTGTATTTTACCCCGTATTTATAAAAAACTCCGGTTATTTTAAATATCTTAATTTACTTCTGTTAAATTTTGAAAGTGTTTTGGAAAGGTTGGCTTGCCTAGTACTACGATAGGCGCCATCACGATGTGTTAGGTTTTGGGTCGTGACAATAATCTTCCTATCAGGGGTTTGGGATCTAGTTTGAGTGCCTCCAACTCCCTGTTTTTGCATGTTTCTTCATTCTTATCAACATGATTTTCCTCATCCTCTCCTTCAAAAAACACACCTTCATCTGATTCGTGATCACTCAGTGTAGCAAGATGATCTTTAGATTCATGATCATTTTCTAAGTGCAGCTCACCTTTCTCATTTGATTCTTCTTCCACCCGTTGACTCCAAAGTCTTTCCATCGGTGGATTACCAATAGCAACATATTGTATAGGTATTTCTTGGCTTGACTGAATAGTCGTACCAACTTGCTTCAGATACTCCCCTTTTTGTTCATTTTTAACACTGGCATTATTATCCTTTGATACCCCAATCCCATAAGAATTAGGATTACACCTTGCTTCTTGAGTAACTAGAGGTTGAAAAGTAGTTTCTTTGCACACCTGCTTAGAGGTATCTAGGTTTCCACCAAAGGTTCTAGTAACCCATTGTGCAGTGGTTTCTTTTGTTCCTTCTCCTGACTTCCCATTACCCTTAACAGTAGCATCACCACCATCCTTGACCGCCTTACTCCCTGATGAATTTGGTTTGGAAACTTCTACCACTAGGTTCATCTTCCCATTACTCTTAGGATTAGGTTTAGGGCTTCGATTAGCAGTAGTAACCTCCACCAAAGACAACTGATTATTTATTAGACGTTGGAACCTATTTCCCCTTCTTCCACCTCTAAAGATGCATATTTATTAGACGTTGGAATCTGTTTACCTACTCCTTTGTCAACTCGAGCTATTTCCTTTATAGTTTTATCATGAGCATCATCTTTATTATCGGTAGGCTTCACTCATTTGTCCTTGACCTCTTTCTATTGTTCCTTTGAATTACCAACAACTATGCCACTAGTAAGAATCATCAAGGGACCCTTTTCTCTTCATGTTTCATCCGCATTGTCCTACACAGATTGCTTTGTGTTGCCATTGCCTTCTATCAATTCCGGATGCAATCTCCAATATTCGTCCTCATTGTAACCTTGCAATCTACAATCCATATAATATTTAGGGATATAATCATATCGAATCTTCACCCATTCAGACCTTGTTTCTCCAGTAATTTCATTCACGATATCCATGCGTACACCCTTAGGTAGGTCAGCCAAAAGATCAACTAGTACCTTCACTTGCACAACTTGGTCTTGTTTTATTGATGGCCGCGATATCTAAATGCAATGGTTTTCCTACTGTTGAAGCCAATGAAAATAAGCACTCCTTCACAAAGTAAGTAGGAAACAGATTTGGGAATGAAATCCATGCCATTTCCATAGAGGTTTCATCATTAACTTTGAACTTTGAATCATAACTTAATGGACGCATTTGATATTGATACCCATTTTTTGCTTTCAAGTATTAAACTCCCCTTGAAGTTAAATTCACATAGTCTTCCCACAGTGTCAATCTAATGAGAACATGTCTGTCCCTTAATAAACCAACATTACATTCACTGTTAATTCCACATTCAGAAGGAATTATTTTACGTAGCTCTTGTAATTCCGGCCATACGTATGAAAACTTACCAACCACTGTATATTGAAGACCTTCTATAAATTATTAGTTTTATGACTAATTAAGTTGTGTGTGATGATTTAGGATATTTGGATTGCATAAATATGAAGAAAAGATACTCCAGCTATAGGAGAAGAGGGTGGATGCATCGCATCCAACCTTGGGAAAAGTCTATTTGGTTCACCCTTAGCAGTGAAGTCGGGAAAAGGCATCCACCTTAGCATCCGCACCTAGGTGCAGCAAGGATGGAGGAACAGAGGGTGGACACTTCATCCGATGCTGAGAAGTTCAAACTGAGGCGGACGCGAAGCATCCAACTCAGCAGCAATCCCTGAAGCTGATTCGGAAAAGGAAAAGGAAAACTTTGGCCTACGACTTTTGTATGCAATATATAAATCGAAAACGCTTCTTTTAGGTCATCTAACACACGGAGAAGCGGAAAAAGTCATCACAGAGTTTGGAAATCACGAAATTCGTCTTGAGTTCTTACTTTTTCCTTTTTTTATTGATTTTTTTATATTTTCGGGAATTACTTTAGATTGCTACCATGACTATGTGTGGCTAAACTCGTTCGTTCTGGGTTTATGGGTGCTACATGAATGTTGACGTTTGAAGTTTAAATTGACGAGTTTGATTTTATCATATTGGTTTGTTTATTTAATTCTGTCCTTAATTATTTTGCTGTGTAGCTAACAGTGAAGTACTATCTACGAATCTAGAGTTGAACTCGAAAGTGGGAACTCTAGATTGCATATAGGATTAAGTAGATCAAGTTTTTGAACCCCGACATCGGGAAACGGATTCGCAATAAGGATAGAAATATACCTAATTGTCTTGCTTGGTTGAAATACAGGAAGTGTAAATGCGTTCTTGTTAGTCTTAATTCCATAGACATATAGGCATTAAGTTAACTTGAATAGGCAAGTAAGAACTCGACAGATTCTTAAGAGTAACATTAACCTTGTCAATCAACAAACTAGATAAATCAATTAGTCAGTTTAAGCCGAGAACACAACAAGATTGTTAGCTAGCCTATGACCTTGGAATATCCTCTCCTAGTTATTTTTATCCGAAATTGCCTACGTGGTTTAGTCGATCTCTAGTTTATTTAACTGCTTTATAGTTTCTTTGGTTGTTGATTAATCACCTACACATTTTGAGAAAAATCTCTTGAATAGATAATTTGTTTTAGTTTGAATCAGTCAAAAGTTAATCATAAGTCTCCATGGGAACGATACTCTACTCACAATTTTGTTACTTGATGACCACGTATACTTGCATATGCGTTTGGTCGCAACAATAGGTCAGAAACGTAGAAGCATTGAAATTAGACAAATAGGGTTATAAAGTTAAGGCCGCCTATGATTCTTGAATTTATGCAACCAGTTCTTAGAATGACCACGTTCATCTTCACGTTCTCTTTAGTTTGTTACGCAATTCAAAAAAGAATTGTTTTCTAGTATTCTTGAACTAATTCTTGAGCTGAGTATACGAAAGAAAGAGCCATCATGATGTAGGAGGCCCCTGACTCTTACAGTAAATCTAATTTCCTAGTATTGTTTCCGATTGCTCCCGTTGGCGTTATGGTAATTTTTCATTTACTTCTCAGTAGTCAACTTCAACGTGTATGCATTCTCCATGATAACAACAATAGCTGATAGAAACTTGACCAGAATTTAAGACATTAATTACTTGAACAAAAGCTAACAAAGTAAAAGGCAAGAGATGAGAAAAGAAATTGAGTAACAATCGTGCCCATCTGAAATTAGACAACTGTAGATTTACAAAAGTAAAGCCTTATGCTGAGATTTGTTTGATCTCTCTTCCCTATAAACTTATTCCTTTTTATTTTCATTCTTATAGGTCTCTTTACAGGGCATTCAAATTATCTCGGAAGAAAAAAATTAAAAAGATGTGTAAAGCAATTTTTTTTTTATATTTATTTTTTGCAGTTAGTAAAAATCTTTCAAAGATATGAAATAGGAATGTTCAGGGAAAATTCTTCCTAGGATAGAAACTTGTCTTCTCTTTATCGGTTGTGCATCATGCATATTGTTGTTTTGTCCATTATCTTTTTATGACTTCTTCCATCTTGAAAGACTTACAGAAATGTAACCGCAATTTCTTTCTCCAGCTCAACAGCTTTACAGAATTCTAAATATCATTTGTTTCTTTTTTAGTTTAAAAGAATGTGGAACAATATATTAATTTCTTTTAAATTCTAAATTCATGTAATAGACGTTATATTTGTATTAAATCTCATTCGAGGCTAAAAGTATTTTGTCTTCTAAATCGATATAAAGTATACCTAAATCATTTGAAAGTCATGCATCACGGTTATTAACATATAATTCTAGCCAAAGATAGCTTTATTTTATTTCATTGTGTTGCTGGTACAAAGCATTGAATCGATTTTACATAAATCGACCTACAATAACTGTTTAAAGACAACAGAATTGACTGAATTTCTTACTGCATCCAATTATGGCTTTGTTTTCATTTCTATCAGAGTTAATTTAATTTATATCAAACCTTGTATTCCATTCTGTAAATTTCATTGTCCCTTTAAATGGTACAATTGCCTTTTGGATTATGACAGAGCAACGTAAACTCAGAATTGGCATTCACCAAAAATGTCATTTATAAGTTAATACTTATTAAGGGAGATACATATCATTTATCATATGTTTGTACATAATAACATAAAAAATAATCTCATTAAACATCATGCCTATCTAACTAAATGTAATTGTTCCTTCTGCATTCAATTGTCAAGTCGGTTGAATGGGCTTATCATTTATTCTGAGCTAGCCTGTATTTTTTTCTTCAATTTTTTTTCAAAACAT